>NC_072379.2:320000-627500 GCF_028885625.2 Pongo pygmaeus
CAGGAGGTCGAGGCGGGAAGGGGGCCCAGGGATGTTGAGCAGGAGACAGACCCAGGCCAGAGGTTTGCTGAGGACAGAGGGGCAGGGAGGGGCCCCAGGGATGCTGAGCAGCTGCCCCAGAGAGACCCCAGCCAGGGCCCTTGCTGAGGACAGAGAGCAGGGCAGAGGGGGCTCAGGGACCCTGACAGCTGCCGGGAGAGAGACCCCGGAAGTCCAGCCTCTCAAACTGCGGTGCCATCCACTCCTCTTGAGGGAGCCTCGGAGTTGGGAAATCCAGGCAGGTGGGAAGGCGCCCCCCTAGTGTCTTCTTCCTCCGCGGTGCTAGTTACATAAAAATTATGGAAGACCATGGTTTCTAACTAAGTGCCTGCTCTGGGCCCTGCATGGGCCAGACTAAAAATCAAATGCAGTCACCCATGGTCAGGCTGTCCGTCACCAAACCCGAACGAAGTTGTCATCTGACCTTCCAAAAAATCAAGAGAGGGCTATTGGCCAGACACGGCGGCTCACACCTGTCATCCCAGCACTTTGGGAGTCTGAGGCAGGAGGATCGCTTGAGCTCAGGAGTCTGAGACCAGCCTGGGCAACACAGTGCAACCCTGTCTCTGTAAAAAATAATAAATTATTTAAAAAAACAAAAAAGAAAGAAAGAAAAGGAGAGAGAGAGAGAATGGCCAATTTCCTAAACAGGCCGGTTCCAGTCTTCAATCAGTGTGGAATGAAGTTCCTCTGCTTTAATCGTTAGCCTGAAGTCACCCGATGTGACACAATCAATTGGTCCTTTTTGTATTTTTCTGCTCCCTGTCCCCGTCCTGCAGGGGCAGTAACTTTGAAACGACTCGTCAGCCTGTGTTCTTTGCCTGTGCTTTCTTCTAAGAAGCCCTTTCTGTCTGTAAAGCCGCCCCCTCTGCTCAGCTCGCGGAAGCACTAGTTCTGTTTTACAGAGGGACACGTTGCCCGATTCTAGAATCGAAATAGAGTCCATTAAGATCTTTAAACTACATGTGTTGTCATTCTGTCCGTTGACAGTGGAAAACCATTTAACACATTGTTTTTTACTAAAGCAAACACAGATGTCCTCTGGAGTCGAATGCAAAGTTTCCATGAAATCCTATTTAAAAAACAGAAATGTTGAAGAAATTTTGAACCTGGGGGGTGCTGTGTGAGGTCGTGCCCCCGGATCACAGTGGGGCCACACATTTGATGTCCTCTGATTTTAAAGGTACGCCCACAGAGATGTTTGAGAAACCACACAAAACCCATGGTCCCCACTAACAGGGTCATAGGAGAGAATTTGCTGGAAGTCTGGAGGGATGTCAGTGCTGGTGTGGGCAGGACACCAATGCCGCAGGGTGGGGTGCGGGGCTGGCCCGCCATGGCCACTCTAGCAGTGACCATTCCAGCCTCATGTGCATTGGGGGAGGCCAGTGTGGGGGCAGTGCTATGAGGACGGACTTGTAGACAGGCCGGGAGGTCGTACTTGCAAGCCCGTCCCTGCCACGTCCACAGGCAGCGTCTCCTCCCATCTTTCCCTGGACCTCCCACCCCAGGCTCCCCCAGCTCTGCCCTCTCCTGAGCCCCAAACCCACCTCTGATGGTCAAGAGTCATATTAATAGAGTGTTGAATTTTAAGGTAAAAGCATGACTATCCTACAAATACGAAATGTATCGAGGATTTTATTGAACGCCTTAATTAGCAAGGAAACCAATAAGAGGTTAGAACTGGCTCACAGGAGAATTCAAAGCACATTATATAGAAAATAAGGAATGGGCTGGGCACGGTGGCTCACGCCTGTAATCCCGACACTTTGGGAGGCCGAGGTGGGTGGATCACTTCAGGTCAGGAGTTCAAGACCAGCCTGGCCAACATGGCGAAACCCCATCTCTACTAAAATTACAAAAATTAGCTGGGTGTGGTGATGGGCACCTGCAGTCCCACAGCTACTTGGAGGCTGAGGCAGGAGAATTGCTTGAACTCAGGAGGCAGAGGTTGCAGCGAGGCGAGATAGCGCCACTGCACTCCAGCCTGGGAGACAGAGCGAGACTTCTCTCAAAAAAAAAAAAAAAAAAAAAAAAAAAAAAAACAAGGAGCACCGAAGTGGATTTGCAGATGACGTAATGATCAACAGCATTCCGCCAGACAAGGTTAACTTGCATTTTTACGGACACGCGTCATTTGTATTATCGTATTATTGTCAGGTTTCTGCAAAAGAGAGTGAAAGGCGGCAAGACCCCGGAAGGGTGCGGGAGACGGGACACACAATCCTTTTTGCCCATTTCAAAGTCTTAAAATTTTCCCGACACAGGCAAAACTGCCTACTTACCCACCATTGTCCCAAACTCAAAAGTTCGCAAGCCGAGTCGGTCCTCACCTCCCCCGTCCCGCCAGTCAGCCCCATGACCGTCTCCGCAGGTGTCTGGGTCTTCACCCATCTCCTCTCTGAATAGGAGCCTCTGGTCCGCCCAGAAGCTGCCACCCGCCACCTCCCTGTCCCTCAAGGGTGCCATGTGAGAGTGGGTTCCACAGGCCCAGGTTCGAATCCTTTACCGGCTGTGTCATCTTGAAACCTGTGGTTCTGTGTCTCAGTCTCCACATTTGAAAATGGGAGTGGCATTGGCAGCCACCTGCCCACCGTTCTTCCATGATGGAGGGAGACGTTGCTGCCGAATGGTTGTGAGGACGGCGTGAGTCCACAGGCTGGGGCAGAGCAGACTGGGCTTCCCGTGCCCCACCCAGCCCCTCCCCCTTCACCCACCGTCTCTGCCCCACACACCTCCTGGCCCCATCCCCCACGCCCGACCTCCCCCCTCTCCAGCTGCACAGACCTCCCCCCTCCAGCCCAAAGCATTCCTAGCTCCTGATCATCTTAAAAATAAAACCTGAATGCCTTGTGCGGTGGCAAGCTCCCTTCCATCCGGCCCTGAGTTCCAGCTCTGGCTCCACTGTTCAAGCGTCCGTCCCCCACCCATCCGTCTCTGTGTGCTTGGGCCAAGCTGCCCACAGCCCCTCTTCCAAAGGAGCCGTGATTCCCTCACGTTCGTCACACTGTCCTGTCCCCTGGCCATGTGCTCACATAGCCCAGGCATCCAATCAGGGTGCTCCTCATGCAGACTGCAGGGACAGACACATCCTCTTTGCTGGGCAGGGTGGGATGCGAAGTGAAGCCTGGCACTGCAGCAGCTATTTTGTGCCCATGAGGAAGAGCTGGCTTTGGAATAAGGCCAACTATGCAGAGGGCAGAGACAGAAAGAAATTGAGGCCATGACAGCCTCGTTGAGCCGCTGGGTCAAGCCAAGCCTGAACTCCACCTGCCTCCGGACCTCCCGGCGTCAGTCCATTCCCTCTCAGTGAAGACAGTTGATTTGTCTTTTCTGTTCCATGCAGCCCAGTGTGCTTCCTAACTCATTTCTTCCCCTCATCTGCAGCTCTAGCTGGTTTCTGTCTTTGTGCTGTTTTCCTGGGTGCCCCAGGCACTGCGTGGCCTGCTGTCTGTGTGTCCAGCCCACTCACTCCCTGTCCCGCCCACCAGCTAGCTGGCACTTATGGCCAAGTTTCCAGAGACCCACAGAGGTGGCCACCGCTCAGAAACAAGGCTTGTTCCTGGGGCGGTTGAGACAGAGATGGGCGCTGGTCCCCATGTGAAGCTGTGGATGCACCAGTGAGCAGCTGTCATGTTCAGACCCAGGACCCAGCACCCAGTGTGGCCGCCCTGGCTGTCGTCTCGGCTTCTTTTAAGGGGACAGAGCAGATTGGCGCAGATGTCAGGGGCCCATGGGTGTCCCTTGGCCTGGGGGACTTACAAGTTTTCTCTGTATTCGGTTTCCCCTCTCCAGCACTTTCTAATATACAGACTAAAACCCCACCTCAGTGGGAGGCCAGGATATCGACGGGCTGGAGATTTATGAGGGAAGAGCCGGGCCCCACCAGCAGGCCCTAATAGCTCCCTAATTCCTGTCATTAGTCAACGAGAGCCCCTAGGTTCTCTCTACACAGCAGCTCGAATGTAATTACCAGCCGGGAGTGCTGGGCACGCAGGCCTTGTATCCTGCATTTTGCAAAATTCCCTGAAATGCACTTCATGATTCTGGAAGCTTCAGTCGGCCTGCAATTACAAGTAGCCCTTATTAAAAATCCATGCAGCCTCCCACATCAAACAAAATTAATCAGTAACAAGCTGTAAGGCTATTAGGTCATTTCCCAACACACAGCAACTCAGGAGTGGCCCTATCTGATTGGCCCACGCACGAGGCAGGAATTCTCCCATGTTTCTCTGAATGCCGTGAGCCTGACAAGAGATGTTTGTCTTTGCTTGAATTACGTTTGGGTATTATTCTGCTGAATCTATTCTGATTGGCCTGGCAGGCTCACTCTGCAGCACACACACCACCAAGATGGTCATCTCATTTTGGCCAAGAGCATGAGGAAACGTGTGGTCCCTGTTAGGGGAGGACCTCAGGTGTGGCCCTCCTCACCTGAGCCGGGGGTGCCGAGCAGGAGCTGTGAGACAGGGTCCCGCCGGGTCTCCCCGCGCTCACCTTGCCCTTTGCACGCAGCTCTGGTGCGCAGGCAACCAGGATGAGCCCTTTCAGCAGGCACTTTGAATCTCATAGCCACTGTCCTTCCCGTCCACCTGGCCCATCCCGGCCTGCCAGGCACCTACACCATCGAGTCACTGCCGGCCTCTGCCTCGTTCTTCACTCTACCCACTGGCCGCCCCACGGTGGCCACAACGACATCTCCCAGACCAGCCAGGGGCTCTTCTTATGAGAGACTGATAGGAAGGTGGGGTCCAGGACCCTGCCCTGGCCTCCAGGGTGGGCTTGTGGCAACGGCAGAAACCATCTGCGTGACTTGTGGGGTCTGAAGTCACAGGAGGCGTCGGTGTCAGCCTGGTCTCTGGGAACAGGCACGTGCAACCCCGAGCTGTCCAGTTAGCCGTCCGGATGCTCCGAGACCACCGTGCTGTGAAACTGTCACACGTGGAGAAGTCCTGAGACCACAGGGAGAGAGAGAGATGCCCGCCCTTCATGCCACGGCTCCCAGACCAGAGCCTTGGCTCATTCTAATCTCTGCCTGGACGTCTCCTCCCTGCTGTCTCCATGTGGCCGACCCCTTTGCATTCTTCACCTCTCTGCTCAGATGCCACCTCCCCTTCAGATCACCCTCTGTGAGGGAAACGCCGGCCCATGGTCCCCACGACTCCCTCCCTCAATGCCCCGTTCATTCCCTCTTGTGGGGTGACGTCGGTCGCAATTCATGCTCCAATATTCACTTGCTGACTTGGGTATTGTCTGCTTCCCCAGCCAGAACGCGGTTTCCCACATCCGCCTGCTTCTCTGTTGCTTGCCCGGGGTGAGATGGTGCCCGGCAAGCAGGACATGCTCAGGGTCACGGCCCACTGCCCCGCTGCCCGGACAGGTCCGTGGAGGGATGGTGGCCATTCCCCCCGCCTCTGTTTCTGTTGAAGACTCCCACCCAAGGTTTTACCCTTGAAGGAAATCTTTGCCGCTTCATTGGGCCACTAAAGTGTCATTTTTTTTAAGTACTTGAGAGGAGGGTGTGTTTTTCCTGTGTTCATCGTGGGTATTCTTTTTTCTCTTAGAAATTGCTTGGCCAGTCCTCTCCCCGTGTTCCTGTCGGCCACAGTCCCCTTTCAACCCACCGGCTGCCATCCAGAAGGCCTGAACACCAGTGCCTGTGATAACCTCGGTGCCTGTCCCTCACCTAGGGCCGCCCACCTGTCCCTATCCAGGCTGTGTCTTTGTGTCTCTCTGTGTCTTTTTCAATCAATTTTGAACAACTTAAAAGCGAGGATTGATCGAATCTTCTACTCTCTTGTCCCTGCAACACCCAACATGGCAGCTTCATTCCAACAATATTGTGAGGATGATTTAGAGGCTCAGTAAGCATTTGCTATTTGCTCGGTTGGTTGACTTTGTTTAGAGTTTCCTGTAGCTCTGGCCTCAGTTACCAAAGTTAATGAAATTTAATAGCATATTTCCGCAGTAGCAAAAACAACAAACATCTAGGAATAAGCCTAATAAGAAATATGCAGGACATCGGTCAGGTGTGGTGGCTCACGCCTGTAGTCCCAGCACTTTGGGAGGCCGAGGCAGGCGGATCACCTGAGGTCAGGAGTTCAAGACCAACCTGGCCAACATGGTGAAACCCCATCTCTACTAAAAATACAGAAATCATCCGGGCATGGTGGCATGCACCTGTAATCCCAGCTACTGGGGAGGGTGAGGCAGGAGAATCACTTGAATGAGGGAGGTGGAGGTTGCAGTGAGCCGAGGTTGTGCCACTGCACTCCAGCCTGAGAGATATAGTGAGACTCCATCTAAAAAAAAGAAAGAAGGAAAGAAAAGAAATATGCAGGACATACATTTAAAAATATTAAAATACTGCAAGCCAAAGTTAACAGATAGCCAACCAACTGAGGAAGAGGTATTAGCAACTCATACGGTAAACAAGGTGCTACTTTCCCAAATACATTAAAAAAACCCTTCTGAAAACAATGAGATAAAGACCAGCAAACTCATCAAAACATGAGTAAAGAACTTAAATGGGCAACTGGATTTTTTTTGTTTTTTTTTGACAGAGTCTCGCTCTGTCGCCCAGGCTGGAGTGCAGTGGACCGATCTCGGCTCACTGCAAGCTCTGCCTCCCGGGTTCACACCATTCTCCTGCCTCAGCCTCCGGAGTAGCTGGGACTAGAGGCGCCCGCCACCACGCCCAGCTAATTTTTTTGTGTTTTTAGTAGAGATGGGGTTTCACCGTGTTAGCCAGGATGGTCTCGATCTCCTGACCTCGTGATCCACCCGTCTCGGCCTCCCAAAGTGCTGGGATTACAGGCGTGAGCCACCGCGCCCGGCCGGCAACTGGCATTTTAACACATAGAAAGACGCCCAACCATACCGGTAACAAGGAAGCACAAATTGAAACCAAATGGAGGTTCCGTTTTATGACGGGTCAGACTGGCAAAAAGCAAAATGCCAGGCAACCCTCAATGTTGACACACTTGCAGGGAAGCAGGCGCTCTCGTACGTAGCTGATGAAAGTACAAGTTAACACAACGTTTACGGTCACCAAGTTGGCAATATCAATAAAAGTGTAAATGCATCTGCCCTTTGGCCTGGCAATTTTGCTTATCCTATAGATACCATTGCGCACAGGTGAGGCCGTCTATGTGTGAAATTACTCACTGCAGCATTATTTACAATGGCCTAGAAGCCTGTTGATAAGAGGTTGTTATATAAATCATAATAGATCCATAAAATGAAGCACAACTCTAAGAAAAACGAGGAGGCGGGGCATAATGGCTCACACCTGCAATCCCAGCACTTTGGGAGGCCTAGGCAGAAACGCTGGGCAACATGATGAGACACCGTCTCTACAAAAATAAATTAACCAGGCATGGTGGTGTGCACCTGTGGTCCCAGATACTCAAAAGGCTGAGGCAGCGGGATGGCTTCAGCCCAGGAGGTTGAGGCTGCAGTGAGCTGTGACCACATCACTGCACTCCAGCCTGGGCAAAAGAGCAAGACCCTGTCAAAAAATAAAAATAAAAAGGAGTCCGCTTTTGGCTTCCATCAACCAGGTTGGAGAAAACAAATGACCACACGTGTTTTAATGTGTCAGAGGGTTACCAAGGCAGCCAAGACCTGAAGGCCCAAGACGTTGTGGGAGAGGGAAACGCGTTGAGGTGAGCCGAACTTCTGCACCCTTTGGGGCAACCGCAAACTCATAACTGGCATGAGCAGAGATGCTGAGAAGCTGAGCAGGGAGGTCTGCTGAGAAGCTGAGCAGGGAGGTCTGCTGAGAATCCGAGAAGCTCAGAGGAGCTTTCAACACTGTCGTGCCAGCAGCAAGACGAGAATCAGAGTTGAGGACTGCTCACACAGCCAGAGCTTGGAGAGACAAGATCCCGGGGAGAGGAAAGGATCCCAATAGTCCAGGGTGTCTGTCTGCAAGCAGCACAGGGTGTGTGCAGAGAGGCTGAGCAGAGGCTGCTAGGGATCTAAGCAGAACTGAGGGAGCCCCGCAGTGCCGGAGAGGGAAAGACGGGCTCAGACCTGTCATGCTGGAGGGTCCCTTGGAAGCACCTGAAGCTTTCGTATGGACCCCTGAAGGACAACCTCTCCTCTCAACTCTAGATTTAAATCCAAGAGGCTTCTTGACCTTGAAGTCCAGCAGGTGTCTCAGCCAGGACATGTTCAGAACAAACTCCCCGTTGTCCTCCCTGCACTGCCCTTCCCCACTCCCCGCCTGAGTCAGTGTGGCCTCATCCCTCTAGCTAGTTAGGCGAGACCCCGGGCTCAGCCCAGACTCTCCTTTCCTCTCATCCCCATGCTGAATCTGTCAGCAACTCTTGTTGGCTTCACCTTCAAAACATACCTGGAATCAGACCCCTTCTCCCCACTTCAGCACCATCCTTTGGCCCAAGCAACCATGTCCTCTCCCCACTCCCCCAGCACTAGTACCCAAGCCACCATCTCCTTCTTTCTGCATTGGTATAATAGCTGTCCAGCTGGTATCTCAACATCCACTTGGTCCCTAGAGACACATCACCTGCAAAAGTAAAAGTCATCGTGCTGACACTGACAGCAAAGCCCAAAAACCTTCGAGTGGCCCACAAGATCCACCTTAGAGTGACCCACAGGATCCACCTTAGAGTGACCCACAGGATCCACCTTAGAGTGGCCCAGAAGATCCACCTTAGAGTGACCCACAAGATCCACCTTAGAGTGACCCACAGGATCCACCTTAGAGTGACCCACAGGATCCACCTTAGAGTGGCCCAGAAGATCCACCTTAGAGTGACCCACAAGATCCACCTTAGAGTGACCCACAGGATCCACCTTAGAGTGACCCAAAGATCCAACCCTAGAGCGGCCCACAAGATCCACCTTAGAGTGACCCACAGGATCCACCTTAGAGTGACCCACAGGATCCACCTTAGAGTGACCCACAGGATCCACCTTAGAGTGACCCACAGGATCCACCTTAGAGTGGCCCAGAAGATCCACCTTAGAGTGACCCACAGGATCCACCTTAGAGTGACCCACAAGATCCACCTTAGAGCGACCCACAGGATCCACCTTAGAGCGACCCACAGGATCCACCTTAGAGCGACCCACAGGATCCACCTTAGAGCGACCCACAGGATCCACCTTAGAGCGACCCACAGGATCCACCTTAGAGCGACCCAAAGATCCAACCCTAGAGCGGCCCACAAGATCCACCTCAGAGTGACCCACAGGATCCACCTCAGAGTGGCCCACAGGATCCACCTCAGAGTGGCCCACAGGATCCACCTCAGAGTGGCCCACAGGATCCACCTCAGAGTGGCCCACAGGATCCACCTCAGAGTGGCCCACAGGATCCACCTCAGAGTGACCCACAGGATCCACCTCAGAGTGGCCCACAGGATCCACCTTAGAGCGGCCCAGAAGATCCAACCCTAGAGCGGCCCAGAAGACCCAACCCTAGAGCGGCCCACAGGATCCACCTTAGAGTGACCCACAGGATCCACCTTAGAGTGACCCACAGGATCCACCTTAGAGCGACCCACAGGATCCACCTTAGAGCGGCCCACAAGATCCAACCCTAGAGCGGCCCACAAGATCCACCTTAGAGTGACCCACAGGATCCACCTTAGAGTGACCCACAGGATCCACCTTAGAGTGGCCCACAGGATCCACCTTAGAGTGGCCCACAGGATCCACCTTAGAGTGGCCCACAAGATCCACCTTAGAGTGGCCCACAAGATCCACCTTAGAGTGACCCACAGGATCCACCTTAGAGCGACCCACAGGATCCACCTTAGAGCGACCCACAGGATCCACCTTAGAGCGACCCACAGGATCCACCTTAGAGCGACCCACAGGATCCACCTTAGAGCGACCCACAGGATCCACCTTAGAGCGGCCCACAAGATCCACCTTAGAGCGACCCACAGGATCCACCTTAGAGCAGCCCAGAAGATCCAACCCTAGAGCGGCCCACAGGATCCACCTTAGAGTGACCCACAGGATCCACCTTAGAGTGACCCACAGGATCCACCTTAGAGTGACCCACAGGATCCACCTTAGAGTGACCCACAGGATCCACCTTAGAGTGGCCCACAGGATCCACCTTAGAGTGGCCCACAGGATCCACCTTAGAGTGGCCCACAGGATCCACCTTAGAGTGACCCACAGGATCCACCTTAGAGTGACCCACAGGATCCAACCCTAGAGCGGCCCACAGGATCCACCGTAGAGCGACCCACAGGATCCACCGTAGAGCGACCCACAGGATCCACCGTAGAGTGACCCACAGGATCCACCTTAGAGTGACCCACAGGATCCACCTTAGAGTGACCCACAGGATCCACCTTAGAGTGGCCCAGAAGATCCACCTTAGAGTGACCCACAGGATCCACCTTAGAGTGACCCACAGGATCCACCTTAGAGTGGCCCAGAAGATCCACCTTAGAGTGACCCACAGGATCCACCTTAGAGCGGCCCAGAAGATCCAACCCTAGAGCGGCCCACAGGATCCACCTTAGAGTGGCCCACAGGATCCACCTTAGAGTGACCCACAGGATCCACCTTAGAGTGACCCACAGGATCCACCTTAGAGTGGCCCAGAAGATCCACCTTAGAGTGACCCACAGGATCCACCTTAGAGTGACCCACAGGATCCACCTTAGAGTGACCCACAGGATCCACCTTAGAGTGGCCCAGAAGATCCACCTTAGAGTGACCCACAGGATCCACCTTAGAGTGACCCACAGGATCCACCTTAGAGTGACCCACAGGATCCACCTTAGAGTGACCCACAGGATCCACCTTAGAGTGACACACAGGATCCACCTTAGAGTGGCCCAGAAGATCCACCTTAGAGTGACCCACAGGATCCACCTTAGAGTGACCCACAGGATCCACCTTAGAGTGGCCCAGAAGATCCACCTTAGAGTGACCCACAGGATCCACCTTAGAGTGACCCACAGGATCCACCTTAGAGTGGCCCAGAAGATCCACCTTAGAGTGACCCACAGGATCCACCTTAGAGTGACCCACAGGATCCACCTTAGAGTGGCCCAGAAGATCCACCTTAGAGTGACCCACAGGATCCACCTTAGAGTGACCCACAGGATCCACCTTAGAGTGACCCACAGGATCCACCTTAGAGTGGCCCAGAAGATCCACCTTAGAGTGACCCACAGGATCCACCTTAGAGTGACCCACAGGATCCACCTTAGAGTGACCCACAGGATCCACCTTAGAGTGACCCACAGGATCCACCTTAGAGTGGCCCAGAAGATCCACCTTAGAGTGACCCACAGGATCCACCTTAGAGTGACCCACAGGATCCACCTTAGAGTGACCCACAGGATCCACCTTAGAGTGGCCCAGAAGATCCACCTTAGAGTGACCCACAGGATCCACCTTAGAGTGACCCACAGGATCCACCTTAGAGTGACCCACAGGATCCACCTTAGAGTGGCCCGGAAGATCCACCTTAGAGTGACCCACAGGATCCACCTTAGAGTGACCCACAGGATCCACCTTAGAGTGACCCACAAGATCCACCTTAGAGTGGCCCAGAATATCCACCTTAGAGTGACCCACAGGATCCATCTTAGAGTGGCCCAGAAGATCCACCTTAGAGTGACCCACAGGATCCACCTTAGAGTGACCCACAGGATCCACCTTAGAGTGACCCACAGGATCCACCTTAGAGTGACCCACAGGATCCACCTTAGAGTGGCCCAGAAGATCCACCTTAGAGTGACCCACAGGATCCACCTTAGAGTGACCCACAGGATCCACCTTAGAGTGACCCACAGGATCCACCTTAGAGTGGCCCGGAAGATCCACCTTAGAGTGACCCACAGGATCCACCTTAGAGTGACCCACAGGATCCACCTTAGAGTGACCCACAAGATCCACCTTAGAGTGGCCCAGAATATCCACCTTAGAGTGACCCACAGGATCCATCTTAGAGTGGCCCAGAAGATCCACCTTAGAGTGACCCACAGGATCCACCTTAGAGTGACCCACAGGATCCACCTTAGAGTGACACACAGGATCCACCTTAGAGTGACCCACAGGATCCACCTTAGAGTGGCCCAGAAGATCCACCTTAGAGTGACCCACAGGATCCACCTTAGAGTGACCCACAGGATCCACCTTAGAGTGGCCCAGAAGATCCACCTTAGAGTGACCCACAGGATCCACCTTAGAGTGACCCACAGGATCCACCTTAGAGTGGCCCAGAAGATCCAACCCTTGAGTGGCCCACAAGATCCTATGTTATATCCTCTCAACTGTTTTTAATGAAATTTTTATTTTAGATTTTATGTTTAGTTTTTTTTTTTTTTTTTTTTGAGATGAAATTTCACTCTTGTCACCCAGGATGGAGTGCAATGGCTCAACCTAGGCTCACTGCAATCTCCACTTCCTAGGGTCAGGCAATTCTGCTGCCTCAGCCTCCCGAGTACCTGGGATTACAGGTGCCCGCCACCAGGCCTGACTAATTTTTTTTGTATTTTTAGTAGAGATGGGGTTTCACCATCTTGTCCAGGCTGGTCTTGAACTCTTGACCTCAAGTGATCCACCGGATTTTATGTTTAGATTTACAGAAAACTTGTGGAGATAGCACAGACAGACCCTGCACCTGGCTTCCTCCATTCCTAGCATCCTACCCCAGGACAGGGCACTTGTCACATTAATGATGCAATACTGGCACACCAGCATTAACTAAACTTGACCTTTATTTGGATTTCATTACTTTTTCCCCACTGGGTTCCTTGCGATTTCCAAACCTGCCTGGAATTTTGCACCCTGTGACTGAACTATCGGTTAATGAAACTATTTATTTTTTAAAAGTATTTCTTAATCGCACCTGGCCCAGGAGTGGACACAGACCCGTGAGTCAGGTTCCAGGACTCACAGGTCCCCATCTGAGACACCTGACGCAGAGAGTGCCGGGGAGGGCAGGCTGCTGCCGCTGTGTGTTTCAGGGTTGGGGGCTGCCCTCTGGGGTGCCAGGAGCTCCCGTGTGGACACCGGGCAGGACAGAGGGCGGGTGGTGGGGTGCTGTGCCTGGGAGCTTGTCCAGGCCCGATGGCTTTTCCGCAGGCTGGCTGAGGAGCTAATTATCGAGGCGGCGGACCGAGGGTGTTTGCCTCTTGACCTTTTGTGACGCTGCCTGTCGAAGCGCGCTTGGCCGCCTCCCAGGGGAAATGCTATCCCAAGTGCGAAGTTGCCCACTGCTGGGGTAAGGGGAGAGGGCACCGCAATCACCCAGCCCTGACCTGGAATGATCATCTCCTGGTGTGGTGTGGCCGTCCTGTGGATGCTGACGGCCCCAGGGGCAGGGGTGAGCGGGCTGGGCTCTGCCGGCAGGTGCCAGGGCAGGGGTGAGCAGGGTGGGCTCTGCCGGCAGGTGCCAGGGCAGGGGTGTGCGGGGTGGGCTCTGCCGGCAGGTGCCAGGGCAGGGGTGTGCGGGCTGGGCTCTGCCGGCAGGTGCCAGGGCAGGGGTGTGCGGGGTGGGCTCTGCCGGCAGGTGCCAGGGCAGGGGTGTGCGGGCTGGGCTCTGGCGGCAGGTGCCAGGGCAGGGGTGTGCGGGCTGGGCTCTGGCGGCAGGTGCCAGGGCAGGGGTGTGCGGGGTGGGCTCTGCCGGCAGGTGCCAGGGCAGGGGTGAGCGGGGTAGGCTCTGCCGGCAGGTGCCAGGGCAGGGGTGAGCGGGGTGGGCTCTGCCGGCAGGTGCCAGGGCAGGGGTGTGCGGGCTGGGCCCTCCCACCGGGTGCCGGGGTCTCCCTGGCCCACACACCCTCGCCTAGCCTCAGGCCGCCGGGGCTGGAACTCCAGCAAGAACCCCCAGGGGACGGCCTGGGGAGGGGCTTGGAGGCGCTGAACCCAGTCCCGTGCCCCCACCCCAGGAGCGGGCTCCTCCGTCTCCACGTGGCCTCAAGCCCCGCAGGTCACCCGAGGGCCGCGGCCGCCAGCAGGGGGCGCCTTTCTCCGCCCTCCGGGAAGCGCAGGTGCCGCCCGCACCCCAGACGGCGCTGCAGCCTCTGCGCCCGCCCTTCTCCCTTCTGTTTGCTCAGGTGTCCCCCGGCTTGGGAGCGGGGCCCGCAGCCTGGGTGTGAGGCGTGACGTCGGTAGGAAGAGCCCCTTCCACGGAGCACGGGGCCCACCGGGGAGGCGGCCCCGGAGCCCCCTCCTCCCACCCGCCCGGGATTGACAGCCCCTGCCCCGGGCGCCCTCTGACCCCCGCGGTCACCCGGAGACGAGGAGGCCCCAGACAGGTTGGGCCGCGATGCAGGTGGCCCCGGGCTCAGGTCCCGGCACGGGGGCTCCTGGTGCACGAGCTCCGCCCTTGCCCGGGGAGGGGCCGGCGGGTGGGGCCCCCGCGGAGGGCATTGTCCTGAGGGCACCACGGCCCGGCCGCCCCGCCCAGCGCCGCCTGCCCTCTGAAAGGCCTTTCATCCCGGGGCCGGCAGCACCACTGGCCGCATCAAAGAGCGTCTATGGAAAGTCATATTTTTCCCCAAACCAGAAAAGTTCAGGCTGGGAGCACAAACATTCAGCTCATTATTTAGAAATAACAAGTCCTCTGGGCCCTGGTATCAGATCAAAGCTCGGAAATTAAATTCTCCAGAAAAGGAGGCGGCCTGGGATCAGCAGATTTATGTTTGCTTATTTTTTTTCATTCAGCAGCTAAAAAAAGGGACTCAAAATCTGCCTAGCGGTTTGGAAGTCTGGCCCGGGGTGTGTGAGCGGCGAGGAGACAGCGAGCTCCGGAGGCTTCTGGGCGTGGAGGCTGAAAATATTTGGTTGACATGACAATGGAGACGGCCTGGCAGCTTGTCAAGCGCCGGGTCCAGGAATGTCCTTGTCCCACCCTACCCCCCCAAGCCAGTTCACACACATGCACACACATGCACACAAAAGCTCACACATGCACACAGAAACACACATGCACACACAAACCCACATGCACACACACACAAATGTGCACACATGCATACATGTACCCACATGCACACACAAACACACATACACACAAAAGCTCACACATGCACACAGAAACACACATGCACACAAACACACATGCACACACACATACACACAAATGCACATACATGCACACAGAAACACACACGCACACACAAACACATACAAACGTACACACATGCACACGTCCACCCACATGCACACACACACACACACAAAAGCTCACACATGCACACAGAAACACACACGCACACACGAACACATATAAACGTGCACACATGCACACGTCCACCCACATGCACACGTCCACCCACATGCACACGCAAACACACATGCAGGCACAAACACATACACACACGCACACACACGGACACAGAAACACAAGCACACACACAGGCACACATGCACCCACGTGTAAGCAAAAACACACATGCAAAACACATGCACACACACAAGCACACATGCACCCACGTGTATGCAGAAACACACAGTCATATAAAACACATGCCTATGCACATGCACACACGCTCACTCACACATGCACAAACATGCACACACACACACGTGCCTGTGCACAGATGCTCACCTGCCCAGGAGCTCACATCCCCAGGGCACACATATGCCATATTTACTCATGTGCACACAGGGACACTACAGTGGTTAAAACCAGCTGGCACAAGAATCAGGAGTGTGGCTCTTTGCTCTTGCCCCAGGATTCAGGGCCGGTTTGAAATCTGTGGCACACCTGAGGACAACAGACCTGCTCTAGAGAGCGCAGGGGCCTTGCTGCCTCCAGACTTGGGCAGAGACGCCCTTGGCAGTGATACTGCCTCTTGCTGTTCCATCCTCATCCCCTCAAGAGGTCCCCAGACCCGGTTGCAGGTTGGCATGGCCCACCAAGGGTCACAGGTACACAGAAGGCACTGGGCACGGTGCAGTGGCCATCACATTCCCCTGGGGTGCCCTGGATGGGGCCACCTTTGTCCTCTCCAGCTGGGGCCATACTGGGATTATGGCAGAGGTGCCGGCAGGACAGGAATCTCTAAGAAAAAAGACCACATAGCCTGTGTGGAGGGCAAGAGGGAAAGTGGGCCCCTCCTTGCCCCACTCCTGTGCCCCTAAGCATGCCCAGGTGAGCATCCTACACCTGGCCACTGGGGCACCTGACTCAGGTCCAAGCCGAGCACCATAATCCCATCCACAGGGCACCAGGGTTGGCTCATTTATGGGCATGTGGCCCAGTCTCAGCAAATAAGATGGCAATGCTTTGGCTGCCCAGGCCCCAATCCTGAGCAGCATGGATGGGGGACACCCGGGCCCCTCCACCACCATGGGGACGTCCAGGGCCTCTACCACAATGAAGGAAGCCCATTGTGGTAGACAGTTCTCCACCACCCAGGCCCCTCTACCATCGTGGGGGACATCCAGCCCTCTCCACCACCGTGGGGATGTCCAGGCTTCCATCGTTCCCATGATGGGGAACGTCCAAGCCCCTCTATCATTATGGGGACATCCAGGGCCTCTACCAGGATGATGGAGACCCAGGCCTCTGCCCCACCACGGAGGACGTCCGGGCCTCTCCACCACAATGAGGGAAGCTGTCCCAGGACAGGGCCAACACCACAGATGGCCCAGGCAGCCAGGTCCTGGTCACAGCAGAGCTGAATCAAATTCACCCTGAAGTCCACACTGGCAGCCAACCTAAGTGTCTCAAAAGCCCATTTAAACCCTTCCTTATGTGGGGTAGTCTGAGCCGGGCTTCCTCCTAAATGCCACAGACATGAAGCCTGCGGGCAGAGCCTCCCCTCCAGGCATCCTCCTGGCCTCCGTGAAACAGCCCAGGTGCAGAGGCTGACACGTGGATGCAGGCCCCACGGGCAGCAGGATCAAGGGCTCCCCCAGGCGCTGCAGAGTCGTTTCTCTTCAAGGCCTTGAAGTCAGCCCCTCGCAGAGCCCTTTCTTGCCATATAAGGGAACGCCAGGTTCCAATGTGGGTATCGTGTCTCTTTGGGTGGGTGGGCGTGATTCTGCCTTCCACCTGTGCGTGTGTGAACAAAACACACGTGTGTGCACCCGGCCCCATGCCCACCTGTGTCTGCAAACAGACAGACAGACAGACAGACATGCTGTCTTAGTCCAGATTTCCCAAAAAGCAGAGCCTGAGGCAGGGATTTCGGTGCAGGTGGTTTATTTGGGAGGAGACCCGAGGAAGCCGGAGGAGCTTATGTCAGGAGAGGACATATCCATGAGCTGACTGCTGCCCTGGCCACTGCTAAGCACACACGGGACCCCGTAGCTAGGGATGCGTCTGCAGACTTCGCACCCCACTCAGGGCCCCCCTGGACCAGTGGAGGAGCCTGTCGTCCTGGCCCCTCATGGGTGACGCTTGTTAACCCCGAGGGCCCCTCGCCAGAAGAGACGCGTGTTCGGGTCTAACCCGTGGAGAGGCTGATATCCTTGTAAACATCTCCCAGCGCTCCTGCCTCTAAGTTCAGTGCCACACATAGAGCAAATAAAGGGGAAGAAATGGGAAACATCTGGAAACACTGATAGTGTGACTCTTTTTTTCCTAAAAAACTGATAAAAATAGTGTCATAGACAGTTCGTTTTCTAGGCAATGTTATTTTAGGCAGGATGTGTTAATGGCATGAGAATTAGTACAAATTAAGTAATTAGGCTAGGCTGGCAGCTAGAGCTGGCAGGCGCCAACAGCCTGCAATTCGACAGTTTCTGTCCTGACGCTGCGTGTTTGACAACAGCAGTGAGGGAAGCGTGCCACGAAGCAGAGGACGCGGGGCGAGGGCACGGGTCGGGGGCCAGGGTGCGCCTGAACACCTGTGTCCTCTGGGTGTCCCTCTGGGTCTCAGGGACAGGGCAGCCCAGGCTCAGACTAATCCCGCGGGCCTGGAGTGCTCAGTGGATGCCAGGCCAGCCAAAGCCCTCCTGCCGGCTGTCTGGGCAACGACCTTCACTCTGGACAGAGCTGCGGGGCCAGGAGACCCTGTGAGGCTCACCGCCCCCCGACCCGGTACCCCGCTCTCTTGCAAGGGTGTCTGCCTGTGCCAATTTTCATGGCAGCGGGTGGGCTCCGTGGGCCTCCAAAGGTGCCTGGCTGGACAGCAACATCGGTGATGGCTCCCTCATAACGACCTGCTCTGAGAGGACTGGTAGTCCCTTTCACAGATGGGGAGACTGAGGCTGCGAAGATAAGCGGATTTCCCAGGGCTGCAGAGCCGGGGGTGGGAGAGCTGGATCTCACTCTCCTCCATACCTTCCCAGATCTAGGGCAGGCAGGACTCCGTGCAGGACCCCCGGGAGCCCTGCTCTGTGTGACGAGGATGGCAGCGTCCAGGGCACATCTTGGCTGCCGGTGTCCTAAGGGCAGGGTGGGCAGCTCTGCTGGAGGCCTCCAGGTGCTGCTGGGGGGAGCCATGCACCCAGCGGCTCTAGCACGGCAAGTCGCTGTATGGCCCAGGCAAGCCCCTTCTGTGCTCTCAGCCTCAGCTACCTCCACTGCAGGAGAGGGCTCCAGGCTCATTGGGAGGGTTTAAAAGTGAGATGCACCCTGCGGGACACAGGAAACGCTCATCAACCATCATCCTTGCCGCTATTGTGAGCCCTGGACACACCCTGGGCTCAAGTCCTTTCCCTCTGTGACCTCCCAAAGCCCAAGCTTCAGTTTCTCTCTTAGTCAGTCTGTCTTCCAGAGAAACTTAGCTTTCAGCAGAATCTCCTTTCTTTCTTAATTTTTTTTTCTTTTTTTGAGGCAGGGTCTCACTCAGTCACCCAGGCTGGAGTGCAGTGGCATGATCATAGCTCACTGCAGACTCGACCTCCCAGGCTCAAGGGATCCTCTGCCCTCAACCTCCCAAGTAGATGGGACTACAAGTGCATGCCGCCACACCCAGCTAATTTTTAAATGTTTTGTAAAGACCAGGTCTTGCTATGTTGCACAGGCTGGTCTTAAACTCCCAGCTTCAAGCCTTAGCCTCCAGATCCTCCTGCCCAGCCAGAACATTCCCAGATGGAGCCAGGTGCCTTTTCCCCATTATACTCCACTCCCCTCTCACTGGTGCACCCCCAGTGCATGCCACCACCGTGCCCGGCACACAGTCAGTGCCCAGAAATCATTTTCTGGGGGCTTGGATGGCCAAAGCCCATACCAGCCCCTCCTCCCCAGAGGCGGCCCTCTATCCCCAGACTGCTCCAAGCTCCGTAGGAAACAGACCACATGCTTCCCTCACAGCACTGGGAAATTCCTGGAGGCGGCCACCATTTGGGGCCTGCCATCTTCCCACAGGGGCCTCGGAGGAAGCCCCAAGACCCTGCCCCTGGCTACCTTGTGACATCCTCTCCTAAAGGACTGGCCTAAGCGGGGAGCAATTGGATCCCAGCACAGGTCTCACTTTGGATTTGCCAAAATCAGGACCTAAGGCAAGGGTTCGGTGGAGGGTGTGCTTTGGGAGGTGGTCTCAGAAGCACAGGGAAAGGGTGGGCTGAAGATCCGCAGAGGAGCAGGTTCTGCTGCAGGCAGCTGGGGCTCCACCGTGCTGGCAACCCCCGAGGAGCTGTTGTGAAACACACCTCGACACCACCCTATGGAGGGACAGGAATCCCGGGGCATCTCCAGGACTGGCATCTGTCACTGGCCTGAGGTTGCCCCTGGAGACAATAACGCCTGGCACTTTGGGGCTGCGCTGAGTGAGGCTGAAAACGTTTCCAGCCGCCTATGCGGAGCGGCAGTGGGATGCAGGGACCTGAGAGGGGCATCAGTCAGGGTGCACGGGAGCCGTCCAACGCACCTGCACGTGGACTCAAATGGGGCCCAAGGGGCCGTGGGTCAGGACGCTTAGTGTCTATTAAAGCAACAAATCCCTCTGAGGGAGGAACGGCACCATCTGTGTGGCACCCCTGTAGCTGGCACACGGGACGGCGCAGTGAATGTGCGATGCACAAGAATATGATAGCGACCTTGCCCAAGGGTTACTGAGGAACAGGGAAAAGGTTGTGTGAGGCTCCCGGGCATCTCATCGGAATACATTACCGTGCACAGCAGGACTTAACACAACAGAAGGGGCTCTGGGGGCCGGGAGTCTGAACTGAGGAGGCCGGCAGGGCGGGTCCCCCTGAGGGCCACGAGGGAGAGTCGGCTCCAGGCCCCTCCCGCCTCCGGTGCTGGCCACAGTCCTTGCCACTCCTTGTCTTGTGGCCATGCCACTCGAATCTCTGTCTCCATGTCTCCGGGGCCCACTTCTCTCTGTTCTCCTCTTCTCATAAGGACGCCTGTCATTTAATTTACGGCCCGCTGGAAATCCAGGAGGATTCCATCTTGAGGTCCTCAGCTAATTACATACTCAAAGACCCTGTTTCCGAAGGTCACATTCTGAGGGTTTGGGTGGGCATGAATTTTGAGGGGATACCGTCCAATCCAGTGCAGGGACTTTCCAGCCGCAGGCCCTAGGAAGGGCTCTGTGCTAAAATGCATCGCCCATTCACAGTGCAGGGCAGGAGCGTGCGGGCTGAAGGAGCCATGCTGTTCAGGGGCCTGGGTAACTGTATAACCTGAGGGTCTCCATGCTTTCCGTCCTGCGTGGGTGCCTTTTCCACTGTGGGCTCTCCCACCCCTCCACTCCAGAAGGGCAGCCCCTCAAATTGTCATCTCTCACCACCCTGGACTCTTCAGGGCAAACCGAGCGCTGCTTAATGGAGACATTGTTTCTTCAGAGGTGACGATTCCCCCAAACCAGCGTCATCCCCAGCCTGGCTACTCGAAGTGGGGTTCCTGGGCCTGCAGCTCCAGCATCACAGGGCTCTGCCCCGACCTCCTAAATCACAAGCCCCTCAGGCGATTCCTGCATTTGGCAACGTGTGAGAAGCACCAGCCTGTGTGGCCAAATCAATGGATAAATCGTCCCCCGGCGTCCACACCTGACCCTAGTGGTCTTCATCTGGTCCAGAGCTGCCTGAGGAGACAGGACAGGATGCAGCAGTGAGGATGACATTTCCTTCTGCTCACGGGTCCACACCAGGCATGTTTCTGACAGCAAGGGTCCCCTGCAGCCCTCAACACTCCAGAGATACGGGGATCCGGTGTGTAGGTTCCCACTACCCCTGCTTACTTCAATGACTCCAAACTTTTTTGACCATCAAGCATGTTTTTCTAGAAACCCTGTCTTGCGGGGACAGGTGTTATCAGCCACGTCCTGGTCAGTCCTGCAAAAGGAGGAAATGGCCACACGCCACCTCCTGGTTCACCTGCACCTGTGTGGGCAGCTCCCGTGCACCCCTAACTGCTGCCCCGCCCGAGTACCTGCGCCTCGCTGCTGGGGCGTGAGGACTTTCTCGGGCCCCTCGATGCGGCCGTGTGTCCGGCTCCCAGGCACTCGGCGCCCTGTCCCTTGTCCCCTGTCTCCCGCCCCCTTGTTTACCAGTGGGGAAGACAGGCCTGGCCGGTGGGGGTGGGAGTCTGTCCCTGGCCCCAGCTGTGGAGCAGCTGAGCTCATTGGAAACCAGGCTGCGGGCCTGAATGCAGCCCTTGTCTCCTGGCCCCTGTTAATAGCCTCTATAACTGCCCAGCATTTCTATTGACTCAAGATAAGTTCCGGGGGCCGGAGAACAGCTCACTGTTTGGCCCATGTCTGCTGGCCAGGCCTGGCCAGACCGGGACGGCAGGGTTTGGTGAGTCCTGCAGGGCAGGCCCCAGCGGTCGGTGCTGGCAGCTCAGCAAACAGCCTGCCCGGGCCACATGTTGTCCTCCTTATCCCTCGGGCCCCGGCCAGTAACCTTGCGGCGATTACACTATCAGCCTCCTTTGGCAGTGCCAGCGTGTGACACAGATCACATGTTCTTAAAACTCTGTCCAGAAACAGGTGTTTGAGGTGACATCATATCTGACCAGAGATCACTAAGTCTTCCGACTTCTATCAATATTTGCGTTTCCAGCTCCACGGAGAATCTAATCAGACTTCTGATGACACCTGCCACGTTTCTGGCCCACTTTGCTCCTGGCTGCGGGTGTCGAGCCCCCGTCTCCACTTGTTTTGGATTTACCCTCCTGAGGGCCTAGTGAGCCGACAGGAAGGGCCTCTGGGGTGGCCAGATGAGGGTAGCAGAGTCAGGGGGCCAGGAAGGTGTCCCCGGAGCAGGAAGAGGTGGGGTCCAGCCTGCAGGCCTCAGCCTGGGTAGGAAGAGTCCTCGCTGGGCCCTTGGCCTTTGGTGGCTCCGGCTATACCTCGCCAGGGCAGAAGCTCAACACGCAAGCCCCAAGCGCAGCCGAAGACCCAGACTCCAATGGCCAAATCAGGCCCAGCCCACAGGTGCGTCCCAGAGGCCGGAGCAGGGCAGCCCTTGGCCACCAGACAAGAGCCAACACTCTGAACCACCATGGATTGGTCCCTGCTCTAGGGGAGGAAAATGCACCCTTTTTAAAAGAAAGAAGCAGAAACAAGAAAACAGAGCCCCGTGGCACCCGCGGGCGGTGGCGTATCTCAGGCCTCTGGAGCTCGGGCTCTGGGGAGGGGTGAAGTTCCTCGTGGGCAGTGAGTCCCCTCTCAACCAGCCCCAGAGGGCCCCAGAACCCCAGAGAAACTCCCAGCAGCATCTGGGGTTGTATTGAGAAGCCACGAGCTGGAGATAACACCCACCTAATGTCAGAACAAATACGAGGCTGAAACCAGAGAGGCCTGGGAGAGATAAGACAGGCGCTCGCCCGGGCCGTGTCCCCCGGCCACCCGCAGCCCCATCCCAGCCCAGGAGAAACAAAGCCTCCAGAGCCACCCACGTTAATCATTTCTGGGCGGTCCGGGGCAGGGAGGCCCCGTTTCTTGGCTCCCTGGAGGCCCCGCCTGCCAGACCAGGCCAGGCCTCGAGATTTCTGGGGGTTCCTGTGCCTGGAACCCAGCACCGTGAGGCCAGAGGACCCAGCAGTGAACGAGGCAAACCCTGTCCCCAAGATGCACACGCTGAAGCTGCACACACTGAGGGTCAAACGTGAGACGCAGGCTATTCAGAGAACCACACAACCACACTAGTTAGCGGACAAAGGGTGGCGTGCTCTGAAGCCCGGGGCCGTACAGCACTGTGGGGTTCCTCACAGGCAAGGGGGATGTGGTAACAGCTTGAAGACGCACATTCCGACTTCAGGAAGCACCGTGAGGCAGGGAAGGGCTCCGTGCCTGCCCCTGGCTGAGGCTTCACGGGGCGTATGAGGAGCATGAGAGGGACAAGCTCCTCCAAACCCAGGCCCAAGGTGAAGTCAGTGTCCACCAGTTCCCCTGCTGAAAGAACCAGGTGTGACTGGGCAGGGGAGGGGAGGGCCTCTCAGGATTCCGGGGCGTCTGTGCTCAGGGGGATGCCCAGGCCGCTCCCCCAGCTACTGGCAGAGAGGAGCGATGGTGCCCAAGCCAGGCGGTGGGTCAGAGGCCGGGCGGAGCCAAGCCAGGCGGTGGGTCAGAGGCCGGGCGGAGCCTGGCTGGCTGGGTGTCCATGGGCGGCCTGGGACCAGTTCTTGTCCGTTCCTGTCCAGGGCAGTGAAGCTCAGCCCTGCAGAAGCCGAGTGGCTACGGGGAGCCTGCTCGCACCCACCCGGGGGCAGAAAAGAGACCCTGGCTGGGTGGGGCGGGGAGTCTAACCCCTGCCCTGGCAGGTCAGGTCTGCGGCAACTTCGCCGACACGGGAGGCAGGTGGTCTTCTGGGCCAGGCTGAGAGTTGGCAACCAGGGGAGGGGGCAGGAGGAGAGGGAGGCTGAGGGCCCTGGGGGCCACCAACAGGGGAGATGGGGAGGGCCAGAGTCACCCCCGCAGCAGCCACAGGACAGGACAGCGGCGGGACAGTGGCTGAACCCGGTCCCAGGTGCCAGGTGCCCCTCACGTGTGATGGAGAACTCCACGCACACACCAGTGGGATCTTCCTTCGAACAGACACATTCCAGGGGAGGGTGGATTATCGGGCTCACACAGAGGAAGCGGGGAGCACAGATCAGGACCTGGGAACCCCGTTCAAGACCAAGCAAAGACTTGGGCCACAGAGCAGAAAGAGCTGGAGTGTGGGCTCAGCCGTGTGACCCCAGGTCCTCCCTGTCTCCATGAAGGAGAGGCACGTTCCAGGCAGGGCAGGAGAGCTCAGCCAGCCCCAGGCAGGGAGCGTGTGTGCAGGTGTGTGCTCGTGTGTGCACGTGTGTCTGAGCGCATATGTGTGCGTGTGCAGAGTGAGGGCGTGCTGACCCCGGTAACAATTTGAATTCCAAAAGCTTTATTATAACCTTGCCTTTGTTTGTTGATGTTCAGCGAAAAAAGTATTTTCCAGAGCAAACACTATCGATCCGGTGTCATGAATCCTGGACCAATGGTCTAACCTTGAAGTCCGTTTCCAATCAATTTTTCATTTGCCTGAAATTATGTTCACAGAGCTCACTTTTCTTCCATTTCCATTTTACAACAAAATTATGATTTACTCTGAGTTCTTCGTATCTGGGTTCATGATCACGGCTTCTCCCACGGGGGTCCTTTGGGAACCTGTGGACAGGCTGAGATCAGCTGCTGGGGCAGGTGCAGGCCTCTCCCCACTCACTCCTCAACATCCCCATCTTTGTGGAATCAACATCCACTTTTTGGGGGGTCAAATTTTGCAAAATTCTTTCCCTCTAGCCCAAAGGAAAATTGGCTGTGGATATGTTCACGGGTAATGATTACTCTGTGTGGACGATTTCTGCTATTTTTTTTACTTCTTAGAGAATTATGTGATCTCCTGACCTCGTGATCCACCCACCTCGGCCTCGCAAAGTGCTGGGATTACAGGCGTGAATCCCATCCACGCAGACCATCCTGGCTAACACGGTGAAACCCCGTCTCTACTGAAAATACAAAAAATTAGCCGGGCGCGGTGGCTCACCCCTGTGATCCCAGGACTTTGGGAGGCCGAGGCGGGCGGATCACGAGGTCAGAAGATGGAGACCATCCTGGCTAAAACAGTGAAACCCCATCTCTACTAAAAAATACAAAAAATTAGCCGGGCGCGGTGGCAGGTGCCTGTAGTCCCAGCTACTCAGGAGGCTGAGGCCGGAGAATGGCGTGAACCCGGGAGCTTGCCGTGAGCCGAAATCATGTCATTGCACTCCAGCCTGGGCAACAAAGTGAGACTCCATCTCAAAAAAAAGAAAAAAAAAAAGAATTATATGAAAGGCTGATACGTTGTGGGGTTTTTGTGTTGTTTTGTCTTGGTTTTGTTGTTTTGGTTTGTTTTCAGTGAATCCTGGAGAAAATCATGAGCTATTTTTTGTGACGGAGAAAAGAGAGAGAGAGGAGAAGAGGGAGAGGGGGACGCAGAGGGGGTGCAGGAAAGAAGAGACAGAAGGTCAGGGTGTGAGCAGGACAGCCCGCAAGCTCCACAGGACGCGTGATTTATGTCCCCTTGACCGGGTCACGGGTGCCTAGTACCCGCCTAAGCATTATTTCCGGGGTGTCTGAGGGGATGTTTCCGGAAGAGCTTGGCATTTGAACTGCGGATGAGTGAAGATGCCTCCCCAGTGTACACGGGCACCACCCCAGCCCTGAGTGAGGCTGGTTCACTCTCTGCCTGCCTGAACCGGGTCATCTCATCTCCTCTTCCTCTCCTGCCCTAGGACGGGGCTCACTCCACCGGCTCCCGCGGTTTCAGGCCTTCAGGCTCGACCGGAACACACAGCACAGGCTCCCTGGGTCTCCAGCCTGCAGACGCAGGTGGTGGGACGCCTCGGCCTCCTCAGTCGATGAGCCCAGTCCTCGCAGGACATCCCGATAGCTGTGCCTCCTGTTGCTCTGTTTCTGTGGAGAACCCTCAAAAACACACCATGAGGTCAAGAGCCCCCAGCCTGGAAGTGACGAGGTGAAGAAGCTTCTGTGTCTCAGGCCAACAACCACCGCTGCTGCCCGGGGCAGCCTCTGGCATCGGATATTCAGGGGTGGGCGTGCTTTGGGCCTCAAGACTCCGACAAACACCTCAGTGACAAAGGGGTGTGGGCGGGAGGCAGGGGGCGGAACCAGTGGGGAAGACCATATGGCCAAGGCCACCGCCCCTCCCGGAAACACCCTCTAGGGTGGGCCTCTGAAGCTAGTGGAGTGGGAGTCCCCCAGGGTGTCTAGACATCTCCCTGGTCCACAGGCAGACACACGCTCTGACCCCTCCGCCAACGCCGAGCCCTCCACCACTGCTGACCCCTCCACCGACACTGACCCCTCCACCACCGCTGACCCCTCCACCACCGCTGACCCCTCCACCAACGCTGACCCCTCCACCACTGCTGACCCCTCCACCAACGCTGACCCCTCCACCAACACTGACCCCTCCACCAACACTGACCCCTCCACCAACACTGACCCCTCCACCACTGCTGACCCCTCCACCAACGCTGACCCTCCACCAACGCTGACTCCTCCACCAACACTGACCCCTCCACCAACACTGACCCCTCCACCACTGCTGACCCCTCCACCAACGCTGACCCCTCCACCACCAACGCTGACCCCTCCACCACCAACGCTGACCCCTCCACCAACACTGACTCCTCCACCAACGCTGACCCCTCCACCAACACTGACCCCTCCACCACTGCTGACCCCTCCACCAACGCTGACCCCTCCACCACCAACGCTGACCCCTCCACCAACGCTGACTCCTCCACCAACGCTGACCCCTCCACCAACACTGACCCCTCCACCAACACTGACCCCTCCACCACTGCTGACCCCTCCACCGACGCTGACCCTCCACCAACGCTGACCCCTCCACGAACGCTGACCCCCCCACCGACACTGACCCCTCCACCAACGCTGACCCCTCCACCAACACTGACCCCTCCACCAACGCTGACCCCTCCACCAACGCTGACCCCTCCACCACCGCTGACCCCTCCACCGACGCTGACCCCTCCACCGACGCTGACCCCTCCACCGACGCTGACCCCTCCACCAACGCTGACCTCTCCACCACCGCTGACCCCTCCACCAACGCTGACCCCTCCACCGACGCTGACCCCTCCACCGACGCTGACCCCTCCACCACTGCTGACCCCTCCACCACCGCTGACCCCTCCACCAACAGTGACCCCTCCACCAACACTGACCCCTCCACGAACACTGACCCCCCACCAACGCTGACCCCTCCACCACCGCTGACCCCTCCACCAACGCTGACCCCTCCGCCAACACTGACTCCTCCACCAACGCTGACCCCTCCACCACCGCTGACCCCTCCACCAACGCTGACCCCTCCACCAACGCTGACTCCTCCACCAACACTGACCCCTCCACCAACGCTGACCCCTCCACCAACGCTGACCCCTCCACGAACGCTGACCCCTCCACCAATGCTGACCCCTCCACCACCAACGCTGACCCCTCCACCGACGCTGACCCCTCCACCACTGCTGACCCCTCCACCAACGCTGACCCCTCCACCAACGCTGACCCCTCCACCACCGCTGACCCCTCCACCAACACTGACCCCTCCACCGACGCTGACCCCTCCACCGACGCTGACCCCTCCACCGACGCTGACCCCTCCACCGACGCTGACCCCTCCACCACTGCTGACCCCTCCACCAACGCTGACCCCTCCACCAACGCTGACACCTCCACCAACGCTGACCCCTCCACCAATGCTGACCCCTCCACCACCAACGCTGACCCCTCCACTAACACTGACCCCTCCACCAACGCTGACCCCTCCACCACCAACGCTGACCCCTCCACCAACGCTGACCCCTCCACCAACGCTGACCCCTCCACCAACGCTGACCCTCCACCAACGCTGACCCCTCCACCGACGCTGACCCCTCCACCGACGCTGACCCCTCCACCGACGCTGACCCCTCCACCACCGCTGACCCCTCCACCACCGCTGACCCCTCCGCCAACACTGACCCCTCCGCCAACGCTGACCCCTCCACCAACGCTGACCCCTCCACGAACGCTGACCCCTCCACCAATGCTGACCCCTCCACCACCAACGCTGACCCCTCCGCCGACGCTGACCCCTCCACCACTGCTGACCCCTCCACCAACGCTGACCCCTCCACCACTGCTGACCCCTCCACCAACGCTGACCCCTCCACCAATGCTGACCCCTCCACCACCAACGCTGACCCCTCCACTAACACTGACCCCTCCACCAACGCTGACCCCTCCACCACCAACGCTGACCCCTCCACCAACGCTGACCCCTCCACCAACGCTGACTCCTCCACCAACGCTGACCCCTCCACAAACACTAACCCCTCCACCAACGCTGACCCTCCACCAACGCTGACCCCTCCACCGACGCTGACCCCTCCACCGACGCTGACCCCTCCACCGACGCTGACCCCTCCACCGACGCTGACCCCTCCACCACTGCTGACCCCTCCACCAACACTGACCCCTCCACCAACACTGACCCCTCCACCACCAACGCTGACCCCTCCACCAACACTGACCCCTCCACCGACGCTGACCCCTCCACCACTGCTGACCCCTCCACCAACGCTGACCCCTCCACCAACGCTGACCCCTCCACCAACGCTGACCCGTCCACCAACGCTGACCCTCCACCAACGCTGACTCCTCCACCACCAACACTGACCCCTCCACCAACACTGACCCCTCCACCACCAACGCTGACCCCTCCACCAACACTGACCCCTCCACCACCAACGCTGACCCCTCCACCAACGCTGACCCCTCCACCACTGCTGACCTCTCCACCAACGCTGACCCCTCCACCACTGCTGACCCCTCCACCAACGCTGACCCCTCCACCACCAACGCTGACCCCTCCACCAACGCTGACCCCTCCACCAACGCTGACCCCTCCACCAATGCTGACCCCTCCACCACTGCTGACCTCTCCGCCATTGCTGCCCTGCACTCAGCTTAACTGGTTCAGAGCAGAACCAACGGCCCTGCCCTCCCAGAATCTTCCCGCACTTGGGAACAGCAGGTGCGCTCACTTCTACCCCTTGGGAAGCTGCCCACAAGCCCGGAGGGGCCTCCCAGCCATGGAAAGCCCTGCCCTGTGAGACGCATTCCACCAGCCTGCCCCACAGTCCCGGCTGAGCAGCGCGGGAAGGGAGGCTCCTAAACCCCCCAGCCCCTCCTCTGCTCCTCACCACAACCTGCAGGGAGGCTCCTGACACCCCCTATCCCCTCCTCTGCTCCTCACCATGACCTGAAGAGAGGCTCCTGACACCCCCATCCCCTCCTCTGCTCCTCACCATGACCTGAAGGGAGGCTCCTGACACCCCCCAGCCCCTCCTCTGCTCCTCACCACGACCTGCAGGGAGGCTCCTGACACCCCCTATCCCCTCCTCTGCTCCTCACCATGACCTGAAGAGAGGCTCCTGACACCCCCATCCCCTCCTCTGCTCCTCACCATGACCTGAAGAGAGGCTCCTGACACCCCCATCCCCTCCTCTGCTCCTCACCATGACCTTCTTGTTGACCCCAGGCCGTGGGGCCGGGGTTCAGGGTCCCTGCCACCAATCCCATGTCCACCATTGCCTCGACAGAGCTCCAGCCCCAGGGTGCACGGGGCAGCCGAGGGGCCCCAGCTCCAGCCCGGGTCTGAGCCATCCCTGAGAAGGTGGAAGACAGCACCCAGAACACAGAGGCCCCCACCGGGTGTCTGGGGACAGGGCCACAAGTGGAGGGAGGGACATCTCACAGCAACATCTCTCTTGCTGGGCTGGAGAAAACCAATTTCCTCTCCCTGCTGCGTCTGTGGGCACGCCGGTCCCTTTTTAATTTCACCTGAATTAATTACCAGGGCAGAGGCAGGTGTTCCTCCTCGGTTTCTCTCTCCGGCTCTTTGCCTTGTTCGCTTGCACGTGGCTGGGCAGCCTGCGGGGAGATCTGTCCAACAGTGCCAGGGTAAAGGCCGAGGGGCCCCGTGCAGGTCTGGGCACTCACGTCCGTGGCACCTCAGGACCACCAGCAGCTCCGGGGGGCTGAGGATCCCTCCAGTCCCTGCTGGGGGTCCCTTGTTGCTTTATCTCTGTAGCTCTCAACTCCTAAGCCTTTCCTGAGTACAGAGATTCAGATTCTAAATCAGCGCAGGATCAAAGAACCAGGGGTGACCCATGGACATCCTTGCTGGGCCCCGAAAGTGTGGCTGAGGCCCTGGTGGTCCGGGGAGAGCACGGCCTTCCAGTCCTGACCATGGAGACCCCGGCTTGGTCCCGCCTGATCTCTGCAGACCACAGGTTGGTGACGGGTCTCTGGGATGAGGCTGGAGCTGGGAGCACCTCAGGCTCAAGGGAACTTAGCATGTGGCTCCAGGAATGGACAGCCCAGGGTGGGCGGCCGCGTTTCCATTTTCAACACACCCAACCTCAGCACAAGACTCCCAGATCTGCAACGGGGATGGTGACAGTCTCAGTCGACTGTGGCCAGAGGGAAGAAAGGCCCAGGGGCCGTCAGTGGCTTTCACTTCACTTTACAAACGGAGAAACGGTGTCCAGGCGGGGCAAGGTCAGTGGCAAAGACGAGATTCATGCCCAGGTCCCCTGGCCCCAGACACTGCCTCTCAGTGGACACTGGCTGCCAAACCCACCAGCATTCCTGAGACACAGAGAAGCCAGTGGGGTCCTCACAAGGCCGGGCATCGAGGTCCTTATCAGGGACCCTCCAGAAAGGAGACCAGGCACCTCGTGTGCCCAGCCCCCCTGGGTGCTTGTCCCACAGGCACGGTGGAGGAGAATCAGCAAGTACAGGAGCCATAAACCAGTGATCGGATGTGGCTCAGACCCAACAGGACCCACGGGCCCAGGACGCAGGAGAGGAGGCCCCCGCCCACCTGGACCTGGACACCGCCCCTGCATGGGGGGCTCAGGAGACGAGGACCACGTGAGCTGCTGGGATACACATGAGCCGCCCGGGCAGGGGGTCTGCACCCCACGGGAAACACTGCAGAGAAGGTAAGAATCAATTGTTTAGTGAAACAGGAATTCTAGCAGCTCCTGACCCGCACCAAGGACCGGGCTGGGAGCCAGGGCAGCCTCAGAGGCTGCCACGCAGGTGACCCAGGGTCCCCTCGTGATCCTGCCATCTCGGGCCCGGAGGACGGCGTCCCATCTCCTCCCCCGCACCACGGCGTCTGGAAGCCGGCCAGCTTCGTGTGTCCTTCAAGGCGGGGTTCTCCACCTCCAGGGTGCAGCGCCCACCCGCTCCGGGGCCTGTGCCTCTTCAGGCCTCGCCCCACTGCCAGCGCCCGGCCCTCTCAAAGCATGGCCTCCCGATGCCTGCGTCCATCCTCATTAACAGCCAGATTCAGGGACACCAGCAGGGTGTCACGGGGCAAGTACCTCGTGTTCGAGTTCTCCGCGCCACAGCCGTGCTGCTGAGACCACCCACAATGGAAAGAGCAGGCGTGCACAGCTATGGGTCAGCAGGGCCTCAGATAGACGGTCTCTCCCTCTGCAGGCCGTGGTCAGCGGGGCCCTGGACGCAGGCTGGTCTCGAACACATGGCCCCTCCCGCTGCAGGCCGTGTTTGGTGAGTTGCGTTCACATACATCTCGTCCTCCATGGTCCAGTTGGCTCGCTGGACCGTTCTCTGTTCTCTTTTCGGCCTGGGCAGGACCACAAGAGAGCAAGGCCGAAGAAACCCGCACCGGCACACATCAAGACACAACTTCACACAGCGTCCAAAACTCACGCTCACACACATCAAGACACAACTTCACACAGCGTCCAAAACTCACGCTCACACACATCAAGACACAACTTCACACAACGTCCAAAACTCACGCTCACACACATCAAGACACAACTTCACACAACGTCCAAAACTCACGCTCACACACATCAAGACACAACTTCACACAGTGTCCAAAACTCACGCTCACACAGACACAACTTCACACAGCGTCCAAAACTCACGCTCACACACATCAAGACACAACTTCACACAACGTCCAAAACTCACGCTCACACACATCAAGACACAACTTCACACAACGTCCAAAACTCACGCTCACACACATCAAGACACAACTTCACACAACGTCCAAAACTCACGCTCACACACATCAAGACACAACTTCACACAACGTCCAAAACTCACGCTCACACACATCAAGACACAACTTCACAAAACGTCCAAAACTCACGCTCACACACATCAAGACACAACTTCACACAGTGTCCAAAACTCACGCTCACACAAAGACACAACTTCACACAACGTCCAAAACTCACGCTCACACAAAGACAGAACTTCACACAACGTCCAAAACTCACGCTCACACAAAGACACAACTTCACACAACGTCCAAAACTCACGCTCACACACATCAAGACACAACTTCACACAGTGTCCAAAACTCACGCTCACACAAAGACACAACTTCACACAACGTCCAAAACTCACGCTCACACAGACACAACTTCACACAGCGTCCAAAACTCACGCTCACACAAAGACACAACTTCACACAACGTCCAAAACTCACGCTGACACACATCAAGACACAACTTCACACAACGTCCAAAACTCACGCTCACACACATCAAGACACAATGTCCAAAGCTCACACTCACATGCACGTTGAAAGCAGCCGGAACAACAGCACTTTCCTCCGAGGGGAAATGCCGATTCGAATGACAGCGAATTTCTCATCGGAAACCACGCAGGCCAGAAGGAAGAGGCGCAGGTTTTCGGGCTGGTGGGGGCTGCAGAGGGAGGAGAGGAAGCCGGCGGGGCCAACGCGTTCTGTGATTGACGGCACCGACATCGGCGTCCTGGTTGTGACACGGCGCTCGGCTTTGCGAGAGGAACCATCGGGGACATTGCATAAAGGGCACACAGAATCTCTCGGTATTAATTCTTAAAATTGCACGGGAATCTACAGTTATCTCAGAATAAAAAGGTAATTTAAAAAAAAAAAAAAAAACCAAAGTGATCTCCTAGAGTCCTGCCCCACCCCCAGTATCCTCCAAACAGGACCTGTTGTCACCAAGTCCCGCTCCCAGCACGGCAGAAAGACCTTGAGCCTGGGCCTCGTGCCTCAGCGCAGTCCGCACCCAGCTCACTCCGTCCCCGGAGCCAGAGGCTCTGCCTTCCCAGGGTCCTCTCTCCCTCCAGCAGCCGGGGCCACAGCCTTCAAAAGCACGTGAAAGCAATGCCTCCTGCTGCCCACACCCATTACGGGCTCCCTCTTCCTCCAGGGACGAGAGCCCCGTGGGCCTCCATCAGAGACCTGCTCCCGCCCAGGGCCTTGGCGGCACCTCCGCCCTCCAGCCCGTCCCCAGATCTTGGCTTTGCTGCTTCTCGTCACGCAGGGCGTCCTTGCGTCTAAGCCAGCAGCCCCCTTCTGCCCGGCTCTCCCCACCCTCTTGCCTTGCTTTGGTTTCTTCTGTGTTTGATGCCAGCTGACTGATCTTGCTTCCTTCTCTGCCCGCCTGTCTGTGTCCGTCCCCACCCCCAGGAACTGGTGTGTCTCCGTCAGGACTCGGTCCAGGCTCCGGCACCTGTGAGGTGCCCGCCGTGTGGCCTGCCTTCCACGTGGATGACCGGTTGAAGGGGCGCGGCCTCCACCAGCCTGTCCAGGCTGCGGGCGTCCGTGCTCTGTCACTCTGATCCTCCCTAGCTATAGCCGGGGCGTTGCGGGGCTGGGATCTGCTCCGGGAGACCTCTCTGTTCCCACGGCCCACCTGGATCCACCAAGGTCCACCATGGCCTGGCTGTGTCCAGTGAGCGAGGGCCACGATTCTTGGGGACGGAAGTCTCCCTGGCTCCTCTCCCAGATCTCGGCCCTCTTACCCCATCCATCCTCTCTGGCTCGCAAAACACCCTCCAAGGTGAGGCCAAGCAGAGCTCATTCCCAGCCCCACCGGCCCTCCCCGGACACCCTCCCCGGACGCCCTCCCCGGACGCCCTCCCTGGACACCCTCTCCAGACGCCCTCTCCGGACGCCCTCCCCGGACGCCCTCCCCGGACGCCCTCCCCGGAAGCCCTCCCTGGACACCCTCCCTGGACACCCTCCCCGGACACCCTCTCCGGACGCCCTCCCCGGACGACCTCCCCGGACGCCCTCCCCGGACGCCCTCCCCGGAAGCCCTCCCTGGACACCCTCCCTGGACACCCTCCCTGGACACCCTCCCTGGACGCCCTCCCTGGATGCCCTTGTTCTTTCAGAAAGCCCCGCCCCCTCCGCAAACAAGGCACTCTGTCTCCGGACACCCCTTTTCCTCCACCCTACTACACCACACGACCTCACTCCTATTAGCCCTTGGCCCTGTACTCAGCTGAGAAAGTGCCGTGGGGTGCACACCACCTCCCCACCTCACCTCCTCCACCCAGTAGGGACCCCTGGCTCCATTTTACAGGTGAGAAAATAGGCTCTGAGACCTCGAGGAGCCTTCCAACGGGCCACGTTCTCTGTTGATTGGCTCCAGTGCTTTAGAGGCCCAGGCCGATAGGATGCATTTTCTCTTCCGGTTTCCAGATTCAGTAGAAATGCCACAGCCCCGAGGCACCAGCTTGTGGGTTCTCGAGCTGCAGAGGCCTTGGTTCCAATAGACTTGCAAAGAGGAGGGGGCCCTTGGGAGGCCCTGATTGGGACACCCTTCACCACGCATTTGCGGGGTCTTCAGGGGGTGGGGGCTGGGGGTCTGACACCCCCGGCTTTCCTGTCCGTCTCTCTGCCCCCTGCTATGGCCCCTTGGGAAGCTCTGAGTGGGGCACTGTTTGCCCACCCACTTGTGGAGCCTGGAGCGCGGGGGCTGGGGCTCTGATGCCCCCGGCTTTTCTGTCCCTCTCTCTGCCCCCAGCTACTGTGTCACAGGTCCCAGTGTCCGCAGAATCTGGGCGATTCCGAATTATGCAATGGCAACCGGGAGGGGAAGGGGACGGGGTACAGGGACACTGGGCGGGCAGGCCAGCTGCTCACAATTCAGGTCTCGCCCAGAGGATGTGGGCGCAGCGCCCACAGGGGAAGCCCTTTAGGACCAGTGCCTGCCGCCCGGCATGCTCCGGGAACATTCCTTCCAGGCTGGATGTGCGTTGCCAGGGAGTGGGATGCCAGGAGGGAGCGTCATCACCACAGTCGGCCAGCACAGGATGTGCCCGAGCCTGGCAGGGTCCCCAGGCTCACCAGACCCCTTGAGGGCTCCAGGGAAGGGGCTACAGGGGCGGCCAGTGTGGGGGCAGCCTGGGTGCTGCAGACGGAGGCCTGGGGCCGGGTCCTATCCTTCACTCCATAGCAGGACGGCCTTGGGCAAGTCCCACATCACCTCCTCAGGCCCATGTGAGACCCTCAGCACTACAGCGTGTACACCATAGGTGCAAAAAAACGGTAGTCTGTCTTCAAGAAGCATGGCCTTGTGCCACCCATGCACATCGGGGGTGAAATGACGTCTTGTCCAGGGGAAGTCTTGACACCCCACTTCTCTCCAGAGAAGAGTCAAATTCCAAGCTCCGTCAACACTTCTAGAAAGGGGGCCTTTGGGGGCTCCAGGGGTCCAGGCCTGGGAAAGAGACTCCCGGCCCGTGTGTGGCCTCATCGAGGAGGACGTTGCTAGTGCTTGTCGATGAAGTCGTGAGCTCACTGGAGGGGTGTCATCCCTTGTCTCCCAGGAAACGGATGTTCTGGGAAAGATAAAAATCAGTGGCAGCATTTGTTCCACGGCAGAAAACCGAGCCTGAGCCACGAGGGCCTTTGGGGTTCCAGGTGGGCATGTCCTGCTGCCTCACTAGTCAGGTGCGAAGGAAGAGGGCCGGCCCGAGTTGGCAAAACTACACCCCAGTGGGGCCGAGGCCTCGGAATTGATGATGATCCTACATCACTGCTGCACCCTCCCAGCACCACTGACGAGCCCATGGGGCCAGCCCGGGGTGGAGATCCAGCACTGTGTCCACCGCCTGGGCTCACAGCCCCTGCCCCGTACAGCTGTGAGACCCTGCTGCCTACAGGCTCTAGTTCTTCCGAAGCATCTCTGGGGAGCATCCTGATGGGTTCCGGGACGGGTCCTTTGCCCTCAGTGGCAGTGGGCAGACGTCATAGCTACCCCTGTGCCAGGGGTCTCTGGGGGCTGCTGCATCTGTCACAGCTGTGCCTGCCTCATGGGCTGTCCTCAGCCCTTGGGGGCCAGAGCTGTGCTGACCCCCTTCGCAGTCAGCCTTGCCCTCTGTCTCCTGGGGCCTGAGGCAGAGCTCATGGGCCTCAGGCCTCTCACACTTCCAGCAGCTTCCTCTGCAGCCCATGTCCTCTCCACAGCAGTCAGGCCTGGGCTGGGGTGGGCCATCCTGTCCTCCATTCACAGAACAACGCAGTGGTTGAGAACACGGGCTCTGGAACGAGTTGACTGGGCCGTGTGCCAGTTCCCGGCTTGTTCTCATTGTCAGCATCCCCCTGTGCATAGGGACTGTCTGGCTCAGGGGGTGTCCAACTCTAGAATCACCTGGGGATGCTTAGCAAGCCCCGTGCCTGGCTCCCACCTCAGGCACTCTGACTTGGTATGGGACTGAGTCAGCACTGGAATTTTAAACTCTCCAGGTGGTTCATTGGTTCAGCAAAGTTTGGGAACCACTGACCTAACTCACAGAGTGGCTGTGAGGGGCCAATAAGACGATATATGCAAAATACATAGTGTCAAGCCTGGCTGCAGACTGGACTCAGTGGACGGCCAGTATCGTTATTGTCATTTTTAGTATCACCACCACCAGCACCACCAGCACCACCAGCACCATCATTATCACCATAACCACCATCATTACCACCATCACTGTTATCATCATCATCACCATCTTCATCATCATCATCACCATCATCATCGTGACCATCATCATCGTCACCATTATCATCATCACAACCACCATCCACACTGTCATCACAATCACCATCAATATCACCATCACCACCATCACCAGCATCACCATCACCATCATTACCATCATCACCATCACCACCATCACCAGCATCACCATCACCATCATCACCATCACCACCATCACCAGCATCACCATCAACATCATCACCATCATCACCATCACCACCATCACCAGCATCACCATCACCATCACCATCACCACCATCACCATCATCACCACCATCATCACTATCATTACCATCACCACCACTATCACCACCATCACCATCATCACTATCAACATCAACATCACCACCATCACCATCATCACTATCATTACCATCACCATCACCATCATCACCATCACCACCATCACCACCATCACCATCAACATCATTACCATCATCACCATCACCACCATCACCAGCATCACCATCACCATCATCACCATCACCATCACCAGCATCACCATCACCATCACCACCATCACCATCACCATCACCACCACCACCATCATCACCACCATCACCATCACCATCATCACCATCACCACCATCACCACCATCACCATCAACATCATTACCATCATCACCATCACCACCATCACCAGCATCACCATCACCATCATCACCATCACCATCACCAGCATCACCATCACCATCACCACCATCACCATCACCATCACCACCACCACCATCATCACCACCATCACCATCACCATCATCACCATCACCACCACCACCATCATCACCACCATCACCATCACCATCATCACCATCACCATCACCATCATCACCACCATCACCATCACCATCACCACCATCACCATCACCACCATCACCACCACCACCATCACCATCACCATCACCATCACCACCATCATCACCATCACCATCACCACCATCATCACCACCATCACCATCATCACCACCATCACCATCACCATCACCATCACCACCATCATCACCATCACCACCACCACCATCAACATCATTACCATCATCACCATCACCACCATCACCATCACCATCACCACCATCACCATCACCACCATCACCACCACCACCATCACCATCACCATCACCATCACCACCATCATCACCATCACCATCACCACCATCATCACCACCATCACCATCATCACCACCATCACCATCACCATCACCATCACCACCATCATCACCATCACCACCATCACCATCAACATCATTACCATCATCACCATCACCACCATCACCAGCATCACCATCACCATCACCACCATCACCATCACCATCATCACCATCACCACCATCACCATCACCATCACCACCATCACCATCACCATCACCACCACCACCATCATCACCACCATCACCATCACCATCATCACCATCACCATCACCATCATCACCATCATCACCACCATCATCACCATCATCATCAACACCATCACCACCATCATCACCATCATCACCACCATCATCACCATCACCACCATCACCATCACCATCACCACCATCACCATCACCACCATCACCATCACCATCACCACCATCACCATCACCATCATCACCACCATCACCATCACCACCACCACCATCACCATCACCATCACCATCACCACCATCATCACCATCACCACCACCACCATCATCACCACCATCACCATCACCATCATCACCATCACCACCACCACCATCATCACCACCATCACCATCACCATCATCACCATCACCACCACCACCATCATCACCACCATCACCATCACCATCATCACCATCACCATCACCATCATCACCACCATCACCATCACCATCACCACCATCACCATCACCACCATCACCACCACCATCGTCACCACCACTGTCACCATCACCACCATCACCACCATCACCATCACTGTCATCACTTCTTCATTGCTCTTTCTATATTTTCATCAGAAACTGATGCATAAAATTCTTCATTCTTTTTCCACCCCGAAAGCTTATCTACATCCACTGCAAGTGTAGGCAGGTTGCAGGGGAGTTACTATCCTCCGAGTCAGTGTTGGCTTACATATACCTGGGACTACTGGTTACTTCCATGTTTTAAATTCCGAAGGAGCTTCTCGTTTAAACCTTACTGTAGCCTCGGCATGTGGGCAGTTTTTGCCATCCCATTTTACACATGAGGAAACAGAGGCTCAGGAAAGTTAGTTGATGTGTCCATGGTCCCACTGCCACCTAATGGTAGATCTGGGATCTAAATCCAGGTGTCTAATCTCAAAACACTTGCAAATTAATTGTCGCCTAGAGTCTGGGGCATGGGCTGACCTCCTGAGACTCTGGTGTCCTGGTTTTACCCTCAATGCCCTTGTTCCTCCTGCAGATGCCTCCCCTTCTGCTTGGATCACAGGAGGCCTTGAGAAAAGGCTTCCAAGGGCTTTGGGTCAGCAGAGAGGAGGAATGAGGCTTCCACGGCGCACTCTGTGCCAGGCCCCCAGCCCACCCCTGACCGCTCTGCCGGGATGTCAGGCAGGGCTGGGCTGAGTCTGGCTCAGGCAGCCGAGGGACACGGCACAGATCGGTCCCTCCTCTCTCCCCAGGGAGGCCTCCCTCTTCAGGCTCTCTTCAGCCTCACCTGCCTCGTCTGTGCCCAGGGGCTTTGGCAGGCAGGGAGGATGCTCTGATCCCGGGAAGCCCTGCAGCAGGGAGGGGAAGGGGGTTGACAGACAGCATCCGGAGCAGGCTGCTGCTGTGGGAACAGGGGAACCCTCAGACCAGAAAGACCTCAGCTCAGGCTCCACCAGCATGGGCCTCTGCCCCCCTTGGATGGAGGCTGCTCCCCGTGCCAGCTGCTCAGAGCCTGTCCTGAGCCTGGGCCAAGCAGTGCCGGGGGCCAGAGAAAGCCTTTGGATGACGAGTCCTTGAGGTTGTGTCCACAGCAACAGCAGCCCTGTGAGGGGGTGGGGACGCAGTGGGCCCTGTGCTCGCCTCCTGAGAGGCACGGGGCTGAGGACCTGTGAGGGGGTGAGGATGCCGTGGGCTCTGGTCTCGTCTTCTGAGAGGCACGGGGCTGAGGACCTGTGAGGGATCCGGGAGGGGAGGTGCACAGGGCCTGGCAGTCTGAGACGGAGGGAATGTTTCTTTTTGGGGGAGAGAGGAAAGGAGAAGGGAGAGCACGTGGCAGCTGCCCCAGGACCTGTGACTATGGGAAGCAAATGGTGTCTAACGTGCATGAACTGCTCCCTGGCACTCCAGGGAAGGGAATTTTCCCAAATCAAACTAGATCTGCTTCCCACCATTGGCTCTCCCCCAGGGATGATAAGTTCAAGTTAGAAGCTCTCAGCCCCGTCCTGCCCTGTGGGTGGGGCCCTGGTGCTCTGCAGGAGGCAGCCCCACTGCCCTGACCCCCAGGAGCCCTGGGAGCTGTGAGATGTCCCCTCCGCAGCCCAATCACTCAGCCAAGTGAGCCGGCTGTGCTCGCCGCCCAGGCCTTGGTGTCTGCACCATCTCCAGCCCCTTTCCTGCCACCCACCCGGGACCCTGCTTGAAGACAGGGCCGTGGAGTGGCTCTCCTCACATTCCCACATTAGCAAACATCTACAGCCCCGACTCCATAGAGGCACAACAGTCTCCACTCCTGCCCCTTCCAAGAGGATAGCAACGCTTAGCTTCTCTTCAGGCCTGCTTACCCGCTTCTGGGAATAAGGCAGGCCTTGAGAACAAAGGCCTTCCTGTCAGACTCTGGAATGGTGACTGAAACAACAACAAAAAAGCCATCAATCTATCAACTTCACAAAGATAGTTTTGGCATGATGTACCTTGTAACTCCTGTTCTCCTGCTCTGTAAGAATCTTTGTCAATTTTTGTGATAGTCAGACTTCAAAGTGGGCCTCAACAATCATGGCCTCCTGGTGTTCACACACTTAACTGCCCCTATGGCAGCTCATGACAGCCATTGCAAGGCCAGGTGCGGTGGCTCAAGCCTGCAATTCCAGCACTTTGGGAGGCTGAGGCAGGAGGATCGCTTGAGGCCAGGCATTCAAGAACAGCTTGGGCAACATAGTGAGACCCCATCTCTACAATAAATTTTAAAGATCAGCTGGATGTGGTGCTGGACACCTGTAGTCCCAGCCACTCAGGAGGCTGAGGTGGGAGGATGGTTTGAACCCAGGGTTTGAGCCTGCAGTGAGCTGTGATCACACCACTGCACTCCAGCCTGGGCAACAGAGCAAGACCCGGTCTCAAAAACAAAGTCACTGAAGCTTAGTCTCTTGGATTGCCCATTCTGTGGAGGCTGGCGGCCATGTTGTAAGGAGGCTCAAGCAGCCCTGAGGAGAGCGCCCCCCCCCATGGGGAGGAGCCACCCTTCCAGACACATGCAGGAGCCACCTTGGAAGGGGCTCCTCCAGCCCAGCAGACTTTCAGCTGACAGCAGACTCATGAGACCCTAAGGCTGAGCCACTCTCAAGTTCATGACCCACAGAAGCCATGAGAGAAGACAAATTATTATTATCCTTTGAAGCCATTAAGTTTTGGGGTGATCTGTGACACAGCAATAGATAACACAGTTTTCAACAGTTCTAGAGTTTGCATTATGGAGCTTTTTCGGGGGTCACTGTGGTAAAGCATGAGGCCTTAAGGTTCAAGGTGGACCCCAGTGTCAGAGAGGCCCCAAGAGAAGAGGGGCTCCCTCCTCTCTGTCCCTTGCCCTTTGGGAGCCCCCTCCACACATGCCCCCACAGGCCCACGCACCCCAAGCTGTGCCTGGGGAAATAGGTCAGGCCCCCAGCCCAGACCCCTGCAGGTTTCTGCTCCAGAGGAGCTCTTCGAGGGCCTTCATTGACCACCTCTCTATTAAAAACCGGGTGTCTGGAAAAGTCTTTTGCAGGGAGGACCCTGGGCATTGTCCTCAAGCCACGCTCTAGGGAGCCTGCTGGTGTCCCTGCCTGGGGACAGGGTTCCGGCTTGGCCAATCCCGCATCCTTGGCCATTTATCCCATTGTGTTGCCAGCCTGTCGGGAGGAGAGAGACGGAGAAGATCCTGTTTCTCCTGCTCATATCAGAGGCTGGCAGCCCTAGAAGGGGCTGAGGGATGGAGCACGACCCTCGACCTCTACAGACAAGGGCCCAGAAAGGCTGTGGAATCTGCCCAGGGCCACCCAGCAGGCAGGCGGTGGTGTGGCGGCCCGAGTCCCTCCTCCCAGCCCAGCCTCTGCCCCCGACCCAGGTTCCTCCCAAAGGGTGTTTTCTCACAGACGTCTCAGAGCTATTTTTTTCTCTGAAAGCTAAACAATCACTCCTTTGCTCTTAGGATGAAATGCGGTTTGTGTCTACACACAGCAGACCCAGCTGCCCTGGTCCCCAGGCCGCCACCATCTGGCCGTGCACACACTCGCCTGGTCCTGGCCGGACCAGAGGGCGTCTGCACAGGTACAAGGTGGCGGGTGGAGCCCAGGACCCCTGGACAGCGAGGCTGTCCTGGAGCTTGGCCGGAAACCGGGGTGGCCTGGCCTGTTTTCCTGGCACCTCCTGCACCGGGGCCGTGGCTGCCTGCAGGTGGGGGCTCTCCTCCCAGGAGGTCTGGGGAAGGCGCCCAGTGAGTGGGGCCGAAGCCGCTTCCTGGGGAGGGTTGCTTCACTGCAGAGCCCAGCTGGGCACCCAGAAGTGGCTCAGGGCTGCGTGTTTACTCCGACCCTGACCACCGGCAGAAGGGATTGGAGGGCTGGCTCGTCTGTGGCAGCCGCCAAAGTCAATGGAGAAACCGCACGGGAGGAAGGGAGGGATGTGGGGTGTCTGAGCTGCAGGAGGGGTATCCCTGGACGCATGCTGGGGCCACAGCTGGGCGGAAGCAGGTGCACCAGCCCAGCCAGGGTGGGGCAGAGCTGCAGGGGCAGGTGGGGGCCACAAGCGGCCCAATCCAGCTCCACGTAGAATCGATTCCTTTCTGTTGAAAGTTCAGTTTCTAAGAGCGATCATGCTCCCAGCAGAGTGAACACAGACGTCGGTGTCGGCTCTGCACAACGGCTGTGCAGGGGACCCGTAAGCACCCCAGGAGGACGCAGAGCGAGCCCTCCCCTCTCACACCCGAGCCTCCTCTCTCAGAAGCCACTGCCCCGGTGTGAAAGGGCTGTGACTGGCTTCCGGCGGTTTCCAGCGTCTTGCTTTCTGAGCAACGCTGCCGTGAACATCCCACAAACTCCTTGAGTCTGCCCTGCACATCTTTAGAGATAGGTGGAGAGTCGTGCTGGCCCCACGCGGGCAGCCCAGCAGCTCCGGGTGTTGGTGCCACCGGGCACTGTCTGACCGAGGGTCCCCTTGCTCCGTCCTCACCAGCCCTGGGTAGGGCCAGGCTTTTTAAGCTTTTGCAAATCTGCTGGTGCATAAGGGTCCTTCGTGGTGATCTCAATTTGTGTTTTCCTGATTGCGAAGGAGCTGAGCGTTGGTCATGCCTGGGAAGCTGTTCAGTGACTCCACGTGCTCATCTTCCGCCGTCGGGGGCTTTGCTTGTCGACTCCTGTTGACGTTTTTAAATATTCTGGGCCTCCCTTTTTTGGTCAAATATATGGCACATGTCCTGCTTCGGGCTTGTCTTTTCACTCCTTTTATGGTAGATTTTAATGTAACAGAATGTCTTTATTTTAATGTTTTAGAATTTACCAATCTTTGCCTTTATGACGAATAATTTTGTAGATTGTTTAACAAATCCATCCCTAACTCAAAGTCATGAAAATAGCCCTTTAAATCCTCTTCTAAAACCATGATGGGTTTATTTACATTTAGGAATTTAATCCATGCAGGTCTCCCTTTAGTGGTGTGGAGAGGGACAGCACTCTCTGCTTTCTGTATGTGGGCATCCGGTTGTCCCAAAGCCACGCTCCCACTCACGCCTCAGCCTCCCTGTCCCCCCCGACTCCCTCCCACTCACGCCTCTGCCTCCCTGTCCCCCCGACTCCCTCCCACTCACGCCTCTGCCTCCCTGTCCCCCCGACTCCCTCCCACTCACGCCTCAGCCTCCCTGTCACAACTCCGTGCTGTGTGGGCTACTGTTCTGTCCCCACCTCAGCATCACCTTGTCACAAATGATATGACTTTTTATTAAGCCTCAATACAGACATCCCCAGCTCCTGCCCTGATGTCTGTGCTTCAAGAGTGATGTAGCTATTCCCAGGTCTTTTGACTTTCAACGTAAATTTTAGAATCAGTTTTCCATGAACCACCACAAACAATTGCTGAAGTCTGGCTATGGGTGCGTGAGATGCCTGAATTCCTTTGGGGAGAGTTGACGTCTTTGTAACTTGGGACTTCTCGGTTCATGAATACGGTTATTTAAGGAACCATTCACTTGAGTCTTCTCAAATGTCTCTCAGCCATGTTGTTTTACATCAGCTTCCTCTATAAAAATCTTACACATTGTTTGTTCTTCCTAGTATTTAATAGGCTCAGGCTTTTGTAAATGACATCTTTTCTAAATTTCACTTTGTCTCTGGCATATGAAGAAAAACAGCTGATTTTTTTGTATATTGATTTTGTCTCCAGCAAACTGCCCAGCTGTCTTACTGATTTACTAATTTACCCTGGTGCTCTTCAGCTCTTCGAACACACATAACCGTATCCTCTGTGACTGTCAGAAGTTGTATTTCTTCCATTCCAATCTCGTTAGCTTTCATTTCCTTTTCCTGCCTGGCCCGGACCTGCAGAACGACGCTGGCGAAATGGTGCTGAAATGCACTCCCCCTTGGTCCCGATATCAAAGCAAAAGCTTCTGAGGGTGCTTCTGCTGTGGGTGTTTGTATATTTATCAGGTTAGGGAGGTGCTGCTGTTCCTACTTGAAGTATTTTTTTCCTGAAAGGACGTTGACTTTTATCAAACATTCTTTTCTTGTTTGTTGAAACGACTGTAAAATTTTTCCCTTAAACCTGTTGGTGTGGAGGATTCTATTCATTGCCGTTGTGATATTCAACCACTTCTAGTCCTGGGATAGACACGGCAGCCACAAGGTGCGATCCCGTCCACGCGTTCAGCCATTGAGCCTCACTGCTCTCTTTTAGGAACTGTTATCTCCCTTCTGTATCAAGGGCCTCTCATCCCCTGAGATGGGATGGAGAATGCTCGCTTCATTGCTGTTCTCTTGATGGGTTAAAGATAGTGTTATTTGTTTCTTGAATATATTGATAAAAATCACCAGTGGGGGCATTTGAACCTGGAATTTGTTTTGTTTTGAGACATGGTCTTGCTCTGTCACCCAGGCTGGAGTGCAGTGGTGCAATCACAGCGCACTGCAGCTCTGACCTCCCAGGCTCAGGTGATCGTCCCACCTCAGCCTCCCAAGTAGCTAGGACTATAGGCGTGCACCACCACATCCAACTAATTTTTAAAATTTTCTGTAGAGACACGGTCTCACTATGTTGCCGACACTGGTCTGAAACTCCTGGGCTCAAGAGATCCCCCTGCTTTAGCGTCCTGAGTAGCTGGGATTACAGATGCACGCCACCGCACCCAGCTACATTTTGTATTTTGTAGAGACAGGGTCTCACTATGTGGCCCAGGCTGGGCTCGATCTCCTGGCCTCAAATGACCCTCCTGCCTCGGCCTCCCAAAGTGCTGGGATCACAGGCGTGAGCCGCTGCACCCAGCCAGGCTGCCCCCTTTCCTTAGTGGGAAGACTCTCGTGCGTTGCTGGCGAGGGAGCAGCCGACGCGTGCTCTTCGAATAACGATTCCGTAACATCCACTCGGGCTCCAAAGCCATGTGCAACTGCTCAGCAGGCCCTGGGACACACCAGAGGCTGAGTTCATGCACCTGCCCAGGACACGCACAGGCACCCACGTCTGCTATATTGGTGACCGCAAGAAGCTGGAGACCACGCAAACGCAGATCTGCAGAGGAGCAGGTCAGGGGACAGAACACGCCCCAGACAGGCCTCGTGGCATGACATGGAGGGAAAGAAGCCGGAAGCAAAAGAGTGCACATATGAGATTTCAGTTATGGGCTTCAGAGCAGGTGAAACTCACCAGTGAAGGCAGCAGCCGGCAAGCCTGGGACACGAGGGGCCCTGAGAGTCAGGCCCACAGCTACGCAGAGGCCGCACTGACAGGAAGCGCAGGAGGCAGCCTGTGGCATCCTGAGAAGGTTCTGTGTCTTGTAAAAAAAATTCTTTGATCTGGGCGGTGTGCGGTGGCTCACACCTGTAATCCCAGCACTTTGGGAGGCCGAGGCAGGTAGATCACGAGGTCAGGAGTTCAAGACCAGCCTGACCACGATGGTGAAACCCCGTCTCTACTAAAAATACAAAAAGTAGCCGGGCGTGGTGGCGGGTGCCTGTAATCCCAGCTACTCGGGAGGCTGAGGCAGAGAATTGCTTGAACCCAGGAGGCGGAGCTTAAAGTGAGCCAAGATCACACCACGATACTCCAGCCTGCGCGACAGAGCGAGACTCCATATCAAAAAAAAAAAAAAAAAAAAAAAAATCATTGATCCATGCACTTAATATTAGCACATGTCACATCATATACTGTGTGTTATATGGCAATAAAAAGAACAGACACAATACAACTACATTGCAAAGAAGCCCCCTCCCCACTGTCACCACTGCTGAATGTTGGCTGTTCTCTCTGGATTCTGTTCCTTGACAAGCTTGTGGGGGGGGGTGCAAGGCCACCGCCCACGACAGCTTCAGATCCTCTTAAGCCTCGACATGCCACAGGTAATTTTCTGATTCGCAGAGGGCTGTGACACCACCAAAGTCAGGTCACGTGCATCCTTCACTCAGGGTCTTTCTGGTGAGCTGTTCCAAGTCAATCGCCACACTCAAAGCTGGACACGTATGACCTCCCTCCACCTCTTCAGAGGTCCGAAAGGATCAAACACCCATTTCACAGATGAGGCCACTGAGGCTTCCAGGCAAGCCACTCACCCCGGGCCAAGAAGAGAAACATCTGGGCCTCCTCCTGCCGACTCAGCCCCTCTGACCCCAGCAGTCCTCAGAGAACCACACGGATCCTTGAGGCGATGCCTCCTGAGCTGCACATCAGCTGGGCTACTGGCTTTATCGCCCACTCCCTGCGTTTTCTGTTTCTGCAAAGGGTCTCTGCTTGTCCTTCGCCTCTTTACTTACTGGGATCTCAGTGTTGTTGCTTTTTGTTGTTGTTGTTGTTGTTGTTATTTTGAGACAGAGTCTCACTCTGTTGACCAGGCTGGAGTGCCGTGGTGCGATCTTGGCTCACTGCAACCTCCGCCTACTGGTTTCAAGCAATTCTCCTGCCTCAGCCTCCCAAGTAGCTGGGATTACAGGCACCTGTTACCACGCCTGGCTAATTTCGTATTTTTTTAGTAGAGACGGGGTTTCACCATGTTGGCCAGGCTGGTCTCGAACTCCTGACCTCAGGTGATCCGCCCACCTCGGCCTCTCACAGTGCTGGGATCACAGGCATGAGCCACCCGCGCCCAGCCAGTGTTGTTTTTTATCATCAATTTGCATATGTCTGCATGTCATTAAAATGCTAATTCCTTGCCATGGTTGTTGCAAATATGGCACCCATTTAACTTGCCTTTTACCTTGATACACAAAAGCTTTGAATTTCCACTTAGATAAATGTTTATCGGAACATACTAAGCTAAGAAAAAAAATCCACAGGTGCCGAAGTGAGACTCCCGTTCACTTCCGCGTAATCCTGACTCTTCCACACCTTGAGGGCTTCGAGGCCAGCTCTGCCGCTTGTTGGTGCCAGGGCTTGTGAGTCTCACTCTCTGTGAGCCTCAGTTCTCTCATCTGAAAAATGGGCACGAATTCCCCGATGCTGCTGGTTGTTTCAGGATCCACTGAGATAAAGTGTGCAAGGCGGTGCTGTCCTCGTGCAGGCCCTCCGCCGGCTGGGGAGCGGCCGGGGACCACGTCAGCGTGTGGGTTTTTGGGTTGACAATGCAATAACTGCGCGTGTGTGGGATCCAGACCGATGTTTGGACTCGTGGATGCAAAGCGTAGTGATCAAATCAGGGAGATGGGCGAATCCAGCCCCTCTGACATCGTCCTTTCTTTGTGTTGTGAACATTCAAAGACCTCCCTTCTAGCTTCAAAAATACACAATAAATTATCGTTAACTGGAGTCACCCTCCAGTCCCACAGAACCCTCAAATCCATTCCTCTGGTCTCACTGTAATTTTGCATCATTAACCAACGTCTCCTCCACCCTCCCCGTCCCAGCTTCTCAGAGCACAGCGCTCCTTTCTACGAGCTCAATGCTTTTAGCTCCCACACATGAGTGAGGACCTGCGGTATTTCTCTTCCTGTGCCTGATTTATTGTATGTGGCAGAATGTCCTCGGGGCTCCTCCGTGTTGCCTAGAAAGACAGGATTTCACTCTCTCTTACGGCTGAATCGTAGCTGTACTGTGTACATAGATCACATTCCCCTAACCCCTTCCTCTGCTGACGGACACGCGTTTATTCCACATCCTGGTTGCTGGGACTCAACACTGCAATGAACAGAGGGTGCAGACCACTCATTTCTGTGCCGATTTCCTTTCTCTCGGACAAATACCCGGTCCCGGGACTGCTGGATCACGTGGTTGTTCTGTGTTTAGCTTTTTGAGGAAGCTCCATACTGTTTTTCACCGTGGCTGTTACTAGTTTACATCCCCCCATCTGTGTGTGAGAGCTCCCCTTTCTCCACATCCTCACCAGCATGGTTTTTTGTTTTGTTTTTTGTTTTTTTATTTGTCTTTTTGGTGATAGCAATTCTAACTGGGACGAGATAGTATCTCATTGTGGTTTTGACTTGCATTTCCCCAGTGATTAGTCATGTTGAGCATTTTTTTCATATACTGTCTCTCGGCATATACAAAAACCTACTCAAAATAGGTTACAGACCGAAATGTAAAACCCAAAACGATAAAACTATGAGAAAAAAAAACATAAGGAAGACACTGCAGAACATTGTTCTGGGGAAAGATTTTATGGCCAAGACTTCAAAATCACCAGCAATAAAAACAAAAATAGACAAATGGGGCTACATCAAACTAAGACGCTTCTGCAAAAGGCCAAGGAAACAGTCGGCAGGGGGAAGAGGCAGCTGCAGAAGGGGAGAAAATATTTGCAAACTATTCATCTGACAAGGGACAAATATCCAGAATCTACAAAGAACTCAAGCAATTCAACAGGGAAAAAAAAAACCACACAAGTAACTTGATTGAAAAGCAGGCAAAGGATCTAAATAGACATTTCTCAAAAGAAGACACACAGATCACTCTGACATTTAAAAAAATTCCTGGACCTCACCCAGCCAGGTTCTCCTACGTGAGCACCTTCAGAGTCACTGGGAGGGCTTGTGAAGGCCCCCGAATTTGCATTTCCAGGTTCCCGGGTGACGCTGACACAGCTGGTCTGGGGGTCGTGTTTTGAGAACATCACCTTCTCCAGAGAAGAGACCTGGAAGTGAGTCTTATAAAGCCACATACAAGATTGTGTCACTCACACACCCGCCTGGGGCCTTGGGGGCTGGAGTGGAAGGTGCAGAGGCTGCTCCAAAAGGGACGAGGCCAGAGGGCACTTCTGCAGGGGGGGTGCAGCACCCACACCAGGAGGGCAGCAGAGTGTTTGCAAACAAGCCACCCGTCCAGACTGCAGCCTGGGGAGGAGGGAGGGGGCCTCTCCAGGCCTCAGGCCACTATGCCTACAGTAGGCTGGTGGTGTGAGCCACCGTCCATCCATGATGGTGCAGAAAGCCTCTCCAGCTCTAAGGCCACCTCCTGTCACCCAGGCATGGGAGAAAGTGGCTGAGGCTGAAGACCCCAGCCCCCTCACCAAGGGAAACCCAGCCCCTTTCTGGAAGGCAAGGACTGCCTGGAGCCCAGCCTGGTCAGCCAGCTGAGCTAAGAGGATCTGGTAAGTTTAAAGTCGATCACACTTCTCTGGGCTCCGTAACGAGGGAATGGACTAGATGGGTTGTCAGACATGAGAAACTCTTGGCTGGGGTGGCTACTAGACAGGCCCTCATGAAGAAAGGGGCTGTGGACATCAGCTCATTGAACAGGTGGGGAAACTGAGGCCCAGAGAGGGACGGGCCTGCCCGAAGCATGGAGTTGCCCAGATCTGAGCCAGGGCCAGACACCCCTGGTGTGCTTGTCTTCCAGCTGCCACGTGGAGCAAATCACAGCATCCTCCCGACCCGGCGTCCCCCACGGACCCCAGCTCAGAGCACACGTTCTCAGAGTGTGGCTCAAAGACCCCCACAGTTTGCTGGGCACGGCGGCTCATGCCTGTCATCCCAGCACTTTGGGAGGCCAAGGCGGGTGTATCACGAGGTCAGGAGATTGAGACCAGCCTGGGCAACATGGTGAAACCCCGTCTCTACTAAAAATACAAAAAATTAGCCGGGCGTGGTGGCGGGCACCTGTAATCCCAGGTACTTGGGAGGCTGAGGCAGGAGAATCACTTGAACCCGGGAGGTGAGGATTGCAGTGAGCCAAGATCGCGCCATTGCACTCCAGCCTGGGCAACTGAGTGAGACTCCGTCTCAAAAAAATTTTAAAAAAGACCCCCACAGTCGGCAGCAACAGTAGAGGCTGCCAGGCCCACCAGGGCTTATTGAATCATAGCCCACAACAGCCTACTCTGTGGTGCTCAGAACAGTTGTCCCCAGTGAGCCCACTTCTCCAGGGGTCCACCTGACCTTGATCTGCTCTGCCCACCGGCCACGGAGGCCTGGTGTCTCCCCGGCAGCGGGCACCCTGCACTTCACCAGGAGGGTGGAGAGAGGAGAATGCATCGGAGCCCCAGCAGCCACTGGGGGTGGACAAGCCCTCCCGGGGCCGCAGCACAGAGCCCCGCCTGGACCGCAGCGTCCGGTGACCAGCAGCATCTCCTAATGTCCCACGGGGTGCCCCGCGTCTGTGGCTGGAACACACCCTCCCGCGCCTACTGTCGTCCCAGGCCAGCTGCTCCTGAATCTGATCGGCTGCTCAGGGACACGATGTGGCTTTATTCACCTGGGTGCCATTTCAGCATCCACAGGCCCTGTGCACTGTGCGCCTGGAGTCACCCCCGCCTCAGGGAGCCCCCAGCCGAGATCCCTTCCCCCTTCTCGGATGCCTGTGGCAACACCCACTCCTCCTGCAGGTGCGGGGTCTGGCTGCGACTGCGTCCTCCCAGAGGCTGTGAAGGGACACGCTGTGCGGTGCGGTGGCTCCTTAACCTATTGTCACGGAAGGGGGAACAGAGGCCTGGGTAGCAGACGGCTTCGGGAGGGGCGCCAGGCATTCCTGGGCAAGAGCAGACACGGGCCTCGGCGGCCAGGAAGCCGCCCCAGCCGAATTCCGGATGTGGGTCCCAGCACATGCCTGGTCTTGCGGGACAGGGGGCCCCTCCCGGTGGTGCTGACAGCCCAGCCCCCCAGGGCAGCCTCTCCGAGCTGCAGGTGGCCTCTCGGAGGCGGAAGATCAGTCCCTCAGGGCCGGGAAGACGGGTCGCATTCCTGGGTCCCACCACGCACCCTGCGCGCCAGGCCCGGGGAACGGATCACGGCACTCGTGCTCTTAGACGGGGGCTGACCAAGGCTCGAATCCGCCGTGGCCAGATGCCCGGCGAGCGTCCACTGGGCCAAGGCCCCGGGCCCCGGGCAGGCTGCAGAGGCGAAGGACACGGCCTGCCTGGCGCTGCAGATGGGCCACCTATCCCCGCGGTGCCCCCAAGGCCGCTCTCAGGCTGCTCCACAGCTGCGTGCCAAGCCCCTGACGGGCACTTTATGGCACATTATCTCGCCTGTGCCCCACAACAACCCGGCCAGGTGGGAATTCCGCTCCCATTAAACAGATAAGGAACCGGGATTCAGAGAGGCGAGGGCGGCCCCAGGTCCCGCGGGTTATAAAGCAAGGGCTGGACTCAGCCCAGGCCCACCTGACTCCGAGCCCACCTGATGCTCCGGCACAGGCCCACGCCCCGTTAATAAAATGTAATAAACAGACTCTTTGTTTCAAAGAAAATGTTTTTAAAAGCAAGGCGGCCAAGCCGGGCCCAGGTAACAAGCAGAGGGAGGAGGCCCCAGAGGGAGGAGGCCTCAGCTGCGGACTCAGCCCAGGCCTGGCCTCCCGACTCCCACCACCAGCTGCCTGGCTGTACCTGTGGGGGCCGGAGCCCCAGGGCAGACGCTTTGCAGACTCTGTCGAGGGCCAGGTGAGCCCCAGGGCGGAGCTGGCAGCTGAGGGTGCTCCGTGGCTCGGTGCGCCGGCCCTGACTCACAAATGCCGCGGCGCGTCCTACGGGAAGCCACGTCACAGCCTCCGTCCTGCAGGGCAAAGGGGGCTGCTGCGGGCAAAGATGGCCAGTGGTCTTCTAGGTTACTGGGTCCAGGAAGCAGGAAAGGGCCCAGAGACACTCTCAGTTCTTCCAGAAGGCCCTGGGGGATTTGACTTTCACCACAGTGCATGCGTCCAGGTGTATTACCTCACTCCTTGGCTTTTCGCTACAGACAGACTGACCTGGCCGGCCAGGTTGCCTCCTCCCCGTCACAGCTGTCAGGTGCAGACCGTTATCTCATAAAACCCAAGGCGGCCTATTAGACGCACCTGGGTGAACACGGGGGGCTGTGGCTGCATGAAGGCCAACCTCAGACATGAAAGGCGTCTGGTCAGGGCCATGCTTCCATCTCCCTCCTGTGGACTTTGTTTCCCCAACTAAACATTCATTTCCTGGAGGGCAAGGACTGAGCCTTACACTTCTTCCAACACCTGAAGGGCCCAGCGCACAGTAGGCATCCAACACACCCTAGGGGCCCAGCGCACAGTAGGTGCTCAACACACTCAAAGGGCCCAGCACACAGCAGGAGCTCAACACACCTGAGGGGTCCAGCACACAGTAGGTGCTCAACACACCTGAGGGGTCCAGCACACAGTAGGTGCTCAACACACCTGAGGGGTCCAGCACACAGTAGGTGCTCAACACACCCAAATGGCCCAGTGCACAGTAGGTGCTCAACACACCCGAGGGGCCCAGCGCACAGTAGGTGCTCAACACACCCAAATGGCCCAGCGCACAGTAGGTGCTCAACACACCCGAGGGGCCCAGCGCACAGTAGGCCTCCAACACACTCAAAGGGCCCAGCGCACAGTAGGTGCTCAACACACCCAAATGGCCCAGCGCACAGTAGGTGCTCAACACACCCGAGGGGCCCAGCGCACAGTAGGCCTCCAACACACCCAAATGGCCCAGCGCACAGTAGGTGCTCAACACACCTGAAGGGTCCAGCACACAGTAGGTGCTCAACACACCCAAATGGCCCAGTGCACAGTAGGTGCTCAACACACCCGAGGGGCCCAGCGCACAGTAGGCCTCCAACACACTCAAAGGGCCCAGCACACAGTAGGTGCTCAACACACCCAAATGGCCCAGCACACAGCAGGAACTCAACACACCCGAGGGGCCCAGCGCACAGTAGGTGCCCAAGACAAAACCAGATGTTGCCTGGGGCAGGTGACTGCACAGGGCCTGTGAGGGGTTTGGGAGCCTCCCTTGGAGAGTGACAGTCCTGTAGGAGCAAAGGTCAAGGGTGCTGAGCTCTCCCTGTCCTCTGTGTCCTGAGTCGCCACACCCTCCCTCCCAGGTATCTGGAGGACAAAGCGCCAAGGCCAACATCTCAGTCGAAACCACAAGTCCCTTATTCTCTGGGTGGTTCAGTCAGATGAGCCTCAGTTTCCTCCCTTGTGAAACGGGCACACGGACCTCACAGGGTCACGGTGCGAAATCAATTCACAGAGCTGGACATCACGACTCTGGTGTCTGGGGAGGGCGTCCCTCCGCGTGTACCCAAGAGCCTCCATTCTGAGCCCTGTTACCAGGAGGATGCAGAGGTGGGGCGGTGGTGGGCGACCCTCCCTCTCCTCCTTCCTCCTGGTGGGCGACCCTCCCTCTCCTCTTCCCTGGAAGACCAGGTCAAGCCTCAGGGGCCCAGATGCCTTTGAGATCATGAAGGAACAGCCCCACCAGCCAGGCAAGAGGGAAAAGCAGCAAATGAGCCAAATCCACTTCTTGCTTTGGGAGCCGGGTGTGCCTTCAGCAACAGCCTCCCTCTGCCGCATGGGCTCTGATCCGATGCAGGCTACAGGCAGCTACGATGGACCAGGCCTTCCCACCTCACGGGCAGCCCTTCACTGCCTCTCCACGGAGAGCCCTTGAGGCAGGATCAATACACCCTGTGCAGAAGAGACACTGGGCCCTCCCGGCCACACATCCACCCCACACATCCACCCCGTGCACGCTGGGCCCGCCCAGCCACACGCAGCAGACACTGGGCCTGGACGGGACCCCAGCAAAGCGACTCTGCTCCCTGTGTTCCCCTGTGTGCTGCTCGGGCGGCCAGAACGCCGGGCTCCGGAGAAAGTGTGAGCCGCACTCAGGACAGCCATCCTCACGGGCCTGTGCGTCAGTGGGCTCAGAGATGACCCAACGGAGGCCGCGTGCAGTGGCTCACACCTGTAATCCCAGCGTTTTGGGAGGCCGAGGCGGGAGCATGGCTTGAGCCCAGGACTTCGTGACCAGCCTGGGCAACATGGCGAGCCCCTGTCTCTATAAAAAATTTAAAAATTAGCCGGGTGTGGTGGTGTACACATGTAGTTGCAACTACTTGGGAGGCTGAGGCAGGAGGATGGCTTGAGCCCAGGAGTTTGAGACTGCAGTGAGCCGCGATCGCACCACTGTACTCCAGCCTGGACGACAGAGTGAGACCCTAACACACCCCCACCCCCCACCGCCAAAAAAGGAAAGAAATACTCCGAGGGCAACCATGACCGAGCTTGTAGTCCAAGTCCAAGCAGCCCTGTCCACGCTCACACCAGCGCTTGACCCCCTGGGCGTCAGGACCGCAGCCAGTGCCTCTCACCCAGACTCTGTACTCCACCCTTGGAGAGTGGGACAGGGCTGGGCAGAGACCCCCTTCCCTTCCCCACTGTGAGGCCTCCAGCAAGCCCTATTCCCTCCCCAAGATGGCCCCGTCCTCTGCAGGAAAAGCTTCTCCACGTGCTGCCCTAACACGTCGTCTTTAACCGACGGTCAGCCCCAGAAGGTGCCGGACACCACCTGGGCACCACCAGCCCACAGATAGACATCTGCGTCTCTCTTCTCCCCGGGGCAGAGAGGCCAAACCTGCCCCAGCTTCCTCCTCACCCAGCCGCCAAGTTGGGGCTTAGGGGCAAGGATTCCAGAAGCACTAACAGAGCCAGAAACCATTCTTCAAGTCAACAAATCACCCCCTTCCCCCACCTCCACCGCCGTTTTTAATGGTTAACCAGCACAATAAAAACAGCGATAATAGGTTTCTGATCCCTTATCGCCGTCACACCGAGGAGGCTGCCGAGGCTACAAGTGCCCCCTCCGGGCCGGACCGCAGGCTGGACGCCCCTTTCGTCTGCAGCCAAGCAGCTCAAAGGGGAGAGTGTTTCCAAACCAAGCCCTTTCCAGTGCAAATTTTGCAGCAAAAATAGAAAAGGAAATTCTTAATCTGCTGTTTCATGTGTGACAAGCGGTTCTGTGGTGGGACAGCGGCCCCAAGAATGCCCTGCCGCTGTATCTGAGGCCTTCCCCACACAAGTAAGGCTGCATCGCCCAGGCCTTTTGTGCTCTGTGACCAGTGGGCCGGGGCTTTGTTGTGGGGACCCGAGACTGGGCCGGGCTGCCCCATTCCACCGGCCTTTGATCTGAGTTTGGCACCGTGAATGTGGCCGACCGCCTATCCGGGCATCGCTGGAGCCTGGTTCCCCACCACACAGCTTCGTCAGACTTTGAGAGGACTGTGCAGGGAGCTCAGCCTGGACGCAGAGGCCGCACCTGCAGCTGACAGCGAGGGAAAGTCGAGGAGGGTTTAAAGCAAAGTCCAGACTCGCAGAAGTCCCGCGGGGGACCTTGGGCGGTGGAGCCTGCTCCGTGCACCCTTCCACCTTTTATCTCCTAGAAGGGCCTGGGACTTGTGAACACACTTTACCAAAAACCCATAAAGGAAGAAAAGAAGCGGGGGAGGGAGAGAGAGAGAGAAAAGAAAGAAGAGAAGAGAGGAGAAGGGAAGGGAAGGGAAGGGCAGGAGGGAAAGGGAGGGAGGGAGGGAGTGAAAAAAGAAGAAAAAGAAAAGAAGGAAGGAGAGAAAGGGAGAGAGACACAGAGGGAAAGAAGGAAGGGAGGGAGGAAGGGAGGAAAGAAGAAAAAAAGAAAGAAGGAGAAAGAGACAGAGGGAAGGAAGGAAGGGAAGGAGAAAGGAGGGTGGAGGAGGGAGGGAGGGAGGGAGGGAAGGAAAGAGTTCAGAAAAACAGTTCCGACTGACGCTCTCTGAAGTTTTAAGAACCTGGCCTCTGTTATGTGACAGCGCCAAGGGCATGAATTGAGGGAGTTGGTGAATGAATGAGCTGAGCCAGCCGTGTTCCTCCCCCGCCGTGTTCCTCTCCCTCTTCCAGGGAACAGCAGGGCCAGCGGGGGGGACCCCCTCTCCAGTTGGGAGGCCTCAGAGGTTCTTCTTTCCCCTTAAAAGGCCTGTCTCCATGGAATGCCTGCTTCCCAGTGGAACCAGCTGCTGCTTCCCAGTGCAAAAACTCACCCGGGGGCCTGGGGTGCTTCTCACAAACACTGTCTCAGAAAAGCAATGGCAGGGTTCCGGGCCTCGCACCTCAGGCCACTGCCACCGCGGCAACTGCCTCTTTCCTCGCATGCTCGGTGGAGAGCTGGACCTGCAGGCCGACGGAGGGAGCCCTGAACACGCCCCCTCGCTCTCTCACCATCCCCTGCCCCAAATGCAGTGAATCTCTCCTGTAGTCTCAGATTCACCGTCTCCACTCAGAGTCACTAATTCTAGAGACAAGGACGGCCTTGTTCCAGCTGGAACGCACAAGGGATGGGAAGGTGAATGGGGTGGGAAGGGTGCGTGGGCCCTGCCGCTTGGCTCGTGGGCAGCCCTCTGTGCTGGGGGTCACGTGGGGTCCACAGCCGCCCGTGAAGGAGCCTCCCCTGATGGAGGAGACCCGAGCCCAGACCGCTGAGTGAGCCCTGAGGTGTGGAGCTTGCAGGAGCCCACAGGGGTAGGACGTCTCGCAAAGGGTGTGGGGTCCGTGTCGGCACCCACGCCACCACCGGACCAGCTGGGAGATCCCAGGCTCAGAGGCAGCCTCTGCCCCAGCGTCTCCTGTGCAGCTGGAGAGAGCCAGGTCCTCACTTGGGGACCGAGCCGGCCTCAGCTGAGACAGGCCCTTCTGCCCCTAGGCCTGCCTCTCACAGCCCAGCTGCCCATCACAGCTTCATGTTCTGGGTGGGCCGCTCGACCTCTCTGACCCCCAGTGACCCACACCCAAGCTCCGTTTTGGCTAAAGGTGCTGAGATTCTAACCCTGCGGTCTGCGAGGCCCACGGCCCGGAAGCTTGGAACCCGTAGCGTTAAGACCTGAGCCTGCTCGGGACTTTCGAAGCTCCACGGGGGCCTCAGCCTGCACCGCGTGCATCTGGGGAGGGGGACGAGCAGAGCTCGCCGGTCTCACAGATGGGGAGACTGAGGACGGGATGCTGGAGCCAGAGGAAGGCGCCAGAAGTCCCTGGAAGCAGCAGGGCCTGTGCGTCCCTCCCCAGGGCAGATGCTCCTGAAAAGACGCGGCTGCAGAGCGGGAACCGGCAGCGCCCGGAGAGAGACCGGAGCGACTTGATTAAGACCACGAAGGCCACTGTCAGTTCACTGACTGTCCCAGCGCCCGGACCACGGAAATCACCTCCTCGGGCCGTGGGGAAAAACACAGCCCCCGGGGGCGGTGGGCGGGGCCGCTTTGCATCTTCTCCCTTGGAGGGGCCTAGCCCTGAGAAGAGAAGCCAGGGGCGTCCCCGAGGATGGGCGAACGGGCCACCGGCTGTGACAGAGGTGGAGCGGGGCCAACGCTGGGACCCAGCAGAGACGCGGCCGGCAGCTGCCCCGAGAGAGCGCGTCCTCCAGGGAAGAGCGCGTGGGGCTTCCGGCACACACCCTTCCTTTCCTGACCTCACACCTCGCACCTCTGATAGCTCTTCCCTCCTCAAGAGCCGTCCGTGGCTCCCACCGGCTGCCAGCTCAAGTCCCAGCGTCTTCCCAGAGGAAGCAGCATTTACACAGGGCCTCAGAGCAGGGGAGGAGGGAGGACACCGGGCAGGGTGTGGGGACCCTGCACACAGACCCGAAGGAGTGGACGTGCGTGGCCAGTGCGGCAGGAGGGGGGGTGTGAGGACGGAGGAGAGGGCGGCCCCCCGAGGAGCTGGCAAGCTCCATCCTCTCCTGAGGGGACTTGGTGGCTCGGGAAGACCCCTGGGAGTGAGTAGCCCTGGTGGCCGGCGCCCCGGAGACAGGCTACCTGGCCAGTGGCTGCTCAGGAAGATGTGCTGCTTTCTCTCCCGCTGGAAATGGAAGGAGGGGAGGGCGGGGATGGGGGAGCTGCAGAACGGGGGCCCAGTGAGGGCTGAGAATGGCAGGAAGGCTGAGGGCGGGTGGCGGCTTGCTGAGGCTGGAGGGGCTGCCTGGCCGGGCATTTGCCGTGCAAGTCGGGACGTGCAGCCACCGGCAGCCTCCCCTCAGCCCCCGACTCACAGCCGCAGGCCCCGGCCCACCCCGGGCCCCGCCTGCCCCCGCTCCTGACTGTTCTGGGATTCCTGGCTTCACGTCCACGCTCCACTGTCTCCTGCACTGTCCTCGCGGCAGGTCTGGGCCTGTGCGCTGGCGACTCGGGCCCGCGGTCTGATGTCTGCTCCGTGACCAGCCCGGCCCAGGCTGTGGGGACAGAGGGGCACTTCTGCGGCCCGGAGGGCATGAGACACAGGCTGGCCCCCAGGGAACAGCCAGACGGTGGGTGGAGACGGGGTGTGTGCCCCCCAGCAGGAGAGCAGGCACCGGGGTGGGCTCATGGCTGGGAGCCCCGTCCTCGGGTGGCCTCTGGGCTGGGCGTCTTTGGGTGGGTGTCTTTGCTGGATCCGTCAACCCTACCTGAAGTCGGGGTTTCTGAGGCCTGAGACCCAGGCCCCGAGGTGCAAGGGTGGCGGGCGGGGCGGCAGCTCCCGGCGGACACACCCAGGGCGTCCTACAATGCGTTTGAACGTTCATCACAGCATTCGCCTCTCTGGGCCTCAGTTTCCTCCTCTGTGACAGCCGCATTTCCAGGAAGGCAGAGGACCTTGAGGCCAGGGTCTCGGACGGGGAAAGCGTGTGGCCCCCTGTGCCCGTGGGAGAGGCCGTCGTCGTCACAGGTCCCACGTCAGGAAAATAAACCAGCGCTGACCACCCAGGGCTTGAGGCCGGCCCACCCTGCGCGTGGCAGAGGACGAGGCAGCCGGGGCGGCCTGGGCAGTGGATGGCAGGGGGTAGGTGGAGGCTCTGCTGGGAAGGGCACGGCAGGACCCGGGCAGGCAGCCCCGCCCACTCCCACCCTCAGGGCAGGGACCTGACTTGGCACCGGGGGGCCTTAGGGGCGGGAGACCAAGGGCTTCTGAAACCGGGGCCAGGGCGGGACGGCCTTCTCCAGGGAGCAGGAAACAGATGGGCTGACCAGGGCGGCCTAGGCCCCCAGAGCAGGTAACCAGCCTCTGCAGAGAGGGAGTCGGGGGCTGGAAGTGTGGTTGACCTGGCGCCCCCGTCACAGCCCCACCCAGGCCCGGCGAGGCCACCTCCGACCTAGCCACACCCCAGGTGCCCCCGTCAGCACGGTGAGGACAGCAAGTCTGAGTCCAGGCACAAAAGAAGCCGAGGGGAGCAGAGCCGGGTAGGCGGCTGGGGCTCCTCTCTCTGCTGGGCTCAGCAGAGAGCACGAGTGTGAGGCTTCCGTCCGCACTCCGCCCACCCCAGCCTGACCCTCATGCCGGCTGACCAGAGCGTCAGGAAGCGGGAGAGAATCTCTGCGGGCTCAGCCAGGCCAGGGAAAGGTGACTGTCCACAGCAGGAAAGACCTGCCCCTTCCTGTCCGCCAGGTGTGGACCTGGCCCTGCTCCTGGCATTGGGTACTGGGCAGAATCCCAGAGGTTAGAGCAGCTCACACCCCTCTCGGTGGGACACCCGGCTGTGAACCTCACTCACAGCCCTGAGGCCTTGGGCCAGCGACTCACTTTCCTAGGGCCTCAGTTTGCTTCTTTCTTCTGAGACAAGATCTCCCTCTGTTGCCCAGGCTACAGTGCAGGGGTGTGATCTCGGCTCACTGCAGCCTGGAACTCACAGGCTCAAATGATCCTCCTGCCTCAGCCTCCTGGGTAGCTGGGACCACAGGCGTGCACCCCATGCCCGGCTAACGTTTTTATTTTTTGTAGAGACGGATCTCCCTGTGCTGCCCCGGCTGGTCTTGCACTCCTGGACTCAAGCGATCCTCCCTCCTTGGTCTCCTAAAGTCCCGGGATTACAGGTTCTAGCCACCATGCCCGGCCGGGCCTCAGTTTTCTTATCTGTGAAATGGGAAGACAATAATAGCCACCTCCTAAATCACTGGGAACAGTAAACCAGGAAATCCTCACTGCTCGGAACACAGAAAACAATGAATAGCAACAATTATCTTCATCATTAATTTATTTTTCATTCATGAAGAAGCCCGTGGGGTACAACTGAGTTAGAGACACAGGACGCTGGTGTTCAGGGACAGCCACGAGTCCCTGCGAGGTGCCGGCAGTGCCAGCTCCTGAACCCGGCCACCTGAGGTCACTCACACGTCCCGGGAGCTGACAAGCCCAGCCCCAGTGCGTGGCGGCCCAGGGCCGAGGGTGTGGAGGTTGCCCCGTCTACGCCCATTTCACAATTGTGGGACTGCTCCACACCTGGGGTCTCAACAGACCCCCACATCAGTCCTAGCGTAGAGAACCGAGGACGTCCTCCTTGCAGATGACAACCCCAAGGCCGAGAGCAGGGAAGGGCCCTGGTCACCCAGCCAGGCCAGCAGAGCTGCGGCTGGACCACGCCGGGTGAGAGCCTCCCCCACCTGGATGCCAGGGTCTGACCCACAGCCTGTCGCCGCTCTCAGGCTGCCTCTGTGCTTGCCACGGAGCAGGATCCTCACACTCCCTCCCACCCAACAGCCCCGCAGGCGCCAGGACCCCCAGGCCTGGGGTGTATCTTCTCCAAGAGAAGCTCCCAACCGCCCCTCTGTAGGTCCCAGGCTACTGCCACCGCGGGCTCCTTCCCCGGGTCGCACGGGTCTCTGGGGGCAACTCCTCTCGGTGTGTGGCCTGACAGGGAGAGCTCCTTCATAGCAAAGCAGTGGGTGGGACCGGGTCCCGCCGACCAAGGCCACTGTCCCAAGGCCGCCTCTGGACACTACAAGCTGTACTGCGCGGAGGACGAGGCCGGCCCAGGACCAGGGAGGCTCAGGTGCGGCTCCTCAGGTGCAGGACACTGGGCAGCAGGTCTGGGGAGGACACAGAGCTCGGAGGACTTGGCTGTGGGCAGCCAGGCACTGCCCGAGCTTCCTGCTTTCACAGCCCTCGGCTGTCCACGTCCTGCCTGCTCAAAGTCCAGGGCGGGACCTCTTGTCACAGACTCTTCTGGAGCTGCCCCGGAGGGGAGGGGCCCCCCACAGGACTCCTGCCCCATGCCGGCACCTCCATCCGCTTCTCTGAGCCTCGTCCACTCATCTGTGAAGTGGGCGTAACTGTGGCACCTGCTCAGGCCGCCTGGAGACCAGGAGGCGAGGGGTGAGGGCCTCACGTGGCTCCCAGGGGAGGGGCTGCCCCAGAAGGGCTCATTTCCTCCCTGGAGGCTGGGCCACCTGCACTTGAGTTTCCCAGTCTGTAACGTGAGGACGCGGCTCTGGCTCACAGCAGACTGGAGACTGGGGCCAGCTGGGTGCTGGGCGTGCATTGCAGGCGCCGTCCGACACCTTGGAGGCGTCCTCCTGGCTTTGGTTCTAGTCTCTCCAAGGCGAATCGCTCCAAGGACCCAGCCCAGCCCAAGGGGAAGGCGCATTGTCCCGAGACTGGCCTGGGCCGGGGAGGGGAGGAAGCGGGTGGGGGTGGCCCCTGCTGGGAGCCCCTCTCTGGGGTCGTGGCCTGGGCGGGGGCCAGTGTCCTGCCGTCTTGGACCCTGGGCTGAGATAAGCATCGTAGGAAAGTGTGGCTCAGCAGGAAGGAGCTGAGCACAGTGAGAGCTGCAGGAACTTCCGGGAATTGGAGAGGGAAGTGTGGGGAGAGGAGGCTGCGGCAGGTGCCTCTGGGGTGGTTTCCAGGCAGGCGAGGAGCTGCTCTGGTGGCCCCCCCGGATGATCCACCCCCAGGTCAGCACGACTCTGGGCTCTGGTCGCCCCTCCCTCCTCAAGGGTTTATTCCACGTGCCCCACGGCCCGCCCCGCTCTGCGCAAATTTTCCCGTCTTATAAGGTCGCTGGGTCCACCCTGCTCCTGTGACCACGTCTAAACAGCTGCGACAACCCTGCTTCCAAATATGGCCACACACTGAGGCCCCAGATGTTAGGGCTCCACACGTGGATTTGGGGAGACAGGAGTTGGCCTATAACAGGTTCTTGTGCAGAAGGGGAGGTGATGGAGGTGGCTTCTAGTCCCAGGATCCTCAATGCTCAGAACGGAGAGTGGCAGGCAAGGGGCCTGGTCTGGAAAACTGATCCCCAGCAAAGCCTCCTGCTGAGTGATGCCTTCGTGCAGGTGCAGCTTGGACAGAGAGAGGGAGAGGAGGGGACAGGGGGACAGAGGGAGGGAGGGAGGGGACAGGAGGACAGAGGGAGGGAGGGGAGGGGAGGGGACAGAGGGAGGGAGGAGAGGGGACAGGAGGACAGAGGGAGGGGAGGGGAGGGGACAGAAGGACAGAGGGAGGGGAGGGGACAGGAGGACAGAGGGAGGGAGGGGAGGGGACAGAAGGACAGAGGGAGGGAGGGGAGGGGGCAGGTGGACAGAGGGAGGGAGGGGAGGGGACTGGAGCAAACAGCAGGTGGTGAGCTCCTGGGTCAGACACAGCCAATTACCAGACACACGGGACAATCCCACAGCCACTTGGGACCCCAGCCCTCTCCCCGGGAGAGTCAGGGAGGGAAATTCACCCGCCTGCCCCTTCTCATCTCCCAGGTCCCGCTGGTGACTGTGGCCCATGGGATGTCAGCTCTGCAAACCTGCAGCAGCGTCACTCAGCCCTCTGAGCAAGGCCTGGGAGGCAGCGTCCCTGTGGATTCGGCATCTGCAGAGACTGCACCATGAACAGCGTTCACTCAGGCGGCAGGTGATGGCCAGGACTCCCTAAGACAGGGGACGCAGAAGGAAGGGGCAGCAGGCTGTGCCCTGGGGGGATCACACTCCCCTGCTCACAGCTCAGGGGAGCTGGGGGTGGGTGCTGGATCCCCGGAGGCAGCAGGAGGCCCCTGCCTTCAGCCCAGAGTGAGCCTCCCCTTTGTCCCGCCTCCCATCAGCTTGAAGCTGCCTCAGTTTCCCTCCCTCCTGGCCCTCATGAACCTCCTGGTGGGTCCAGGGCTTTGGCCAGCAGAGCTAGTGCATGAAGTGTGGAGATGCGGGATGGCATTGCCGCCGGCAGGGGCCCCACAAGCCTGCATGCATGCTGTGTAGACTGATGAGCCGTTCACGGCACTGGCTCAAACCACCCAGAGGGGAGTGGGGGATGCCCACAGGTGGGGACACTGAGGCACTGAGAAGGGACCTACCCAGGGTCCTGCCTAAAAAGAGACATCAGGAGACGCCTGGCACAGACAAGACTCATTTCTCCGGGCGCCTCCCACTAAGCCCTGCTATAAATCCAGGAAACTGCACGCACAGTGGACAGAAAATTCCAAAGCATGCAAGTGGTCAGGGCCCAGGTGGAAGAGACAGCCGGGTGACAGGAAGGAGGAGACCCAGGCTGGGCATTTCCTGACTCCCAGCCTAGCAAGAAAAGGTAGCTGGGGGGGGGGGCCCATTCCTCTGCCAGGTGCAACAGGGGACTGGAGCAGGGGGCTCGGCACAGCAAACCACACCCGGAAAGCCCCTTGGTCCCCATGGGCCTGAGACCCTCCTCCCCACCAAGAAGTACAGGTGGCGTTGGCAGGGGAATGCCACAGCATGCTGGCTCGGCACAGGAAGTGGCCATGGGGTAGAAACTTCCTTCCCCAGCTAGAGCTGCCACATGGCCTGGGAAACCCCTGGCCCCTCAGGAAGCACCAGTGGAAACTCTGCCAGCACCAGATCAACCAAGGATACCCAGACGGCACCACCCATCCCAAAGAGTAAAAATGTCAGGAACTACAGCTCATGACACCAGCCAGGACCTGGTGCCAACCTACAGGGCGGTGGCCTAGGAAAATAAAGTACGTCCACAGGACTCAGAGTCTCTAAGCAGGGCCAAAATGCCCAGCATACAAGCAAAAGCTGCTCATCACAGCAAAAGCCGGGGGACACACACGTGAATGAGAAAAGACGATGAATGACACCAGTGCCAGGACCAGCTCAAGGCTGAGGACACGACCAGGAAGCCAGGGTTGCCACCACAGGGCACCATGACAAAGCAATGCACTCTCCAGAAACAAATGAAGTAGAAGACCTCAGCAAAGACACAGAAGTTATCAGAAAGAACCAAAGGGAATACACAGAGCTAACAATTACAAACACAGAAACAAAACTCTCAAGATGGACTCAGTAGTAAAGTGAAGATGGCAGAGGACACAGCCAGTGAACCTGAGGACACAGCAGAAGAATGGGCCCAATAGGAACCATGGAGAGAGAAAAGGAGGGAGGAAAGGAGGAGGGAGGAAGGAAGGGAGGAAGAGAGGGAGGGAGAAAGGAGAGGAAAAAGGGAGAAGTGAGGGAGGGAGGGAAGGAGGAGGGAACAGAGGAAGAAAAAATGAACAGAGCTTCAGGAACCAGTAGAACAATAACAAAAGACCCACCCGATTTTCAGGAAGAGAATAGGACTGACTGAGGATTTGAGTAAGAAATAACTGAATACTTCTCAAATGTGGTGAAAAACATAAACTCACAGAATGAGTGAAAATAAAAATACATCAAAATATGTGGTATGAAACAGAGCTTAGAGGGAAATTTATAGTACCAAATACTTAACATTAGAAAAGAGAAAACATTGCAAATCAATCATCTAAGTTTTTGCCTCAGGAAACTAGAGAAAGAAGAGCAAAATAAATGAGAAGCTGGTAGAAGGAAGGAAATGATAAAAGACAGAAATTAATGAAACTGAAAACAAGAAAACAACAGAGAAAATCAATCAGCATAAATTGGTTCTTTGAAAATCTGTAAAATTGATAAACCACTAGAAAGACTGACAAAAATAAAAAGAAGACACAAATCACCAATGTCAGAGATAAAACAGGCGGTATCACTACAAATCCTGTGGTCATTAAAAGGATCATAAGAAAATACTATGAATAACTTTATACTCATGGGTTTGACAGCTTAGAAGAAATGGACCAATTCTTTAAAAATATAAGCCATCAAAACTCAACCAAGATGAAATAGATCATCTGAACAGCCCTGGAACCATCACAGTGGTTGAATTCATAATTTAAAAGTTCCCCAAAAAGAAATCTCTCAGACCAGATGGTTTTACTGGAGAATTTTACCAAACATTTAAAGGAGCAACACCAATTTTACACAATTTCTTCCAGAACATAGGAGAGGAAGGAACACTCTCCCACTTATTTTGTGAAACTGGCTCTATCCCGACACCAAATTAGTTAAAGACTAGTTTTAAAATCCTACTACAGACCAATGTCTCTCAAGAACATAGAGGCAAAAATCCTCCACTAAATACAAGCAAATATAATCCAACAACGTATAAAAATAATTATACACCAAGAACAAGTGAGACTCATACCAAATATGTGAGATTGACTGAGCACTGAAAAATCAGATGATGCAACCCATCAGATTAACAGGCTAAAAAAAGAGGAAAATGATATAACTTTATCAATCTATGCAGAAAATGTATTTGAGATTGGCTGAGCATTGAAAAATCAGATGGTGCGATCCATCAGATTAACAGGCTAAAAAAAGAGAAAAATGACATAAACTTATCAATCTATGCAGAAAATGTATTTGGCATAATTCAACACACATTCTTAATAAAAATTATCGGCAAATTAGAAGTAGCAGGGAACTTCCGTAACTTGCTAACAAGCGTCTACAAAATCCCTGCAGCTAACCTCACTTAATGTAAAAGACCAAATGCTCTTCCCTGAGATCAGGAGCAAGACAAGGATATCCATTCCCACCACTTTCATTCAACACGCTGGAAGTTCTATTCACCGCACTAAGGCAAGAAAAATAAATAAAAGGCATACGGATTGGAAAGGAAGAAATAAAATGATCTCTGTTTATCAAGGGCATGATTATTCACATGGACCATCCCAACAAATGTACAAAAAACAAAAAACTAATTAGTGAGTTCAGTGCAATCACAGGATACAAGATCGACATTCAAAAATCAATCACATTTCCATAGACTAACAATGAAAATGTGGAAACAAAATTTTAAAATGTATTATCATTTACAAGCACTCCAAGAATAATGAAATGCTTAGACATAAACTTGATAAAATATGTCTGGTAATTGTAGGCTGAAAATTACAAAATGCTGATGAAAGGACCAAAAAAGACCTAAACAAATGAAGAAAGATATACCATGTTCATGGATTGGAAGACTCAACATAGTGTCACCTACCATGAAACTGATCTATTGATTTAATGAAATCTCTGTCTAAATCCCAGCAAGTCTCTTTGTAAATATAGACAAGCTTATCCTAAAATTTATGTGGAAAGGCATAGGCTCCAGCTAAACAATCTTGGAAAAAGCATGAAGAGCTACTCTGCTGGGTATAAAAGATGACTGTCTTCACCAAGTCCATATCGAAAGAGGTTTGGACACATAGATGAAAGGAACAGCAGGGAACCCAGACATAGACCCACAGAAATATGCCCTGCTGGTTTCTAGCAGAGATGCAAACATAATTCCGTGGAGGACGGATGGCTTTTCAACAAATGGTGTTGGAGCAATTGGACATCAATAGGCAAAAGATGAGTATCCACCAAAACCTCACACCTTATACAAAATGCAAACAAACAAAAAAATCTGTAATATTGAAATCAAAGTTTGAAAACTCGATACCAAAGGAAAAATTCATAAATTGCACTTCATCAAAATTAAAGACCTTTACTCTGCAAAAGACCTCATAGATGAAAAGATAAATGCAGACTGAGGGGAAATGTTTGCAAACCATATTTCTAAATAAGAACTAGAATCTCATATATATAAAGAATACTTAAGAACTCTCAGCTGGGCGCGATGGCTCAAGCCTGTAATCTCAGCACTTTGGGAGGCTGAGGCGAGTGGATCACGATGTCAGGAGATCAAGACCATCCTGGCTAACACGGTGTAACCCCGTCTCTACTAAAAAATACAAAAAAAATCAGCCGGGCGTGGTGGCGGGCACCTGTAGTCCCAGCTTCTCAGGAGGCTGAGGCAGGAGAATGGCTTAAGCCCAGGAGGCGGAGATCACAGGGAGCCGAGATCATGCCACTGCACTCCAGCCTGAGCTACAAAGCAAGACTCCATCTCAGAAAAAGAAAATGCTAAACATGAACTACCATATCACCCAGCAATTGCACTCTTGGGCATTTATCCAGAGAAACGGAAACTTATGTTCACACAAAAACCTGGACATGGAAATTTATATCAGTTTTATTCGTAATAGCCAAAAACTAGAAACAGCCTAGATTTCCTTCAGCAGACGAGTGGCTGAGTAAACTAGGTGCATCCACGTCACGGGATACGGCTCCGCAAAGACATGGAAGAAACTAGAACTCTGATGACTCTCTAGGGAATTTTGCTGAGTTAAAACAACCCCAAAAGGTCGCATACTATGTGATTCTCTGTATATAACATTCTGGAAATGACAAAATTGTGGAAATGGAGAACAAGTGAGTGGTTGCTGGTGTTTCCAGAGAGAGAGGGGTGGTTATTAAAAGGCAGTGGGGTTCTCATGCTGACGCATGTCTGCATCTTGACTGCAGTGGGGGCTGAACCACCTGCACCTGTGATCAATTGCATGGTGCTAAACGCACACGCATGTGGTACACCTGACACGGCTTGAATGCTTGTCCTCAAAAATCTCATGTTGAAACCTGATCCCCCGTGTTGGAAGTGGAGCCTGCTGGGAGGTGTTGGATCATAAAAGCAAGTCCCTCTCAAATGGCCCAACACCATCCCCTCGGTGACGAGTTCCTGCTCAGTTAGTTCATGCAAGGATCTGGTTGTGTAAAAGTCTGGGACCGGACCAGCACAGTGGCTCATGCCTGTAATCCCGGCATTTTGGGAAGCCAAGGCTGGCAGATCATCTGAGGTCAGGAGTTCGAGACCAGCCTGGCCAATGTGGTGAAACCCCGTCTCTACTAAAAACACACACAAAAAATTAGCTGGGCGTGGTGGCACGTGCCTGTAGTCCCAGATACTCGGGAGGCTGAGGCAGGAGAATTGCTTGAACCTGGAAGGCGGAGGTTGCAGTGAGCCGAGATCGAGCAATTGCACTCCAGCCTGGGTGACAAGAGTGAAACTGTCTCAAAAAAACACAAAATGTGTGGGGCCTCCCGTTGTCTCTCTGTCGCCTGCTCTGGCTCTGTCTTCACCTTCCACCATGGTTGGAGCTCCCTGAGGCCCTCACCAGAAGCAGATGGCAGCGTCACCTTTCCTGTGCAGCCTGCAGAAATGTTAGCCAAATAAACCTCTTATAAACCACCCAGCCTCAGGCAGTCCTTTCTAGCAACACGAGAATGGCCTCACACAACACACAAATGAGAGACACAAACAGTGCCAAGGTTCTGGTCGTGGGGCAGCATTAAGACACCACAGGAGGCTGAAGGAACCAGGAGTGCCCCCTTCACCCTTTTTCTATTCTTTCTTACGGCTGAATATGGGTCTACAATGATCCCAAAAGTTGAAACATGTATTTCAAAAAATGGCCCAGAAAAGCCTAAAATCCCAGCCCACCGACGTCGGTTGTGCTCTTTCTGTGATGTGACTTTGTTTTGTGTTTGTTTTCGTTTGTTTGTTTTGTTTGTTTTTTCTTTTTTGAGGCAAAGTCTCGCTCTGTTACCCAGGCTGGATGGAGGGCAGTGGTGCGATCTCAGCTCACTGCAACCTCCGCCTCCCGGGTTCAAGCAATTCTCCTGCCTCAGCCTCCCGAGTAGTTGGGATTACAGGCATGTGCCACCACGCCTGGTTAATTTTTGTATTTTTAGTAGAGACGGGGTTGCACCATGTTGGCCAGGCTGGTCTCGAACTCCTGACCTCAAATGATCCGCCTGCCTCAGCCTCCCAAAGTGCTGGGATTACAGGTGTGAGCCGCCGCACCCGACCTGTGACATGACTTTGATGCGTGTCCAGGTGGGAGACGGCATCATAATTGCTGCTGGTTTGAAAAACCACGGCCAAGTACAGCATGCGGCGTTAGAGTGGGCTGGGGCGACGGGACCGTGAGTGGCAGAGGGCAGCGCCCAGCAGGTTTGGCAGCCAGGCTGGGGGGCTTCTCGAATGCCTCCAAAGAGGCTCGCTCTCTGTTGGGTCCTGCACCACAGAGGGTTTCGGCTCCAAAGGTGGACAGTGGCACATGTACGCAGGACTGCTCTCAGGGTCAGAAATGATCCCAAACAGCAGCAAATCTTAATAAAGGGGAAAATCCAAAGACAAGCAGCAGAAAGATCTTTGGCCACCTCCCTCTATCCTCCACGACCCCAGGCGAGAATGTAATCCCTAGTTCACAGGCAGGGAAACTGAGGCACAGGAAGGGCACGGGGCTGCCCGCGGTTCAACACCTAATGGGGCTCCATCCAGAATTCTGCCCCAGTTTTCCTCCATTTCCCTGGTCCTGAGCCCTGGGGAAAGTTGTGTCATTTTTCCTGTATTTCTTAACGGAATTTCGGCTCCTGATGAAATTGTCACGGCTGTGCTGCACCTGGACGTCCCTCCTGACAGCTCCGAGCTGTGGATGGGGACAGACGGCTGAACCGCTGGGAACTTAGGCCAGGAGGCAGCCCCCTACCTTCAAGGGCATCCCTGGTTTGGGGTAGACAGACAGACGGCTCGGCTCCCAACAGGGACAGGCCACTTGTGGGAACGTGGAAGACCCAGGGTGGCCACATCAGAGGGCTGCGGCCGTCTCTTGGCCTCACCCTGACCTGGGCTGGCCGTTCACTTCCAAAACACCCTGGCTGGGTTTGAATGGTACGTGGGATGTTCTGTTTCCCAGAAACCAACAAGATGTGAAGCAAGATGGCAGAAGGTCAAGGTTTGGCCAAGCCTCAGGGTGGGTGGAGGGGCTTTCACCATGTTCATCCTAGGTACGTGGGATCCTCTCATTCCCCACATGTGGGGCCTCCTGGTTCCAGCTGCCAGCTCAGCTGCCCTGAAATGGTCTCTCCAGCCACCGACTTCCTTTCCTGTGTGTCTGGACGCCCTGGGCAGGGAGCTGTTGCTAAACGTCCCTCGGCCTCCAGATCTGAGCCCGTTGTGGAGATGGAGATTCGGGGAAGAAGAGGCAGCCCTGGGGCTCATCCCCTCCCCGTCCACCTTCCTTCAAAGGAAGATTGGCTGGCAACAGGGGAAGGGAAGGAAAGCGGAGAGGGGCAGATTGGACCCACATAACGAGGACCGAGAAGCGGACAGAGCCGGCTCTGGCCGCTGGGAGTGGAGGGGCGGGAGAAGCATCACCAGCCGCTGCTCTTCTCGGGAGAAGTGAGGGGATCCAGCTCATGAGGCTGCTGCTGGCGTTTGGGCTGTGAGCTCTGACCAGGCCCCATCCTGAGACTGGACGACAGGGATACAGAATCCCCGGTAACCCATGCCCGGGGAACACCACGTGCTCCTCAGCGTCAGGCCTGCAGCCACAGGGAATAGCAGCAGCCCAGCCAATCCAGAGGCCATCGCGGGGCTGCCCCATCCTTCCCCATCGACCTGGCAGGCAGATGCCTCCCTGTGAAGTGCTCTCCACCGCTCACTCCAGCCGGCTGCCGGGCAGGGAGCCAGGAGGGAGCCGGACACAGAGAGGCCCCGCTCTTCCACCCCCAGCCTGGCCTCTGAAATCCTGGCCTTTGGCTTCAGGACAGGGATGCTGCATCCACATCACCCAGAAGGTGAGGGCTGTGTCCGCCCAGGAAGCCGGAATCAGCTGCTGGGTCTGGAGATCTGAGAGGAAACGGAAATGGCCCCTCCCAAAACGCACCACGAAGGTAGAGCCTCCAGGCCTCTGGCATTGCCCTCGTCCTCACACCCCATTTTTAAAGTAATCACCCCCGGGAGCAAGGCTGCAGCTGCTGCCCGGGTGAGGGTCCACTCTGGATTTTGAGTCAGAGTGGGAGCCAGAGCAGCAGCTGCTCTTTCAATCCTGGGGATGTTTGTCGCATGGCAGTAGCGACTGGAGTATCCCTGACTGGTGCTCCCTGCATGGCCAGTTCTCTGCCTGGGGCTGGGGCCTGTGCTCTTCTCTGAGGGGCTGACTCCTGAGCTGGTGAGTCTCGGGCGGATGGCCTCCAGGAGCCCTCACGACCCTCCCCTAACCACTGGTCATGCACCAGCCGCTTCTTCATTCTCTAACAGATGCTCACTGGACGCCTGCTACACGGGATCCCCGTCGGTGAGACTACCCTGTGGTTGAGATAGACAGGTCCCTGCATCCTGAAGGAGCCAGGTCCAGGACTGCATTGCGTGAAATCAAAGCGTGCAGTTAGCGGGGAGGCCCCAGGGTTAAAGCATAAACCCAACTCCTCCCCAAAGCCCACCGGACTCTGCGAGACCCCGAGCCTGCCAACCTCTCCGACACCAACCTCTCAACCCCGTAAAGAGCTTACCCCACCCTCTGCACTGAGTTCTGTTCAGGGGCATCTCTCTGGCGTTGCCGAAACTCACAGCACAGTCAGTGGCCGTGTCTCAGAACGGTGAGAAGGGACAGAATTCCCTTGATACCCTGTCTTTCCGGAGCCACACAAGTGTGCTTGTCAGATGTGTGGGGGGTTAGAATCCTTGAAGTGGGTCAGCCCTGCCCTGACATCAGCACTGTCTTAGCTCCTGCTTACATGGGGAGCTCACCTTGCCACGACGCAGCGGGAAGTGGCCCCCTTTGCTGTACCACCCCCAGGCTTTGCAAGTTCTGCCTCACTGGAGCCCAGGGCTGGCTTCCTATGGACAACAGCTGTGAGCCCCATGCCTTCGCTCTGGCCTTCCCACAGCCGAGGGACAGGGGGACCAGGCTCCAGCCCCACGGCCCCATCTGCCCCAGATGTGCCGGGTGCTGGTGCCACCCAACCTGCAGTCCATTTGAGGGTCAGGGATCAAAGGTAGAAGAGAGCCTGGGGCTCATTCATTCGTTCAACAAACACCTGCTGAGATCTTTCTCCCGGGCACACGCAGGGCTGTGTTCTCAGGGAGAGACAGACCAGGAAGGGAGACACAAGGCAGAAGGCGTGAGGGCGGGAGGGTGGGGAGGAAGGGGAATAGCGGGCAGATGCGAGGATGAAATCACAGCAGGGTGGGGCCAGGTGGGCAGGGAGGGCCTGGCCGGGAGGCGACGGGCTCCACATGTGCAAAGGCCCTGAGGCAGGCTCCACTGGGTGAGGCTGCAGCCGAGTGCAGAAGGATGGGAGAAAGGCCAGAGGAGTGGGCCCGGCCCAGCAAGGGGGTCCTCACCTTCCCGCAGGCAGCGGTCCTCTGAAAAGGCGCCTCTGCAGGACTCTGGGAAGGCCCCCTCACTGGCTCTTCTCCTCTCTCCGCGCTGTGGGACCTGTGTCTCGGGGCCTAAGCTGAAGACCTTGTTTCTCTGGGGATTTGTCTAACTGCATGAGGCTTTTCTGAACCAGACTTCAGGGCGGAATTTTTTCCTCCCAAAAGAGCGGAATTGGCTGTCCAGGAGTTAAACACAGGATCCTGTGGCAAAGCCAAGCTCAGAGCCTGGGTCCAGGCTGGCCAAGGAGAGCGTGTGGAGGCTGCCCGGACACTGGCCTGGGGGTTGCAAGGGGCTGATGGTCCTGGCCAAATGACTTTCACCAAGTGGCTGGGGCCGGGGTTGAGTTGGGACTCACCAGTGAGACCCACAGATGTCCACACCCGTCCTGCGAGGGGGTGAGAGCTGGGGCCTCCAGGAGCTCCTGAGACACACAGACCCCCTCCTGAGAGGGCTGGGGGGCTGCATGCAGCCTGGCCTATTCGGAGGCCTTCCTTGGGGAGCGGGAGGGGGCTGCACAAAGGACGGTGACCCCGGAACCACCAGCAGCTCAGGGCCTGAAGGGCAGGGGCAGGCGGTCAGCACGGGGCCCGATGGGGAGGCCTGAGTGAGCGTCAGCCCAGGGGAGTAGTGAAAGGAGGTGAGTGTCGTGCAGCTGGTATCCCTGCCCAGAGTGGGGTCCGGAGGTGCCCTGAGGGAAGTGGCTGGGGAACAGCTGACCAGAGCTGACCGTCCCCCAGCAGCCCCCAGCCCTAGGGGAGGGTGCGGGCTCCTGGAAGCAGGCTCTGTTCCTGTCCCTGAGGGCTCCACTCCACCTCCTGGCTCATGGAGGCTGGCTCCAGATGTGGGGTGTGTGGGCTCCACTCCCAGGCTCACCCAGGCCAGCTCCGAGTCACCCAGGCCAGCTCCAGATGCTGAAGCCACCAGGCGCGGGGCTGTGTGTGCAGAAGCAGCCAGGCAGGGCGGCCCAGCAGATGCAGGGAGCGGCCGCCAGCCACTAGGATCCCGATGCCACTACAAGTACGGACAGGCCCGGGTGCTGCCGCAGGAGGCCAGGCCTGCGCTCGCCGCTGTGGAATGCGTGTTTGTCTGATGAGCATCCCTGCAGGGCCCCAGATGGAGGGTGTGACGAGGATGGGGGCTGAGTCTCTAGGGCCCGGGGGCACCTGCACGCTGCCCCTGGCAGGGGCCCAGGCATCCCACCTGAGCTGGCAGCCCTGAGCCTGAGACCAGGGCTCTGACTCACCTCTGGCCGCTCTCCCCACAGAGACCTGAGAGGGGCTTTCCCGGAGCCAGGCAGGGAGCAGCTGTGCCCCTGGAGGGGGACTGAGCCCCCCCGGGAGGGATGAGCTTCGTGACGACAGGGAGGGACCCTGGTCTTGCTACCTGTGTGCCTGGGGCTCCCTTCCCAGGGCCTCTCTGCACCCCTCAGGCCCCCTGGGCTTGGCACCTGGGCCCCCAGAGCTCTGCCTAACCAGTGTGGGAAGAGGTTGGGTAAGTCCTGTGGGCGGGAATCCCATAAGGGATCAGGCCCCATGACAGAGTCTGCAGCGAGAACAGATGCTTCCAGCGAGCCAGGATCGGCCAAAGCCTAATCACGAGCCGACCTGAGCTCGCAGTGTGGACGTCCACCAGCTGCAGTGTTCGGATTTGGGAAGGAGGGTGCAGCAGCCACCGTGGACACTTTCACCCTGCAATAACAGAACACACAGCAGGGGTGTGCAAACCGGGGCCCAAGGCCAGACGAGACGCAGGCCTACCTCACAACACGAGGTTTTGCCCGAACGCCGCAATGCCCACTGGTTGGAGTATCGTCTGGGGCTGCTGTCTCACCACAGGCGTGGAGTTGAGAGGTTGTGAGGGAGATCGACGGCCCAAAAGCACAAAATCCTTACTGTCTGGCCCCCCACAGAGAAAGTCAGCAAGCCCACGCACACATGATAGCAAAACGTGGCAAAATGATTAGGAAGAGTGGTGAGTTTTAAGGACTTATTACATTCCTAAAAACAACTTCAGGGCGGATACGGTAATCCCAGCACTTTGGGAGGCTGAGATCTAGAGTTCAAGACCAGCCTGGGCAACAAATTGAGACCCTAACTCTACAAAAAACGCAAAAATTAGGGGCCGTGGTGGCTCGTGCCTGTGGTCCCAGCTACTCAGGTGGCCGAGGTGGGAGGATCGCTTGAGCCCAGGAGGTGGAGGTTGCAATGAGCTACGATTCCAGCCTGGGCCACAGAGCCGGAACCTGTCTCAAAAGGAAAACAAAACAAAACAAAAAAACAAAAACAAAACTTTATAGTGGTATAATTATCATAAAATAAACGGCATTTTTAGGGTAAAATTGATACATTTGACATATAAATGAATTCCTTCGAAACCATCACTGCAAAATAACGAATATATCTACCGCCCCAGGCTAGTTTGCATTTCCTAGAATTCTGTACAATAGAATCATATCATATGACATCTTTTTTTTAGTTTGTTTTGTTTTGTTTTGAGACAAGGTCTCACTCTGTCTCCTAGGCTGGAATGCAGTGCCGTCCTCATGGCTTACTGATGACATAACATAATTACTTAAAGATTCATCCATGTGGCCGTGTCTTTAGCTCATTCCTCTACTGCTGAGTACCTTTCCATCGCGTGAACATATTAGAACTTGTTTATACACTCACCTGTCGGTGGATATTTGAGTTACTTCCAGTTTCAGACGACTGCAAAGAAAGTTGCTATGAACATCTGTGTACAAGTCTTTGTATGAACACAAGCTTTCATTTCTCTTGGGTGAATATCTAGAAGCAGAATAGTGAGACCACATAGTAGGCCTGTGTTTAGAGTTTTTTGAGAAACCACGAAACTCTCCCAAAGTGCTTTATTTATTTATTTTTTTTAATTTTATTTTTTTTGAGATGGAGTCTCGCTCTTATCGCCCAGGCTGGAGTACAATGGCACAACTTCGGCTCACTGCAACCTCCGCCTCCCAGGTTCAAGCGATTTTCCTGCCTCAGCCTCCCAAGTAGCTGGGATTACAGGTGTGCGCCGTCACGCCTGGCTAATTTTTATATTTTTAGTGGAGATGGGGTTTCACCATGTTGGCCAGGCTGGTCTTGAACTCCTGACCTCAGGTGATTCACCCACCTTGGCCTCCCAAAGTGCTGGGATTACAGGCGCCAAAGTGTTTTTTTTTGTTTGTTTGTTTTTTACATTTTCACCAACAATGTCTGAGAGTTTGTTTCTCCACCTACTCACCAACACTTGGTATGGTCAGTCTGTTTAACTTTAACCATTCTAATAAATGTGTGATGGTATCTCACTGTGGCTTGGAGTTTTATTCACCAAGTAACCAGTGGCACTGGGCATCTTTCCCTGTGTTTATTTGCCATCCCTGTGTCTTCTTTTCTGTTAGGTTGTTTGTATTTTTATTGTCAAGTTTTGAGAGATTTTATATATTCTGAATACAAGTCCTTTATCAGATATACGACTGGCAGAGATTTTGTTCCAGGCTGCGACTTTCCTTTTCACTCTCTTAACAGAACCCAATGAAAAGTAAAATAACAGACCCATTACTCTTTTTTCTTTTTTTTTTAAAGAGAGTCTCATTCTGTCATCCAGGCTGGAGTGCAGTGGTGCAATCATGGCTCACTGCAAGTTGAACTCCCGGACTCAAGCAATCCTCCCATCTCAGCCCCCTGAGTAGCTGGGACTACAGGCACACGCCACCACACCCAGCTAATTTATTTTTTTAATTATGTTGCCCAAGCTGATCTGAAACTCCTGGGCTCAAGTGATCCTCCTGCCTCAGTCTCCCAAAGGGCTGAGATTCTATGCATGAGCCACCATGCCCAGCAGGTTTTACTTTTGATAAAGTTAATTTATCCATTTTTACTGTCTATGGTTTGTGCTTTTGGTGTCATATCTAAAATATCTGTGCCTAAGTCTATGTCAGGAAACTTTTTCCTCTAGAAGTTTTATGGTTTTAGGTTTTACATTTAGGCCTATAATCTATTTTGAGTTACTTTTTGTATAGGTATGGATGATTGAAGTTCTCTTGCGTCAGTCAATAAACAGATACCGGATTGCTCCGGTGTCCCTGGTTTAAAAAGACTGACCGTGCTTCATGGAATTGCGTTTGCACCTTTGTGGATGATCAGATGCTGCGTACATGGGAGTCTGCTCCTGGGCATTACTCTGCACCACGAATCTATTTGTCTATCTTGACACCTTGTCTTGATTACTGTAACTTTATAATAAGCTTTGAAATCATGTAATGTCCCCCTTCCAGCTTTGTTTTTCTTTTGTGAAGTTGTTTGAGCTGGTCCAGGGTCTTTGTGATGTTATATGAATTTAAGGATTTTATTTGCAAGTTCAACGTCTTTGACAGATAGACAGTTATTCAGGTTATTTCTTCTTGAGTGAGACTTAGTAGTTTATGTTCTTCAAAGAATTTACCCATTTCTTCTAAGTTATTGAATTTATGACACAAGGTGGTTCTTATTCTTCCTATTATCCCTTTTAATACCTAGGAGGGCGTCACCTCACATTTTTGATATTGGTAATTTGTGTCTTCTCTCTTTTCTCACCAGTCTATCTCAATGTTCATATAAGTGCTCTTAATCTTCTCAAAGAGCCAGCTTTTGTTTCATTTATTTTCTCCATTGCTCTTCTGATTCCCACTTCTTGGCTTCACTGTGATCTTTATTTTGCTCTTTTCCTTTCTTCATGTTTAATTTGCTCTTTTTCTAGTTTCCCCATGTGGAAGCTGAGGCCACTGACTCGACTCCTTTTTTCTCTGCTAACACAGGCATTCACTGCAGGGTCAGCGAACCTTTCTGCAAAGGGCCCGAGAATGAATATTTCAGGCTTTGTTTCTAGTTACAGTTTTTGTCTTGAAGTACACGTTGTTTGATGTCAGTAAAAGCACCATGACTTTCTCGCAGCCACTCTTGACGTGGTACATCATTTTCCATCCTGTTTTACTTTCAATGTATTTGCACCTTTGAACCTAAAGTGTGTCTCCTGTGGACAGCGTAGAGCTGGATCTTTTTCCTTTTAATCCGCTGGGACGATCTCTGCTTTTGATTGGATTGTTTAACCCGTTCACGTTTAGTGTTACTACTGATATGGTTGGATTTATGCCTGACATTTTACTTTCTGTTTTCTATGTCTCATTAATATTCGCTCCTCTGTTCCTCCTTTACTTTTTCCTTTTGTATTTAGTGGAAATTTTTGACAATGTCATTTTAATTCGTTTGATTACTTTTATCTATCTATATATTTTTATATATGTCAAATATATTGTATTTCTATATGTTACAGTTCCAACAGTAAAATTGTATACAAATTGCTTTATTGCAATTGTTTTTTAAATCAGTTAGGAGAAGAAACATGAAATTATACTATCTTTTACAGTCATTTTCACTTTTGTAGTAGTTTCTCTAGGGCTTATCATTTATATCTTAATAGCACTTTTTCTTCAGATTTATAGCCATTTATTTCCAGCAAGATCTAGAAATTTTACTACTATATAAGTCCATTCTATCCCCTTTTTATGCTCTTATTGTTACACCTATGCCCAACATGTTATATAATTATTGTTTTAAATGATTTCATGCCAACCTGGGCAACATAGCAATACCTCATCTCTACAAAAAAAAAAATACAAAAATTAGCCAGGTTTAGTGGCACATGCCTGTGATCCCAGCTTCTGAGGAGGCTGAGGTGGGAGGATCACTTGAGCCTGGGAGTTCAAGGCTGCAGTGGGCTGTGATCACACCACTGCACTCCAGCCTGGGTGACAGTGAGACTCGGTCTTTAAAAAAGCAAAATTTTTTTAAAAATTAAAATAATGAGGTATGCCTTTCAAAGAAGCAAAAAGAAGAAAATACATTTACAGAGGTTTTTAAGGCATACATGTTAGTTTCCTTATTTGCCACGTCTGGTTCTCTTTGTTGCATCCTGTGGATTCTAGTCACCTCTGAGCACCATTGCCTCACTCTGATACAGCTTCATATCTGCCAGGATCCTCATGTTGTCATTGTCAAATATATTACATTTCTACATGTTATAGGTCCAACGGTAAACTCGTAGAGATATTGCTTTATTGCAATCATTTTTTAAATCAGTTAGGAGAAGAAATGTGAAATTATTCTATCTTTTACAATCACTTTCACTGTCACACTTTGTGTTTTGGTGTGAATTTGAATTTGAATTTGAAATACTCAAGGGAGTTTCTCAGATGCCCCTCCTTTTCACTTGAGAAGCCTCCTTGACTATTTCTGTTAGTCAGGTCTGCTAGCAATACATTTGCTTGTTGTTTTCTGTTTGTTTGTTTGTTTACTAGGAATATCTTTATTTCACCTCTGTTCTTGAAAAATCATTTCCCTGGCTATAGAATTCTTGGTTAGCAGGGTTTTTTGTTCGTTTGTTTGTTTTTTCCAGCACTTTGAATTGCCATCCCACTGCCTCTGGCTTCCATTGTTTCAGATGAGAAGTCTGCTGTTAATTTTCTCGAGGTTCCTTTGCACACCAGGAGTCATTTTTCTCTTGCTGCTTTCAGGATTTTTCTCTTAATCTCTGGATTTCAACATTTTGGCTGTGATATGCCTGGGTGTGCATCTGTTTGCATTTATCCTACTTGGAGCTTGTTGAACTTCCTGGAAGTAGACTGTTGTCATCCATCAAATTTGGGAAGTTTTCAGCCATTATTTCTTCAAATATTTTTCTCCTCTCCTTCTATATTTCAATCATGCAAATGCACATGTTGGTGTGCTTAATGGTGTCCCACACTTCCCCTTGGCTCTGTTCATTTTTCTTCATTCTTCTTTCTTTTCTTCAGGTTATATAATCTCTATTGAACTATCTCAAGTTCAATGATTTTTCTAGCCCAAATCTACTGTTGAGCCCCTCGAGCAGATTTTTTATTTAGGCTATTGTACTTTAAACCCCAGAATTTCCATTTGATTCTTTTTATAATTCATCCTTTTTTATAGTCTCTATTTGACAACTCATTATCATCGTGCCTTTGTTTCACTCTTTCAACATGGCTTCCTTTAGTTCTTTGACATTCTTTTGTTTGGTTTTCTTTAGTTCTTTCATATTTTCAATAGCTTCTTTGAAGTCTTTGTCTGCTAAGCTCAACATCTGGGCCCCTTTGAAGGCAACTTCTATTGCCTGTTGTTGTTTTTTTTTTTTTCCTGTGTATGAACCACACTTTTCTGTTTCTTTGCACATCTTAATATTTCATTGAAAATTGAACACTTGAGGTAACATGATATTGCAGCAAGTCTGAATCCTCATCTGCTCTGCCAGCCAGGGGCTTATTATCATTGTTATTTGTTTGTTCACCTTTTGTTTAGTGATTTGACTGAAAGAATTCTGTGAAGTCGATATCTCCTGCAGTATGCACCCTGCTCACACTTTTCCCCTCATTTTTATCTTTAAGCCGGTCCTAAGTGTCACCCCTTGATTTAACACAATTTAGTGATCAGCCACTAATTGGTCAGAGTTTGTTCTTAAGCCTATGAGGCCCCCCAACCCTTTGCTGTTGGATCTATCTGTGGTTGGAAACTGCTCACAGACTGTGTATTAATTTACCCCACATTCAGGCAGGGATTAGAGGTTCCAATGTTCCTCCCATCACTCCTCAAAGAGTGCAGTCTTAGGCATGCACACAGTCTAACGGACCGCCAGGGATGATGGTGTTAGCTGGAGTCTCTGCCACTTCCCGTGATAAGCTTCTGGTTGTTCTGCCTCTATTGGCATCGCCCCATGTTGATAATACCTGATTGCTCTATTGTTTTCAACAATGCCCTGGAGCATTGTTGCTCCACAGCCCACAGTCTGATCCAAACAAAGTAGAATCACTTGGCCAGAAAAGGTGTTGCTTTGAAGCTTGCTATGACCCTCCCCTGAGCAGAAGCTCTGTGCTATGGAGCAGGAGCTGGGAAGTGGGGGACCTCACTCTTCACCAGTCACCCCACCTGTATCTCACCATGGAGCAAGGGTTTAGGAAAGGCAGGAGCAGTAACTGATGTACCACCTGGCTGCCTCCACCACCCAAGACATATTTTTAGCAGCAGAGAGCCAAGGAGGATGGGATTCCCAATGTTCACTGGTTGCCAAATACACCCTAAGTAGCTCTTCTACACTAGGACGCTGTGAGATGGGAGCTGCCACATTGCTGCTGAACCCACCAGCATAGCTCTTCTGCAGCACAGAGCCTGGGGGAGGAGGAGTGTCGTGTTATCTTCTCTGCCTAGATCTTTCCTATGGAGCAGTTGCTGGGATGGGGGAAAAAATAATTCCGCCCAGCTGCCTGCTCAGTATAGCTCTTCTGCAGCATGTTGCTGATAGAGACTATTAGGAGAGAAATCTACCAATAGCGTCTGGCCATTGGATACACCCATGGAATGGCTCTTCCATTTCAGGGAGCTGGAAAGGTGGAAGCTTTGCACTCAGCCACCAAGCCTTCTGGAATAGCTCCTTTGCAGCAGAGCCGTAGGGGGATGTGTGCAACCCATGGCTTAGATGCCAAGGCCTTCTACCATGCTTGGCAAATTTCACAGATTTTATTGAATAAATGCTTCTCAATTTTTCTGTGAACCTTTTGATCAGTCTCCAGAGACTTCAAACGATTGTCTTTGTTTATTTTGATTAATCTAACAGATGTCTGTCTGGGGAAGAGGTGTTGCCAAACTCCTCACACTGCCATTTCTAAAGCCCAATTATCTTTTAAGGAGACTTAAATAATAAGAGTAAATCTAGAATTCGGTGTGGCGGCTCATGCCTGTAACCCCAGCAACTCAGGAGCCTGGGGCAGGAGGATCACTAGAAACCAGGAGTTTGAGACCAGCTGGTACAACATTATGAGACTCATTTTTAAAAATAAAAATAAAAAACTTAGCCATGTGTGAGGGCACCTGCCTGTAATCCCAGCAACTCAAGAGGCTGAGGCAGGAGGAACACTAGAAACCAGGAGTTCATGGCTGCAGTGAGCCATGATTGTACCACTGCACTCCAGCCTGAGTAACAGAGTGAGATCATGACTCTAAACAGAAAAAAAGAGTAAATCTTACAGATTTACCCCGTGTCTACCATTTGTGGTGTTTTGTGTGTGTGTGTGTGTGTGTGTGTGTGTGTGTAGATAAAGGCTTTCTTATTATACAAGTCGGCTATGGTGATGGATTCTTTCAGCTTTTGCATGTCTGAATAGTCTTTAGTTCACCTTAAAAAAAAAGATATTATTATTGGGTATAAAATTCTAGACTTACAAGATTTTCCTCTATCAATAGTTTAAAGACACCATTCTCCTGTCTTCTAGCTTGTATTGTTTCTGGTGGAAGATCTGCCATCACCCTCACATTTGCTGTCTCGGTGGGAGATCTGCCGTCACCCTCACATTTGCTGTCTCAGTGGGAGATCTGCTGTCACCCTCACATTTGCTGTCTTGGTGGGAGATGTGCCGTCACCCTCACATTGCTGTCTCAGTGGAAGATCTATCGTCACCCTCACATTTGCTGTCTCTGCGCATGGAGCATCAGTGCTTTCTCTCCAGCTGCTTTTAAGATTTTCCATTTATTACTAGTTTTGAGCAATTTATGATGTATGTTGGTGTGCTTTTCTTTGTGTTTCTTGCACTTGTATGTTATTGCGTTCTTGGATCTGTGGATTTCTATCTTTTATCAAATTTGGAAACATTTCAGTCATTATTTTTTCTAATATTTTTTGTCCCCTTCTCCCCATCTATCCATTCTTTCAGGAACTCCACTTACACTTCTATTAAGCCATATATATTATGTATTGTCCCAAAGCTCACTGATGCTTTGTTCATGCTTAAACTTTTTTCTCTGTGTGTTTGATTTTGGATAGTTTCTATTGATACGTCTTCAAGTTTGCTAATCTTTTTTTCAATAACATCTAATCTGCCATTTTTCACTCCAGTGAATTTTTCATCACAGACATTGTGTTTTTTTTTCATCTCTAAAAGTTTGGTTTGATTGTTTTTCCTATACTTTCTATACCTCTATTTAACTTTGCACATGTGGAATAACATACTAATAACAATTCTAATGTCTTTGTCTACTAATCCTAACAGCCATGTCAGCTCTCAGTCAGTTTCAGTTGATTGATTTTTCTCCTTTCAAGAGTCAGACTTTCCTGCATCTTTATATGGCTGCTATTTTTGTTGGGTGCCACACATTGTAAAATTTGCTTTGTTGACAACATGGTCCACACTTGAGGCTAGACCTTCTGAATAATCTCCCCCATTCCATGAATCCTGAGATGTTCCAGTTTTGCAGATAAAAAACAGCCTCAATTCCTGACTCTGTGTGTGCTACATACTGTTCCCTCTAATAATTTCAGGTAGGTTTTCTTCCCCTTGCCTTGAACGCCCAAGCACCAATCAGTCCTCTCTTAAATATTTAAGGACCATACACAATTTTATGGAGTTTCCTTTCATGCAATTATGTGTCCTAAGAACTCAGCCACTGTGGTCTCCCCACACTCTCTGCTGTATCTCCTCCACACAAGGGGTCTGCTGGGCTCCATCTCATTTCCCGCTCCCTACCTCACAGCCCAGAAAGTGTCCTCAGGCAGTGACTATAGAAGATGAGGATTCTTCAGGGCTTGTCTCATTGCTTCCCTTCTCTCCGGGATCACCACCCTTCACTTTCTGATGCCCAGTTTCTTGAAGACCATGATTTCATATATTTTGTCTGTTTTTAGATTGTTTCTGGTAGGAGGGTAAATCTGGTCCTCTTGCCAATGCATCTTGATGACACAAGTTCTCACATATAGATTTAGTTGTGTAGAAGAAATATGGTTGCTCTAGTTTTCTGTAACTCAATGATCTCAGGGCCAAGCATTACACCTATTCTATTTCCTCCCGTCTTCCCAGCACCTAGAGCAGTACTTGCTACATAGTAGGTGCTCAGTAAATGATCAACCCACTGTGTGATTGAGAGTTTTCTCCCTCATTTAATTTCCCTCCTTTTCTCCTGTTATACGTGTGTAATGGAACGGCCCTCAGGGTGTTGGGACCCTGGCCAGGGGTGACAGACAGAGGTGTTGGGGCCCTGGCCACGGGCAGCAGATAGGACAAGGGAGATAGAAGCGGTGAGATAAGCTCACCCACTGCCAGGGCTGTGGGTACAGATCAGGCAATGGCTGTGAGGACATGGGGAGGGGGGTACGGGGGAAGAGGATAAACCCCACCCAGGTGTATCAGGGGAGGGGGCTTCTCAAGGGAGTCCAGGCCTGCGAGGAGGAGGCAGAGGACTTAGCCAGGGACAAAGGAAGAGGAAAGACAGCAGACCCATCAGCGCGTGGCCCCACGAGAAGCCATCAGGTGAGCCAATGATTCCATATGCTCCAGCCTCATGTGAACGATGACATTTAACAGCACAGACATGGTATGCTCTGCTGTGTTTTTGTGTTTCTTGACATGCAGCTTACATGAAGTACACAAACCTCAAGTGTGCAGCTCAGGGTGGCACCCAACGTGGCACTGAGGGGCCGTAGGGGTGGGAGATGAGGGGCTTCTGCTCCCAGGGCCAGGGTGGGACCCCCAACTCAAAGGAGCAGGAAACAGATGGGCTGACCACAGTGGCATCAGCCCCTGGAGCAGGCACCCAGCCTCTGCAAAGAAGGGGTGGAGGATCCGGAAGTGAGGTCGACCTAGAACCCCCTGTCACAGCCCCACCCAGGCCCAGCAAGGCCACCTCCAGCCCAGCCACACCCCAAGTGCCCCCATCAGCACAGTGAGGATGGCAAGTCCAAGGCCGGGCACACACACAAAAAAAAGCCGAGGGGAGCAGGGTTGGGTGGGCCCCTGGGGATCCTCCCTCTCCTGAGCTCAGCAGAAAGCATGGGCATCAGGCTTCCATCCACACTCCACCCACCCCAGCCTGACCCTCCTGCCAGGGATACGGAGAACTCTGGCCAAGTCCAAGCCAAGGGCTCATGCCTGGGGTGAAGGAGGGTGGGTCAGAGACTCTTCGCCAAAAAAACCCCACAGAATGAGCAAAGCAATGTTGGGGGGGCAGTGGTGGCCTCCCCGAGATGCATGCAGGGCAAGCAGATGCATTCTGCCACCTCAGTTGCCTGGAGCAAATCTGGTGGTCTCTCTGGGCCTCAGTTTCCCTCTCTGTAGAGGACGATGGTGAGACAGTTCCACCCACAGGTGCAGGGTGGACAAGGGTGGGCAAGGTTATGGGCCTCACTCTGAATCCTGGAACACCGTTCTCGGGGTCCCGTGCACACTCCCTCCCACCGAGGGACTTAGAAATGTTGACAAGGGAACGTCTGAGCAGTTTAAAGGAGACAGCAGTGGCTGGCAGGGATGGGGGTGGGGAGGGGTGGGGAGGCCCAGCAATGCTCAAGACGTCACAGTGCCACTGGAGGAAGCGGGTCCTCACACCTGCAGAGGAGACAGACACCGTGAGCTTTCGAGGACGCCAGTTCCCTGTGATGCCAGCCTCAGGGCCACGCTGTGCTGGGTGGCTCAGGAAAAAGGCCTCGGGGAGTACAGAACGCACCGTGTGATGGTTCCCTAAAAAGTTCAATAGGCGTCGGCCCCAGCCCATCGATCTCACTCCTGGATATCTGACCGAAACAAACAAAGACAGACAGCCACAAAAACAGCTGCAGGAGAATGTTTATAGGAGCTCTGAGGTAGGAGGTGAGCCTCAGACACTGGACCAGATGGAGGACTAACTAAAACAGGGCCAGAGCAGAAGCAGCTTTCCCTAAGAAACCTCCACTAATGTGCCACATCAATTCACCATTGCAATGGCAACACCTGGGAGTCACCGTGCTTTTCTGTGGCAATGACCCAATGACCCAAAAGTTCCTACCCCTTCCCTAGAAAGGTCTGCATAAATGGCCTTTTCATCTGGGTGACATTAAATGTGGATATAAACATGGCTGCAAAACTGCCCTGAGCTGCTACTCTCTACCTGCAGGGTACCCCTGCTCTGCAGAAGCAGCCACGGAGCTGTAACACTGCCACTTCCATAAAGCTGTTTTCTTCTCTCTACCACCAGCTGACTCTTGAATTCTTTCCTAGGTAGAGCCAAGAACCCTCACAGGCTAAGCCCCACGTTGGGGTTCACCCGTCCTGCATCAGCTTCGCTTACAGGAGCCAAAGCCAGGAAAAAACACACATGTCTGACAACAGGAGAACGCGTTCATACACTAGAGGAGCACAGGAGAAATTACCCAACAGGAGAACGAGTTCATGTACTAGATGAGCACAGGATGAAATTACCCAAGAAGAGAACGAGTTCATACACTAGATGAGCACAGGAGAAATTATCCAACAGGAGAACGAGTTCATACACTAGATGAGCACAGAGTGAAATTATCCAACAGGAGAACGAGTTCATACACTAGATGAGCACAGGAGAAATTACCCAACAGGAGAACAAGTTCATATACTAGATGAGCACAGGATGAAATTACCCAACAGGAGAACGAGTTCATACACTAGATGAGCACGGGAGAAATTATCCAACAGGAGAACGCGTTCATACACTAGAGGAGCACAGGAGAAATTACCCAACAGGAGAATGAGTTCATACACTAGATGAGCACAGGATGAAATTACCCAACAGGAGAACGAGTTCATACACTAGATGAGCACACGGTGAAATTACCCAACAGGAGAACAAGTTCATACACTAGATGAGCACAGGAGAAATTACCCAACAGAAGAACGAGTTCATACACGGGATGGAGCACAGGATGGAATCACCACTCAGCGAGAGAAGGAAGCTGGCCGCGACACATCAACAGACAATGAGTCCCAGAAGCAGCACCCTGCGTGAAGAGCCAGGCACACAGACATGAAATCCTAGCACAAGCAAAACCGGCCAAGCTAAAACTCAGCTCAGTGTTGCTTTGGGAGGGCCGGTGCCGGGGACAGGTTGCCGGGAACCTCTGGGGAACATACATGTTCTGCCTTCGTAGGCTTATGTTGAAACCAGCTGAACGGCACAGCTAAGATCTGAACTCTCTGCTGCATCCAAATTCCACTTCCAGAAAAGACTGCCAAGCAAATGAATGAAATCAAAAATCAAAAGCCTCACAAAAGTAATCAATGGGTAGAAGTGGGGATGACAGCCACCCTGAGTCAGGGAAGGGGCAGGCGGGCTCTGGGTGCTGGCTGTGTTCTGTTTCCCGGCGTGGTGCCACCTGCTTGGACAGGCTCACTTTGTAGCGAAAGGATCGTGCTGCGCACCTGAGATGTGTGCGGTTTTCCACATGCGTGCGATATGTGGGTATTCAAAACCACAGAATTTAAAAGCAGGTTCTGCCTAGACTGGGAGCCACGTATGTCCAGGGTGGAGGCCACACAGCCCCCTGGCCCACAGCACCCTCCTGGCCATGGCCATGCCCCTTCACCACCCCAGGACCACACTATTGACCTGAGTGCAGCTACCTGAGCGGTGAGGGGGGAGTCCACCTGCTGAGGGAAGTGAAGGGAGTCTGTGGGACACCCAGCTCTCCAAGGCATGGCAGGAGCTCCGGACTTGCTTTCGCTTCCCACCTTTCAGGCCCTGAGCCTGAACCCCCACACACCCCCATGAAGGGGCTGTTCCCCTCTGAGGCCGAGCCTGGCCCCCCCAGAGCATCTGTCTCTGAGTCTGTGCCTGTCCCTCTGCGAAGCTGAAGTCCAGACAGCTTTGAAGCCCCCATGCCCCCATGCTCGGGGGAGCCCGGGACCAAAGACGAGGCAGGAGCCAGCTGTCAGAGTCTCTGGAACCCAGCAGGAGAGGGTAAGGGCTGGACTACCAGCTGGTGTTTTGAAAGAATGAAGACCTGCAGCTCCAGGGGGAGGGCCTGGCCTGGCCAGCCGCCGAGCCTCCACCCCCTCACCAGAAACCCCTTGGGCTGCGGGCCACCCCCTGACTCTCCCTCCCTCCTCCAGACCACCCTGGTACTCACTCAACCTGCCTTCGCCGACAGCTGGGGACGGGGAAACTTTTGCATGACCGGCCCTGGGCCTGACTCCTCTGGTGCAGGAAGAACCAGACCCAGCACGGGGGTCCTCCCGTCCCCGGTGGGGACAAAACTTCTCCAACAAGCCCTCAGACAGAGCAGTGTACGGAGGCTTCCTTTGAATGTCGAGGTTTTCCAAAGATCAAAACAGAAAGCAAGGTATTTTGGAAACACCTCATGTGCCAACTAATTAAGTGTCTGGCTGTTAGCAAGCCCCTCACAGTGGAGGGAAGAGCCAGCCGGATCCTCAGCCACCCTCCATAGAAGTCAGATAAGGAGAGAGTTTCTCATCAGAAAAGTACAGGCAAGAAAACCAAAAATAGACAAATGGAATCGCATCAAACCTAGGAGTCTCTGCACAGCAACGGAAGCAACCAGCAGAGTGAAAAGGGAAACACACAGAGTGGGAGAAAATATTTGCAAACCATCTATCTGATAAGGGGTTAATCTCCAGAATAAATAAAGAACTCTTACAACTCAGCAACACCAACAAAACCAAACAACCCAATTAAAAACATGGGCCAAGGACTTGGATAGACATTTCTCCAAAGAAGACAGACAAATGGCCACCAACATCTGAAAAGATGTTCAACACCTCTCGTCAGTGGGGAAATGAAAATCAAAACCACAGTTAGATATTGAGAGCTCCATAGATAAGATTTCCACATGATCCAGGAATTGCACTGCTGGGGACACACCCAACAGAATCAAAGGCAGGATCTTGGAGAGACGGTTGGACACCCCTGATCTTGGACAGACAGCCGGACAGCCCTGATCTTGGAGAGACTGTTGGACATCTCTGATCTTGGAGAGACGGTCAGACAGCCCTGATCTTGGAGAGTCGGTCAGACAGCCCTGATCTTGGAGAGACGGTCAGACAGCCCTCATCTTGGAGAGATGGTCGGACACCCCTGTTGACAGCATCATGATTCACAATGTAACCCCAGCGTCCATCAAGGCATGAGTGGGGAAGCGCAATGTGGTCCGTCCACACAGTGGGAAATTTTTCAGCCTTAAACAGGAAGGAAGTTCCAACCCCTGCTACAGCCTTGAACGGGCCTTGAGGACGTCATACTCAGTGAAATAAGCCAGACACCAAAGGACAAATACCATCTAATTCCACTTATATCAGGTAGTAGAGAAATGCACATAATAGAGACAGAGAGTGGAATGGTGGGTGCCAGAGGCTGGGGTGAGAGGAATGAGGAGTCCATGTTTAATGGGGACAGAGTTCAGTTTTGGAAGGTGAGAAAGTTCTCGAAATCTGTTGCATAATCATGTCGATATATTTAACACTACTCACCCATACGCTTACAATGGCTAAGGTAGTAAATTTTATGATATGTTTTTACCACAAAAATAAAGAGAGGGAGACACAGAGAGAGAAATAGAGAGATTCTCCTCCCACATCCTGAAACCTGAATTTTCACAAAGGGTCCTGACCATCACAAGAATAAGGTTGTACACTCGTGGTACCCACAGCCACCCTACTGACTTGGATGGGTGCAGAGTGGGCACAAGATTGGGGGATTGGAGGATACCGCATCAGGACCACTCCCCACACCCAGGGCTGTAGCTGCCCCTCCCTGAGCCTCTTTGTCTCTCCTCAAAAACCTGACAACTGCATCCTCTGCTTCACGGAGGGCAACCAGTAAGGGCTAATGAGACGAGGACTCACTGTATGAACCGAGGGTGGCAGCTGAAGCAACTGTGGTCAGAGAGAAGAAATGTCCTGACCCCAGTGGCCCAGGGCTTGTTACCAACAGAACCACAGCTGGAGCTCAAGCCTCCTTCCTCCCTGCTAACAGGTCTCAAAAAAACTGCCAAACATTCATCTATCCACGTACTCATCCATCCACCCACCCATCCATCCACCATCCACCCACCCATCTATGCACCCACCCACCCATCCATCTATCCATTCATCCACCCATCTATCCACAACCCATCCATCCACCCATCCATCCATCACCCACCATCCATCCACCCATCTATCCAGCCACCCACCCATCCATCCATTCACCCACCCACCCATCCATCTATCCATTCACCCACCCACCCATCCATCTATCCATTCATCCACCCATCTATCCATCATCCACCATCCATCCACCCATCTATCAACCCACCCACCCATCCATCCATTCATCCACCCATCTATTCACAACCCATCCATCCACCCATCCACCCACTCATCAGTCCATTTATCAATCTATTCACCCATCCATCCACCCACCTATCCACCCACCCACTCTTCCATCCATTCATCCATCCATCTATCCACAACCCATCCATGCATCTATCCACCCACCCACCCATCCATCCATCTATCCATTCATCCATCCATCTATCCACCACCCATCCATCCACCCATCTATCCACAACCCATCCCTCCACCCATCTATCCATTCATCCACCCATCCATCTATACATTCATCCATCCATCTATTCACAACCCATCCATCCACCCATCTATCCACCCACCCACCCATCCATCCATCCACCCACCCATCCATCTATCCATTCATCCACCCATCTATCCACAACCCATCCATCACCCATCTATCCACCCACCCACCCATCCATCTATCCACCCACCCATCCATCCATCCATCTATCCACCCACCCACCCATCCATCTATCCATTCATCCATCCATCTATCCACAACCCATCCATCACCCATCTATCCACCCACCCACCCATCCATCTATCCACCCACCCACCCATCCATCCATCTATCCACCCACCCATCCATCCATCCATCCATCTATCCACCCACCCACCCATCCATCCATCTATCCACCCACCCACCCATCCATCCATCTATCCACCCACCCACCCATCCATCTATCCATTCATCCATCCATCTATCCACAACCCATCCATCCACCCATCTAACAACCCGTCCATCCACCATCCACCCACCATCCACCATCCATCTATCCATCTTTCCATTCACCCATCCATCCATCCACCCATTCATGAAACAAATATTCATCAAATGCTTCTTCTGTGCTGGAAGCATAGAGAGGATGAGACCAAAAATGCCCCTGCCCTTCTGGCACTCACAGCCTAGGTGGGGAAGATGAATACATGGTAGGTAAATAGGCAGGTGACACAAACAATACCAACCAGGTTACTAGGATCTCAGGAGAAGGCAGCAGTCATTTTACAAAAGTAAAATAGGATACACGAGTGGTGACGGGTGGGGACAGCAGTGGGGGTGGGGGAGTCCCCTGTAGGGAGGGGACCCTGGAGCTGCTACCTGCAGCACCGGTGGCTGTGGGGATGGAGGGAGGAAGCTCCCACCTGGGGAAAAGGCTTGGCCGGGGAGGCAGGCAGAGGACAGCACCTGCGGCTGGAACAGGAAAGGCAAGGGAGGCGCTAGGTGGGAAGAAGTGCTGTGGAAGCTCCTGGAGAGTCAGAAGGAGGCACCACCAGGCCCTGCTCTGCGCCACGCATGGGGTGAGGGAGAAGAGCCGCCCCTATCTAGGGTTTGATGCACCACGTGATCTCGGGTTCAGTGGCAGCAGCTCAGGCCAGACTTCGTGTCCTCTGTCGTACTGACTCCTCCCACACCCCTTCCAGGGTCTGTCCACCCGGACATGAGACATGGGGGTTATCCAGGGCCTTCCCTCTGTGCTGGAGGAGGCACGGGGAGACCTGAAGCCTTTGAAGGCCCCAAGATGAATCCCTTTACCTCAACTAATCCGGGCTCAAAGGCAGCCCTGCCCCCAGGAGGGTGGCCCTGGCAGGGTTGTGGGAGCCCTCACCTGGAGAAGGGGCCGCCGGGCTGGCTAATCCCCACCAGACGATTAGGGCCTGACCAGGTTTCCCAACCCACCACTGAGGCCCGGCTTTCCCAGGGCCCGGATGTGTGCGGGACCTCGGAAGACCAAGTTGCTCTCAGGATCATTCAGACCGCGCTAAGTGCAAAGAAAAGGGAGATGGCTCCATCCTCGAGTGTCCAAAGGGTAATGATCTGGGATTAGCACCACAGCCCAGCTGGCTCACTCTGCCTGCCTGCTCCCTGCCCAGCCCACCTTGCCCCGGCCCCACCCAGCCCCGCCAGGACCTTGGCTGGGGGACTCTGCTGTTCTCTGGGCCCCTCCAACCTCCCCCTCCCTAACGGAGCCTCGTCATGGATGAACGCATGAGTGCCTTCCCAGGAGCGGGCGTGTAAGTCGCACACGCTGTTTTCTCAAACGTCAAGCGATCTCCCCTTTGGCATTGGATAAAACGGGAGCGGGGCCTGTCCTCTTTTCCATCTCCGGGGGCTGGTTTCACACTTGGCCGCCTCTGGTTTGGGATTTTCAAGGCACTTGTCTGCAGAGCTGCAGGTGGCGTCCCAGGAGGGTTGGGGGCTGGCGGGAGGCCTGGGGGGACAGAGTTGCAACCGGCTTTCCCCTCCCTGGCCTCCAAAGACTCCTGCCTCTGCCCCCAAGAATGACACCCGGCCCACTCAGCCCACTCCCTTGCTGTGTTTAGTCTTCCAGATTCAGAAATTCTGAGGCGTGCTGCTTTGGTGTGTGTGAGGCATGACTTGGCCATGCAGAAATGCACCCAGAATTCACGTTGAACCAGGCTTGTCCCACAGTTTCCTGTAGGAGCTCCTCAGGCCACCAGAAATTCGTGTTCTGTGAACAGCTGGGGACCTTGGCCCCACTCGGCTCCCGGGGCCTGGGACGCCTGGGCCTGTGGACGCCCAGGGAGAGGGTTGTCAGCAGTGTGACCCCAGGAGCATGGGTGCAAGCCCAGGAGGGAAGTGGGTGAAGAGGAGGGAGGGGAGGGCTGGGGCAGGAAATGAGGGAATGGAGGTAGAGATGGAACTGGGGGGAGGTTGAGGCTGTGGTCAGGCTGCAGCAGCAACGCACTGACCCTCTGGTCCCCGAGGGGACACTTGGGTGGACATTCCCAAGCTCATGCTGGACACTTTACGCAGGCAGCCGCCTCCCCACCTCAGCAAACCCTGCTCTCCGCAGCAGGTGCCGGCAGGACACAGCCACCGGATCTGAGGGCGCTGGGCTGTGCCACAGGCCTTCAACACAGCTTTGGCTGCCTAGCAGGGAAAGGACAAGCCGGGTCACGCGGGGTGTGACTCCTGCAGGGGCAGCCGCACACCCCAGGACAGGGCACCATGTATGGAGACGCAGACCTGCGCAGGTGGCAGGGATGCCTGTGGCGTTTCATGTCTCCACCGCCTTGGAGAGCAGGGGGGTGCCGGTGGGCTGGCCGGCACAAGGACAGGGCATCCTGCAAGGAAGACACAGACACAGACCCTGTGAAGGAGACAGCCACGTGGTGTGCGTGGCCTGGCTGCAGCCCGCAGCAGCATTCCTGCGGGGCAGACCCCACCCGGGTCTGTGACTCTGCGCTGTAGACAGCCTGCCATCATCATCACCATTGTGAAGGACTGGAGGGGTCCTCCCCACGGCCCTCCCCACAGCCCCAGCTCCGAACCACACCTTGCAAAGGCCCAGCGAGCAGACCTGCCCCCAGGACCCGCACACCCGGGGCAGCCTCTCCAGGCCCCAGGACCCGCACACCCGGGGCAGCCTCTCCAGCCGCTGAGGGTTCACCCACCCAGCCATCCGGGACGGGGACCCACAGTGGGTGCTGGGGGACCATAGCGGGCGATCAGGGAGGGACCCCAGCATGGGGCAGGTGGAGAACAATTAAACGAATATTTGCAGCCACCTCCGGGAGGAACGAGGCCCGGGGAGCTGCTCCTGCAGCCACCAGACAGACGCCTGCCTAGGTGCAGTCACTGAAAATCATCGCATTCTGCTGCAGGACAGACGCAGAGAGCTTCAGAACAGGAGAACTCCTCAGAGAGCCTTTGGACAAGCCTTTCAGGTGACCAAACGGAGGCTCAGAGAGGTGACAGCTAACCCAGGGCCTGTGTCAGGCTCAGCATGGCAATCCATACCACGTCACACCACACCACACGCTCACACCACACCACGCCACACGCTCACACCACACCACAACATGGCAATCCACACCACGTCACACCACACCACACACCATGCCACGCTGCACCCGGTAAGTGAAACTCGGCTGAGGCAGGACACAGATGCCCCAAGGGGTTTCCACACCCCCCGGAGACGCCTGGTTCAGTGAGACGTGACCCTACCTGTCACAGCGGGCTCTCTGCAGGCCAAGCTTTGTCCGTAACCTCCTCTCCTCGCTACCAAAACAGGTCCTGCCACCCCAGAATTCAGCTGGGACTTGGGGGAATATTTGGAACACCTAGGCTGTTTTTAAGTCGAAATCGGAGCTGCTTCCTTCTTTTCTCTCTGACCTTCTCTGTAGCGTGCAAACATACTCTAGATGAATCCATTGGCCTGCATCAGCGGGAAAGTGGTTAACGGCTTCGCTGTAAACCACAGCCAGGCCGGGCACGGTGGCTCACACCTATAATCCCTGCACTTTGGGAGTCCGAGGTGGGCAGACCACGAGGTCAGGAGTTTGAGATCAGCTCGGCCAACGTGGTGAAACCCCATCTCTACTAAAAATACAAAACTTAGCAACTTAGCTGGGCGTGGTGGTGCGTACCTGTAATCCCAGCTGCTCTGGAGGCTGAGGCAGGAGAATTGCTTGAACCGGGACCCGCGAGGTGGAGGTTGCAACGCTGAGCTGAGATTGCGCCATTGCACTCCAGCCTGGGCAACAAGAGTGAAACTCTGTCTTGAAAATAAATAAATAAATAATAAACCACAGCCAGATGCTCAAAGCCTGCAGTCTGCCAAGGGGTCTAGGAGGGAGGGGGATTTTGAAGGAGCCCTTGGATGACGGCCCTGACACCTTTTTTTTTTTTTTTTTTTGAGACAGAGTCTCTCGCTCTGTCGCCCAGGCTGGAGTGCAGTGGCGCGATCTCGGCTCACTGCAAGCTCCGCCTCCCGGGTTCACGCCATTCTCCTGCCTCGGCCTCCTGAGTAGCTGGGACTACAGGTGCCCGCCACCACGCCCGGCTAATTTTTTGTATTTTTAGTAGAGACAGGGTTTCACCGTGTTAGCCAGGATGGTCTCAATCCCCTGACCTCATGACCCGCCCGCCTCGGCCTCCCAAAGTGCTGGGATTACAGGCGTGAGCCCCTGCGACTAGACCGACACCTTGTTTTGAAAGAGCTGGTCCACAAGCACTCAGAGCTCGTTCCGCAGCATTTTTCATTCACAGCCCATGTTTTGCTCATCAGCGTCTCCAACTGCCAAGCAGTGGCCTTGGCCCCCGTGAGCGTCTCCCACGGCCACGCCACGCCATACTGGAGCAGAGGAGCTCGAAGCCTCAATGGTCGGGCCTTTCCTGACACACCCCGGCCATTCAAGCCCCTGGCAACCTTGAGAACGTGCCCTTGCCGGGTGGCTGAAATGCTCCTCGAACTTGTCTAGCAGCAGTAACGGAGTCCCCAGCCTGGGCGGGGTCCCAGCCCTGACCCCTCTAAGCCACATCGACACGAGCACGTCTGGTCAGCTCTCCACACCTCGGCTTCCTCGGCCGGGGAGTGGAGCCCACAGAGGCTGCCTTTGGGCTCTAGGAGGCCTGTATTTTCAACCACTGAAGACCCCTCCTCCCCTCCTCTTCCCCCTTCCTCCCTGTCCCCCTCCTCCCCCACTCTTCCTTCCTCCTCCCCCTTCCTCCCTCACCCCCTTCTCCTCCCTCCTCCCCCCTCCTCCTGGATCCTCTCCCTCCTTCTCCTCCTTCCCCTCCTCCCCCCTTCCTCTCCTTCCCCTACCCCTTCCCTTCTTCTTTCCCCTCCTCCCCCTCCTGCCTCCTCCCCCTCCTCCTCTCTCCTCCCCCTCCTCCTCTCTCCTCCTCTCTCCTCCTCTCTCCTCCCCCTCCTCCTCCCCCCTCCCCCTCCTCCTCCCCCCTCCCCCTCCTCCTCCCCCCTCCCCCTCCTCCTCCCCCCTCCCCCTCCTCCCTCCCCCTCTCCCTCCTCCCCCCTCCCCCTCCTCCTCTTTCCTCCCCCTCCTCCTCCCTCCTCCCCCTCCTCCCTCCTCCCCCTCCTCCTCTCTCCTCCCCCTCCTCCTCCTTCCTCCCCCTCCTCCTCCCTCCTCCCCCCCCTCCCCCTCCTCCCCCTCCTCCTCCCTCCTCCCTCCCCCCCCTCCTCCTCCCCCCTCCCCCTCCTCCCTCCCCCTCCCCCTCCTCCCTCCCCCCCCTCCTCCTCCCCCCTCCCCCTCCTCCTCCCCCCTCCCCCTCCTCCTCCCCCCTCCTCCCTCCTCCTCCCCCTCCTCCCTCCTCCCTCCTCCCCCTCCTCCTCCCTCCTCCCCCTCCTCCTCCCTCCTCCTCTCTCCTCCTCCCCCCTCCCCCTCCTCCTCCCCCCTCCCCCTCCTCCTCCCCCCTCCCCCTCCTCCTCCCCCCTCCCTCCTCCCCCCTCCCCCTCCTCCTCCCCCCTCCCCCTCCTCCTCCCCCCTCCCCCTCCTCCTCCCCCTCTCCCTCCTCCCCCCTCCCCCTCCTCCCCCCTCCCCCTCCTCCTCCCCCCTCCCCCTCCTCCTCCCCCCTCCCCCTCCTCCTCCCCCCTCCCCCTCCTCCCCCCTCCCCCTCCTCCTCCCCCCTCCCCCTCCTCCTCCCCCCTCCCCCTCCTCCTCTTTCCTCCCCCTCCTCCTCCCTCCTCCCCCTCCTCCCTCCTCCCCCTCCTCCTCTCTCCTCCCCCTCCTCCTCTCTCCTCCCCTCCTCCTCCTTCCTCCCCCTCCTCCTCCCTCCTCCCCCTCCTCTCTCCTCCCCCTCCTCCTCTCTCCTCCCCCTCCTCCTCCCTCCTCCCCCTCCTCCTCCCTCCTCCCCCTCCTCCTCCCTCCTCCCCCTCCTCCTCCCTCCTCCCCCTCCTCCTCCCTCCTTCCCCTCTTCCTCCCTCCTTCCCCTCATCCTCTATCCTTCTCCCCATCCCCCTTCTTTCCCCTCCTCCTCCTTTTTTCTTCCCCCTCCCTCTCTTCCCCCTCCTCCCCCCTCTCCTCCCTCCTCTCCATCTCCCTTCCTCCCCTCCTCCTCCCCCACTCCCCTTCCTCCTCTTCCTCCTACCCCACTGTTGTCACCGTCACCATCATCTCGTCATCACTGTGAAGCACCTGGGCCACCCAGCACCCCGTGTGTGAGACATGGGTGGGGCTCCCACCTGTCACCCCTGGCCAGAGCCCTGGTGTGAAAGGAGCTGATTTGCCACTTTCCACAGACAGAGGGGACCCCAGTCACTTTGTAGCCAGGCAGGCAAAGCAAACGTGACTTGAGTGTTCCTGACCCCATGAAGGTCACTGAGACACTGAGGCTGGGAGGGAGTGAGCACACCCTGAAAACGGGGGTCTCCTCTCCCCCTGGAACAGGCCTCATGCTGAGTAAAGGCTCTGGATTCCTGGGCGCCTGCCGTGTCCTGAGTTCTCGTGTTATATAACCCGGCACTGGCATCTGTTTTCATCCTCACTTCACACAAGGGAAACCAAGGCATGGAGAGGTTGTGCGGCTCACCCTGGGTCACGCGGCCAGCTCGTGGGGGACGCAGCCTGCAGTGTCCTCCAGGCTCACCCTGGGTCACGCGGCCAGCTCGCGGGGGACGCAGCCTGCAGTGTCCTCCAGGCTCACCCTGGGTCACGCGGCCAGCTCGCGGGGGACGCAGCCTGCAGTGTCCTCCAGGCTCACCCTGGGTCACAAGGCCAGTTCGCGGGGGCCATGTCCTGCAGTGTCCTCCAGGCTCACCCTGGGTCACGCGGCCAGCTCGTGGGGGACGCAGCCTGCAGTGTCCTCCAGGCTCACCCTGGGTCACAAGGCCAGTTCGCGGGGGCCATGTCCTGCAGTGTCCTCCAGGCTCACCCTGGGTCACGTGGCCAGTTCGCGGGGGATGCAGCCTGCAGTGCCTTCCAGGGAAGCGGGGCCCTGTGGGTGGGATGGGACGAGACCTTGGGCAACTGTGGGAGGAGGGGAGTGGGGGTCAGAGAGAGGCACCAGCCAGCTGTGAGGGGTGAATTGTGTCCCCCAAAAAGATGCACTGGGTTCCGGCTCCAGCACTGCAGAATCTGGCCTTACCTGGAGACGAGGCCTTCACAGAGGTGATTAAGTTAAGATGAGGTCATCAGAAAGGCCCTAACCTGGCATGACACGTGTCCTCACAAACGGGAGCTTTGGACACAGGCACGCGGGGCGAGCGCTGGGTGAAGACTGCAGCGACGCCGTTGCTAGCCAAGCAGCCGCCGAGCCACCGGGAGCTCGGAGGACCTGGCGCCTTCCGGAAACTCCTCACGCTGGTGTTGGGGACACAGAGGTGGGTCCCACAGGGTGGGTCTGCTCTCGAGGGGCACCAAGCAGGGGAGAGAAGACACAGCAGAAATCGGTGAGGAACTGCACGCCGACCCCGGGCCAGACCCCAACTTTCACAAGGAGACACACGTCGGGGATGGCGGGAGGCGGGAAAACGTTCCCAGACACTCAGCAGGGCCCACAGGCTGCCCAGGAGCAGAGACTCCAGAGGTTCGCACCACAGAGGCAGATGGGGAGAGGAGGCACTGGGGCCCCCGAGGCTGAGAGGGGCACAGAGAGCAGCCTGCCCACCCCGGGGCTGGGCCTCACCTGCACCTGTGCTCTCAGCATGGAGGCTGAGACTGGGAACCTGTCCAGGGAAAACCAGCAGCTCCCCCAGGAGACCTCACAGTGGCCGCTTGGCAAAGACACCCCTGTCCACCCCTGTGTTCTGGCAAACCCCCCACAGGGTCACCCTAACCCCCTCGAAGCCAAGCACTACAAAACCCACGCCTGCCTGGAGAGTTCTTGCCCTCTTTCTCACGTGATGTTTTATTTTTAAAAAAAAAGAAAAAAAAACGGTGTAAAGGATATTAGAACTATTAGAACTGAGGCCTGACCTCAGAGGGTAGTGAGCACTAAAGGGAAAAGGAAAATGATGGTCAAAATCATTTTAAGGCCAGGACAATATAGTGAGACCCCACCTCTGTAAAAAATAGAAAAATTAGCTGGGCATGGTGTTGTGCACCTGTAGCCCCAGCTACTCGGGAGGCTGAGGTGGGAAGATCACTCAAGCCCAGGAGGTTGAGGCTGCAGTGAACCAAGATCACACCACTGCACTCCAGCCTGGGTGGCAGAGCCAGACCCTGTCTCCAAAAAAATCATTTTGGTTGGAAGAAGGTAGCTGATGAAAAGTCCTAGTTTGGGTTGACTGCTGGGAAGATGCTGATCTTAAGCACTGAGATGGCCCAGCTGGGCACCAAGCCAGATTCCCCACCGGAGCCGCCTTCCTCCGTGGTGTGGTGTCCAACGCAGTGGCAGGTCACCGCCCGGGGGGCAGACCGCCAAGGCCATCTCCAGGGTTTCTGGGAAACTGCAGAATGGGTTGTTCTCAGGGTGCAAGTCCCTAGGTGGCGCCGGGGGGCGGGAAGAGGAAGGAGTGGGGTCCCGTGGGGCCTGTGGGCTCCCCCGTTGCCCCCCAGCTCCTGGCTTCCTCAGCTGTCTTTGTGGCAAGTCAGAGCCCCTGGGGTTTGCTCCCCGGGCTCCTGAGCCAACCTGAAATCAACAGGAAGACGCTGAGCTGGGCGGGTGCCTCTGGTCTCAGAAGCAGCCAGCGGCCACTGCTGAAATATAATGCTGGAGTGATGCAGGCCTCAGACTGGCTCCAAGGACTGAACCACAACCCAGGCTGCAAAGGTGATTTTGTGAGAACCCATGAAGTCCTCACCCAGCATCCCCTGGGCTTCAGCCTTTACCTGTCTGCCAGGTGCAGGCTGGCCTCGGAGCCCAACCTCGCCCAGCAGGCCCAGTCCCCATCCTGGACCCTCCCCTGCTCCCAGGATCCTCCCAGCAGTCGTCTGACAGGCCACCTATGCCCATTCTACAGATGTGGAAACAGGCCCAGCCACTGAACTCAGCCACAAACCTAGGAGGTGAGCGAGCTGAGCCTCTCGGCCAGGTTAGGGTTAGACACTGACTCAGGAGTGTTACGCCCTCCCCAAGGCACAGTCTTGTAACAACCTGGAGTTCTGATTGACGAGACACTTCCAAAACAGCATCCTGAGGACTGACATGTGAGACAGGCGGTGTCCTCAAGCCAAGAGGACCTGAGCTCGCTGCCTCCATTCAGCCTCCCCTTTTGGGTTTTTCACCCCCACCCCTGGGCCTCAGTTTTTTCATCTGTAAAAGAGAGCATGTGAGATGCTCTAGACAAACCCTGTGACCCACCTCTACGGAATTAGACTCATCGAATGCCGGTTGATGATCCAGGTGAGCCTGTTTTCACACCTGTGCACTATCTGAGACAGGATAAAAACCCAGAGGTCCAGCTCTCAGTGTGGTTGCAAAGAGACTAAGTGAGATGCATGGGGAAGGTGTTGAACAAATATCACCAGTGCTTGGAAGGAAGAGGGTCTCCGAGGCCAGCTTGTAATCCACTAGACCATGAGTCCTCAAGTGGAGACCATCTTTGAATCATCTTTAGCTCCCCAAGGCCTATACAGAGCCCAGCATATAAGGGCTCAAAATATATTTGAGGTAAAAAAAAACAGCAGGGAAAAGCACGTTTTCCTAAAGATGATGTCTCCAGCCACACACCAGGGTGCCTGACATTCCACTATTAGAGGTGCTTCCCTTCCCCAAAGGGCTGGCAGGGCAGCAGGGTTTAGTCCATTTACGTTTATTGTAAATATCAAAATAGTTGAATTGAAGTGTGTCATTTTGCTGCTTGTTTCCTATCTGTATCATACATATTTTTGTTCTTCTGGTTTTTCTTCTTCTCCTTTCCCGCCTTCTTTGGTGTTAATCAAATATCTTACATCATCAGTTCTCAAAGTGTAACCTGGGAACCCTTGAGGCATCCCGAGACCCTTTCAGGGGATCCATGGTGTCCAAACCATCAGATGCATATGAATAATACTAAGCTGTCATTTGTCCTTCTGGCTCTCACTTTCTCATTGGTCTAATGCAAACGCAGGTATGAGAACCCAGCTGCTCTCTTGCAACTTCAAACATTAGAGAAATTTGCAAAAATGTAAAACAATGCTATTCATTTTGTACTTTGGAGAATATAGTTCTTTCTTTAGAAATGTTATTTATGTCAATGTGTCATGGGCTTGTTATTGTGAATAATTATTTTACTGAGATTTAGTAAAAAAGACTTAGTTTTCATTCCCATTTCGGGGATGAGCACACAGCAGTTCCCCTCCTTCACCTTGATGTGACCTTGGGCTGAGCTGGCTGTCAGCTTTGGCCTCAATCCTTGATTCCAGGACAGAAGTGCTTTCTCTGCCCACTTGGCCTCTTCTGGTCCTGGCAGGAAAGGTCCTTGCTGACACCTTCCCTCCCCACCCCCAGTCTGTAGGAGGCCGTGTGGGCAGTCCAGCCAGGACGGCCAGGAGAGCAGGATGTTTTTTTGGAATCGCATCCCAATTGGCCAGAGGCAACTCCGTTTTGTCCAAGGAACCCTTGGCTCCATCACCCTGGAACCCTGCCCCTCTCTGAAGCTCAAGTCCAGGCCTGGAGGGGCAGCCAGGAGTGAGCGGGAAGGCTCTGGGCCAGGCGCGTGGCCGGGGAGGGGCTGTAGGAGCTGACTCTGGAAGTTGGAGGCCCGGGGGCTCTCTCCACGTCAGTTCCTGTCTTAACTTCCAGTAGCCCCAGGACAGCCCTTCCCATCACCATCCCATGGACAAGCCTGGGGTGTCCGGGGCCCTGGGACTGAAGATGCAGCCCTGCCCAGGGCAGGCAAAACCTTGGCAGCCCTCTCAGTCCCAGCTCCCCCCAGTCACCCCTGAAGCTTCACCCAGGGCAGGCAAAACCTTCGCAGCCCTCTCAGTCCCAGCTCCCCACAGTCACCCCTGAAGCTTCACCCAGGGCAGGCAAAACCTTCGCAGCCCTCTCAGTCCCAGCTCCCCCCAGTCACCCCTGGTGGCCCTAGGCCTGGCCATCTCTGATGGCTTTTAAAGGACAGAGGTGAGAGCTGCAGGAACCCCCAGAGACCCATCCCTGGACCCTCCCTCCAGAAGGCCAGGGCATCTCCTTTAGTGAGACCAGCAATGTCAATCCTGACAAGCACCTGAAGACCCCGGGGCCTGACAAGCGGGCCCGGGCAGCACAGATGGGCTGCCCACCACTGTCTGGGTCTATGATCAGTGTCCCCCACCCAGGGGCCGCTGCCCACCCCTCACTGCAGCTGTAAAGATGGAGGGTGCTTCCTGTGTCCCTGCCAGTGGCTGGTAGAGGAGGCCCACTATCTCAGCGGCTACTTTCGAGGGCAGGCTGGGCCTCCACCCCTCAAAAACTCGCTGTTTCCCAAGCTCCTGCAGGATACTGTGGAGCCCTTGGTGTTTGTCCTGAGTTTCTGCTTTGGAAGTACTGCCCGACATTGCGAAAAACCCGACACAGAGGAACCCAGGAGCCACGGCCTCCAGCCAGCTCCAGGCTGGCCTGCCCCCTTCAAAAGGGGTGGGAGACACAGCCAGGATGGGGCCCTGAGCAGTTCACAGTGGCAGAAGGCCTGTGCAAGCCTTCTGCACCCAGGCCCTCCTCCAGGAGCACCGGCCCAGGCCCCTGAGGCAGGCGGACAGTGCAGGGGCTTCTCTGCAGGGGCTCCGGGGAGCAGCAGCCCGGGCCACAAGCCCCCTGCCCACTCTCCCCCGTCCCACCCCTCCAACCTCAGTGACTCCACAGTGAAGGTCAAGGGGCCACTTTATGCAGCCTGGCCCAAGAGCAGCTCCCCTGTGCCCATCAAGAAACACCAAGCGGTGGGACCCAGGTGCAAGGGTGTCCTGAAACAGCCACAGAGGGGCCCCCACGGCCTGCAGGAACCTAAGGGCCTCCGAGTGGGACCAACCTACAACCAGCTCACGAGGAAACAACCCTCCCCACCGGGCACCTGGAAACGACGCTCCCCAACGTGCACCTGGAAACGACGCTCCCCAATGTGCACCTGGAAACGATGCTCTCCACCGTGCACCTGGAAACGACCCTACCCAACGTGCACCTGGAAACGACCCTACCCACCGTGCACCTGGAAAAGACGCTCCCCACCGTGCACCTGGAAAAGACGCTCCCCACCGTGCACCTGGAAACGACGCTCCCCAACGTGCACCTGGAAACGACGCTCCCCAATGTGCACCTGGAAACGATGCTCTCCACCGTGCACCTGGAAACGACCCTACCCAACGTGCACCTGGAAACGACCCTACCCACCGTGCACCTGGAAAAGACGCTCCCCACCGTGCACCTGGAAAAGACGCTCCCCACCGTGCACCTGGAAACGACGCTCCCCAACGTGCACCTGGAAACGACGCTCCCCAATGTGCACCTGGAAACGATGCTCTCCACCGTGCACCTGGAAACGACCCTACCCAACGTGCACCTGGAAACAACGCTCCCCACCGTGCACCTGGAAATGACGCTCCCCAACGTACACCCCAATGTGCACCTGGAAACGACGCTCCCCAATGTGCACCCCAACGTGCACCTGAAAACGATGCTCCCCAACGTGCACCTGGAAATGACGCTCCCCAATGTGCACCCCAACGTGCACCTGAGAACGATGCTCCCCAATGTGCACCTGGAAACGACGCTCCCCACCGTGCACCTGGAAACGACGCTCCCCAACGTACACCCCAATGTGCACCTGGAAACGACGCTCCCCAATGTGCACCCCAACGTGCACCTGAAAACGATGCTCCCCACCGTGCACCTGGAAACGACGCTCCCCAATGTGCACCCCAACGTGCACCTGAAAACGATGCTCCCCAACGTGCACCTGGAAACGACACTCCCCAACATGCACCTGGAAACGACGCTCCCCAACGTGCGCCTGGAAACGACACTCCCCACCGTGCACCTGGAAACGACGCTCCCCAACGTGCACCCGGAAACGACACTCCCCACCGTGCACCCGGAAACGACGCTCTCCAACGTGCACCTGGAAACGACCCTCCCCAACGTGCACCCCATGTGCACCTGCATGACAGCCCACGCATCCCGCCCACCAGCTTACAAGGAAACGATGCTCCCCAACGTGCACCTGGGTGACAGCCTGCGCGTCCCGCCCACCCACCTTCTCTTAAAGGGCCCCGGGAGCCGCTGGCGGCCTCTGCCTGGGAGAAGACGCTACTCCATACTAAGAGAGAGCCAGTCCCCATGAATCCACAGTCCGCAGGCCAGCCTCAGTCTCTGCAGCCCGGGGATGGCCCTCCCTGTCCCGGGACCTGTGGTCATCAGGTGCGGTGCCCAGGATCAGGACAGGGGCAGCCCCAGCCCCCTTTGAACCCTCCTGAGGTCCTGTCTGTCCATCACAGCCAGGGCCCTGCTTGTAGGAGGGGACTCCCAGGCCCATGTACAGGGCCCAGCCATGCCCACCAGAGGCTTCCTGGTGTGGCCAGAGCCACTGCCTCCTCTTTCCCAGTGGACACAGATGCTCCAGGGAGAACGGGCCACCCTGAGTGCTGGGGACCCTAAGCCCTGGATAGGAAGGGTCCCATGCAGCTGCCTTGGAAGCAGGACCCCAGCTGTATACTTTGGGGTCTTTTCAACACAAAGGCTGAAGAAGTGCTGGGGGGCGGTGATGGTGGGAGCCTGAGGCAAGTCGTGGGGAGGGGACCCCATGCCAAAAACAGTTAATTTAGGGAAAGGTGGTCGGAGAAAGGAAAGCTGAGCCCTTGGGGGGGGGGAATGAGGGAGCTCAGGACCCCACCTCGGGCAAGGGGTTCCCTCCACAGGCTGCAGGGTCCTGCAGGCGGACGGGTGCAGGACAGCTGGTCAGGGCAGGGTCCGGGTGCTGGGCACGCCTCCTTCCCACGGCAGAGAAGTCCTTCTCAGACACTGCGCAGCCTGCAGGGCAGGGGAAGCTCCCACAAGGCGCTGCGTGCCTGACACTCCCCTCACCCTCCGCTCAACTAAGCTCGGGCGTCGGGGAAGGAATAGGAGAGCTTGGAGCTTTGTGAACAGAGGCAGCTCCTTGCCACCTGCCCAGAGGGGAAGGCCTGCCGACTTCGGGGGCCGCATCGTCTGACCCTGTTGGACAAACACCTGCTGGGCTTCAGCCGGGAGCCAGGCCTCTTCCAGCTCTTTATAAATCCGAGCTCATGTGAGGCTCAGGAACCCAGGAACCAGGCACTCTGCATCCTTCCCATGTGACAGATGCAGCTGCTGAGGCTGGAGACCTCCAAGACTCCCCCAATATGCCCAGCATCGGACAGAGACCCCCGAGACTCCCCCAACACTCCCAGCATCAGACGGAGACCCCCAAGACTCCCCCAACAGGCCCAGCATCGGACAGAGACCCCAGAGACTCCCCCAACATGCCCAGCATCGGACGGAGACCCCCGAGACTCCCCTAACATGCCCAGCATCGGAAGGAGACCCCCGACACTCCCCCAACTCCCAGCATCGGACGGAGCCCGGGTGTTGGTTCCAGGGGTTCCCCGTCCTACGCACGGCACCCCCTGCTCAGGCCGGCTTGTCCTCGAGGGAATGAGAAAGCATCATGTCCACCCCAAGACCCCCTCAGACCCAGCGTCCCCAGAGGGCCAGGTGCCCCAGGCCTGGTGAGGAAGGGGCACCCACTGAGGCTGCTGGGAGCTTTCAGGGCGAGGGGTGTGGCGCCGGGGACGGGACGCCCAGCCCAGGTTTCAGGCTGGGATTAAGGGTCCTCCAGACCCTCCTTGAATTTTAGGAGAAGCACGAAGGGGTGCGGGCGTCTCTCTCTTCTCTTAAGAGATCTGGAGGAGACTTCGGGCACCGCACTGGTGACCTCCATGACAGGCCAAGGAACAAGCCCGTCCACCCCCAAGAAGGGCAGGCGGACCACCCACCGAGGGTCCTAGGGGGCTATGAACTGAATGTTTGTGCCCCAGACTCCTGCTCTGAAATCCTCACTCCAAAGGTGCTGGTGTTCGGAGCAGGGCCTTGGGGAGGCGATGGGGTGAAGCCCCGTGGATGGGTTAGTGCCCTTAGAAAAGAGAGCTCCAAAAGCTTCCTCACCCTTGTCCCATGTGAGGACGCAGCCAGAAGGCACCGTCTATGACCCAGGAAGCCCTCAGCAGACGCTGAACCTGCCACCGCCTGGTCTCCACTTCCAGCCTCTGGAGCTGTGAGTGGTGAATTTCTGCTGCTTATGACCTGCCTAGTGTAGAGTTTTCTGTTCCAGCAGCCAGGAGGGACTAAGATAAGGTCCCACGAACTCCATGTGGAGATGGCCTCATGGGGGCTGTGTGGCCACTCTGGGCCCTGAACGCACCCCCTGCCTGGCCCCCGGCTTCCGTCTGGGACCCTCCTCGACCTCTCATTCTTGTGTCTGGGGGGACCAACCCTGCTCCATCTCAGGTAGGCACCTTCACAGATCTGGCCTACGAGAGGACCAGCGATGGCCGACAGTTAGCAGGAGGCCCTGGGGACCCCCAAACACTGCCCGGGCTGTCCTCGAGAAACACTGGGAGAGCTGTGCCTCTTTAAGCCCAGCAGGGGTGAAGGAGGTCACACCTCCTTTGCACGTGGAATGTGGTTGCCTCCCTGCAGCAGAAACCATCCCAGAGGGCAGCAGGACAGAGAGAGAGGCAGGTGCAACCGTGGCTGAGCGTCCAAGTCCCTGGATCAGGCCGGACCTGAAGCCGCGCATTCCCTCAGACTTTGCAGCCCTGTGACCCATGCGTTCTCATGGAGATGGAGCGAGTTTCCATCACTCGACCCAGCGTTGGTAGCCGCCCACCCCTGTCCATCCCGCCCTGCAGATGCCCCTCAGCCTCCTCCTGGTATGCGTGGTGGCCAGTGATGCCATGCCCACACTGCACCCCCCAGAGAACACACTTCCTTTCTCGCTGTCTACACCGCCCTTAGGATCAGGCATTGGAGGGCCCTGGGGAAGGAGCCCTGGGGAAGGAGCCCAGGAATGTGCTCTGCCCTACCCGGGCCCATGGGACTCAGGCTGAGCTCTCTCCAGCACAGCTGCAAGACCCCGAGTTCCAGGAGAAGCAGCCCAGACCTGCAGCCCCATGGGCAGCCGGCACTGGACATCCTACCCCAGGGGCCTCAGAAGGAGGGGGTTGGGCCGGGGTGGACACACGGGCTGGAGACACCAAGGCCTCTGCCCCACCGAGGCTCTGCTCCAGCCGGGAGTCACCCCAGGAAGTGGAGGTCAGCCTTCTCCCTCCTCCCTCCTTCCTGGTGGGCTCATGGGCTCGGGGCTGGGAGAGGAGAAGGGGGGCCTCGGAGGAGGAAAGCTGTCTGTGCCAGAGCCTGGTCTTTGCACCGAGGCCGCTGACAGGCGGTGTCAGGGAACCTGGGCGCACGTCAGCACCTGCTGTCAGCAGAAGGCAATTCTGCCGAGGGCGTTCAGCTGCCAGGTGGGCAGGGACTGTCCGTTCCCGCGTGGACCCCGTGTATCTGGATGCTGCTCCTTGACTTTGAGGAAGGGGGTCAGGGATGGGGAACACCCTTGGGGCGTGGAAGCAGCCCCCCTACACACATCAGGCCTCCTGCCTGGTGGAAAATATCCCCACAGTGGGTACATCCGGTTGGAGGGTGTTTGGCAGGGCAGGCCCCAGGGGACATCTCTCAGGGCACGTGAGCCAGCCTGACCCCAGGGCAATGGACGGGAACCTGCCCACTGGGAAACTGAGGCCCCGCAAGGGTAGGCACGCTGGCCAGCGAGGCCATCCATGGGACGGGAGCGGCCCCTTGGACCTTCCCCTGCCCCGTGACTCAGTGTGCCCTGGCACATCAGCGTGCCCTGGCACAGAGCCCCCGGCCCGGTCCCCACTCCCCAGGGGTGGCTGCTGCTTTCTTCTCGGCCCTGGCTCGGTTCACAAACCCCTTTCACTGTGTGCCCAGCCCTGGCCAACAAGGGCTTATTCAGCACCGGCCTGTGTCCCGTTGCTGGGGAGGGCAGGGCCAGAGCGGGAAGAACATTTGTGTAACGTGGAAGGCATGCTTCTCTCAAAGGGCGGGAGCAGGCGAATCCCAGAGAAGGACACGCAGGGAGGCCGTCCGTCGGTGACCAGACGCCCGACCTCATACACCGGCAATGATACACACGTCAGACCCAGCTCGAAGCCGCTCAGCCCACCCGGCGGACGGCACCAGTGCCCAGCGGCAGCCAGCCCTGTGCAGACACAAGAAAAAGGCCTCAGCCCAGGGCGGGGGCTGTGCGGATGCTTCTGAGGTGCAGGTGCCTGTCTGTCATCCGGCAGGAGCCCGCAGGTGCACACCTGGGGACCGGGCGAGGGGTGTGGAGCGCCGTGGGGGCACCCTGCGGCAGAGGACACGGCGCCGGGCACATCTGCGTGTGGACAGCAGGACAGCAAGAGTCAAAATGGTGCGATTAACAAGTTGCAGAACAGAACGGCCATGAACCCATTTTATCTAAACATGGAGCGTGCTGTGTGCGTGTGTGTGCGTGTTCCAGGGTGTGCATGTGTGTGAGAGGGTGCGTGTGCGTGTGCGAGGGGGTGCGTGTGTGTGTGCGTGTTCCAGGGTGTGCATGTGTGTGAGAGGGTGCGTGTGCGTGTGCGAGGGGGTGCGTGTGTGTGTGCGTGTTCCAGGGTGTGCATGTGTGTGAGAGGGTGTGTGTGTGTGTGAGAGGGTGTGTGTGCGTGTGCGAGGGGGTGCGTGTGTGTGTGAGAGTGTGCGTGTGATAGTGTGGACAGAAGCCACTGGGCCTCTGGTCAAGGCAGATGGGGCCACTCCCCTCCAAGCCTGCTCGGGAACTAAGCCCAGGGATGCATTCCCACGCCCAGGGCTTGTTCTAAATGCTCCTCGGGAGGGAGGTCGGTCCCTGGAGGCAGAGATCGTCCTGCTGCTGCTCATGTGAGGAGACGGGGAAGGGCTGGGCCCTCAGACCAGGTGGGGAGGGCCCCTCACAGGGCCGGAGTTTGGCCACCTGCCTCTGTACCTGTGTAGCCAAGGAACGCCCTTGCTGGGCCTGCTGAGGAGGAGACAAACTCTAGAGGGTGGCGACCTGATTTGCGAATGGCCCTGAGCTGTCTGATGAATGACCGGCCCTTCGTGGGCCGTCCAGCCGATGGGTTTGGGGCTCAGAAGCCACAGTGAGCTGCCCCAGGAACAAGCACGGCCCCTGTAGGGGTGGAGAAGACAGAAGGAGGGGCACCTCAGTTCCAGGCTTGGAAATATAAGAGGTGTCCGGACCCGCCCTCCCCTCCCCTCCCCTCCCCTCCCCTCCACCCTCCACTCCCCTCCACCCTCCACCAACACTCACTGTCCTGCACCCATCCTGTTCCCACAGCAAGTCCACACACGAAGGCCAGGCACTCACTCTGGGCCAGGACTTGCGCTGGGTGCAGGTGGCACAGCCGAGTCGATGCCACCCTGTCCTCAGAGACTCTCCCTGGGTGCAGGTGGCACAGCTAAGTCGATGTCACCCTGTCCTCAGGGACGCTCCCTGGGTGCAGGCAGCACAGCCGAGTCGATGCCACCCTGTCCTCAGAGACTCTCCCTGGGTGCAGGTGGCACAGCTAAGTCGATGTCACCCTGTCCTCAGGGACGCTCCCTGGGTGCAGGCTGCACAGCCCAGTCGAGGCTGCCCCGTCCTCAGAGACTCTCCCTGGGTGCAGGTGGCACAGCTAAGTCGATGTCACCCTGTCCTCAGGGACGCTCCCTGGGTGCAGGCTGCACAGCCCAGTCGAGGCCGCCCTGTCCTCAGAGACTCTCCCTGGGTGCAGGTGGCACAGCTAAGTCGATGTTGCCCTGTCCTCAGGGATTCTCCCTGGGGGATAAGGCAGTGCCTCCCTGCCACTCGCCGTGCTGTGCTGGCAAACGTCTAACAATCAGCAACCCAGGAAGACCGTGACTCGCAGCGACTGCCAATTTCCGAGGTGTAAACGCTGCTGCCACAGCCATCTTCACGCTGCCCCTGTGATGTCACTGAACATAGTACTGGCGGAAGAGAGCATGGTGGCCCCCAGGAGCTGGCGAGAGGCAGCCCCACTCCCCACCACCCCCTCCCATTGCTTTCTGATTCTCCTAATGGGGGAAACTTACACCATGACCCGCCCAGAGTAATCAGAGAGCACTCCATCCCTGACTGTATTTGGAGCTTCTTCAGCATTTTATTGTGAAGCCCGGCGCCTCCGCCTGGACTCTACAATCAACGTTGGCTCATTTCTTCACCATAGACCCATTCACCGCTCTGTCCCTCCACCCCTCCATCAACCCATCTTATTTTATTGGATGCATTTCACAGGAAGTTGTAGACAACATTATATTTCAATACAAATATTTCAGAAGTATTAACTGGAGTCCAATATCTGTCAACAGTTCTCATGTTTTAGGTAAAATTTACAGTGGAATTCATAGATCTTAACAGTTCCATGAGATGAGTTCTGAGACGTGCACACACCTGCGTCTCCCAAACCCTCACTGGGAATATTGTCAGCCCCTTGGAGCCCAGTAGGAAGATTTATCAAAGAACTGAAAACAGAACTCATCCAGCAATCCCACTGCTGGGCAGCTACTCAAAGGAAATGATTACACCAAAAAGACACCGGCACGTGCACATTCATCACAGCGCACCGTTCACAATAGCAAAGACACGGAATCAGCCTAGGGCTCCACCAACAGACGGCTGGAGGAAGAGAATGTGGCGCATATACACGATGGAGTACTATTCAGCTGTGAAAAAGCATAAAATCGTGCCTTTTGCAGGAACATGGATGGAACGGGAGAACACAGTGCTGAGTCAAACAATTCAGAAACAGAAGGACAAAGAGCACGTGTCCTCACTTACAGGTGGGAGCCAAATGATGAGTGCATGTGGACACAGAGTGGGGAACACTCACCTGTGGAGACTCGGGAGGGTGGAGCGAGGGATGAGAAAGTTCCCGGTGGGTTCGATGTACAGTCTCTGGTGATGGCTACACTGACAGCCCCGACTTCACCACTACACAGTGTTTCCATGTAACTGCACTTGTACCCCTTATATTTACAAATGAAAAATAGGCCAGGCACAGGTGGCTCACGCCTGCAATCCCAACACTTCAAGAAGCCAAGACGGGAAGATTAATTGAGCCTAGGAGTTCAAGAGCAGCCTGGGCAACATAGTGAGACCTCATGTCTACAAAAAATAAAAGATTAGCCACGCGTGGTGGCACGTGCCTGTAGTCCCAGGTACTTGGGAGGCTGAGGCGGGAGGATGGCTTGAGCATGGGAAGTTGAGGCTGCAGTGAGCTGTGATTGCCCCACTGCACTGCAGCCTGGGCGACAGAGCAAGACCCTGTCTCAAAAATTAATTAATTAATTTAATTTAATAATAATAACGATACAACCACTTTAAAAAGCCAAAAAAAGAGACAATATTGTCATCAACCTAGACATGGTCCGATATGGTAGCTATTTACGTTTACATTTAAATTCATTAAAATTAAATAAAACTTAAAAGCTGGCTCCTCGATTGCACAGGCCACACTTCCTCAATTGCATGAGCCACATTTCAAGGGCTCAGCAGCCACATGTGACCAGTGACCAGCACGTGGCTCACACAGACACGGGCATTCCCACCACGTGTGACCAGTGACCAGCACGTGGCTCACACAGACACGGGCATTCCCACCACATGTGACCAGTGACCAGCACGTGGCTCACACAGACACGGGCATTCCCATCACCACAGACACTCCCACTGGACAGGCTGCCCTAGGAAGTTCCTGCAGACCACACTTGGTGTTTAAAACTGGGCTTTCTTTCTCCCTGTTACCCAAAGCCTTTTTAAAAGGCTCTTGGTGGTGCGCTGAGCCCCCTGCCCTGGGTGGTTTCCCCGTGGCCTGTGGGTGAAGGTGGAGCTGAGGAGGAACTCGTGGGTCCCAGGGGAAGACCATTCCCTCACTCCCTGGCGAGAGGCGCGGTGTCTGCAGGATCTCCAAGGCACCTTGCACGAGGGACGTTTGGCTCATCCATTGGCAACACGGGCGGCAGGACCGGGGCGCTGACAGCCAGTCGGCTGTGCGAGGACCCCTGCACGGGCGTCGCAAAACTTCCCAGCGGCTTCCCGACGCCATCGTGCATTTTTCATGCAAGGCAAATGGTTTGCGCGCATTATGCTTCCTACGTGGGCCCAATCCTGACACAGCAGCACGGGACCCCTGCAGTATTTCAACCCCATATAAATAAATCACAGGGTGCAGATTGCAAGCCGTCGGTCATGCGTTCCAGGCAGCCCTGGAGAGCCGCCTTCCCGCAGGGAGGCTGCTGCCCTGGGAAGGAAGCACCTTCTGTCCTCAGGCACAACAGGGCCCTGCTCTGCACCCCCTCCCGCACACTTGTGTGGCCTCAGCCACGCTGCCTGGCCCCTCTGAGCACCCAGATCACAGGGAGGAGGTAGGAGGTAGCTGCTGCTTGTTGGCTCCCATCACCCCTGGGGCAGAGTCCGAATTCCTCAACGAAACCTACTGAACCTTCTGCACAACCTGGGATCCGCTGAGCCCAGGGGCCTCCCATCCTGCACCCTCAACCCTCAGTCTGGACCCCTCGGAGACTCCCAGGCAGGGAGAGCTCACTCTTCCCTCCTCCAGCCTTCACCGGGTGTGTTTCCACCCAGAACACGCCTGCACCGTCTTGGGTGGGGCCTAGAGCTCTGTGTGTTTCCACCTGGAACAGGCCTGCACCGTCTTGGGCGGGGCCTGGAGCTCTGTGTGTTTCCACCTGGAACAGGCCTGCACCGTCTTGGGCGGGGCCTGGAGCTCTGTGGAGGCCCAGGCACTACATGGGCAAGCATTTAAATACGGCCAACTCAGCTGATGCCCTAACGCAGGCAGGGCCTGGAGACCAAGAGAGGCCCACACACTGCGCGTCCTGGCATTAAATACCCGCCCCGGCTGATGCCCCGTGGAACATGCAGAATAGGCTCCGTGCTCCTGCCGTGACAGACTTCACACCAGCCTGGACGTTCAGACTCAAGGTTAGAAATCTCTGCTTCCCGACGACACACAGCCATGCCCCCTGCCTCCCTCCATCGCCTCCGGCTTCACTCTCACGGGAAGGGGGCTTCGGGCTCGTGCCGGGCCCGCACTCTGAGTGGACATGCTGGGTCCAGATCCTGCACTGAGTGCCCTTGGCTGCCCCCACACCAGGCCCAGCACCGCAGGCAGAGGACTTGGAAGAGGAAGACACGTGGTGCTCATGGGACCTTTGGGGCAGGAGCCTCAGTAACCCCAGGCCCTTGGGGTACTCAGCAGCTCAGGCCTCAGCGGGGCTGGAGGGGAACACAGGACCCCTCTTGTCTGGGGCTACGGATGGTGCCGTCTTCGCCGGGGCCTTCACACTCAGACCAAAGCATCGGTCTTGTTGGGATCCGGTGTGAATTGGAGCCGTCCCACAGGTGGTGTGCGGAGCCAGCTCGTAAGAGCTGAGCCTTCATGTCCTGGAATCGGGCGAGCTGGCCGTCATACACAGAACTATTAAAATTACATCAGCCCGGCGTGGGGACTCATGCTGTAATCCCAGCACGCCAGGAGTCCAAGGAGGCAGGATGGCTTGAGGACAGGAGAGACCAGCCTGGGCAACACAGCAAGACCTCATCTCTACAGATAAAAAAGTAAATAGGTCGGGCACAGTGATTCCCACCTGTAATCCCAGCACTTTGGGAGGCCAAGGCGGGTGGATCACGAGGTCAGGAGATCGAGGCCATCCTGGCTAACACGGTGAAACCCCGTCTCTACTAAAAACACAAAAAAATTAGCTGGGTGTGGTGGTGGGTGCCTGTAGCCCCAGCTACTCAGGAGGCTGAGGCAGGAGAATGGCGTGAACCCGAGAGGCGGAGCTTTCAGTGAGCCAAGATCATGCCACTACACTCCAGCCTGGGCGACAGAGCGAGACTCCGTCTCAAAAATAAATAAATAAGCTGGATGCGGTGGCATGTACCTGTGGTCCCAGCTCCTCGGGAGGCTGAGACAGGAGGATCACTTGAGCCCAGGGGGTTGAGGCTGCAGTGAGCTGTGGTTGCGCCACTGCCCTCCAGCCTGAGTGATGGAGCAAAACCATCTCTCAGAAACAAATTAAATCATAAGAACTTACAAATAAAGAAGTCACTAAAAACAGAAGCGCTGAACACAGCACTCGCCACTGCCTCTCGAGCTGCGGCCCTGTGCGCTCCTCCAGGTTCCCGAGCTTGGTCGTGGGTCGTGTCTGTCTGAGGCCAGGTCACGTGGGTATCACCGCAGGGTGCCCACCCCTGCCTGCAGTGTGTCCCCTTGGCAGCTCGAAGCCAGCCCCGGTGGGAGCATTTGCACCACTGGTATTGGCAGACACTCCCCATCTGGGCCCTTTCTTCCTCGGAGCCAGTGGTCACGGTTGCCAGCCCACCCCGAGCCGCGCAGGCCCCAGCAATGTCAGCCTGACCACGTTCCCCCATTCCAGGCTGCCCTCCGTGGAGACGGAGATGCTCCTCGCTGAAAAGCGCTGCTGGGGTGGAGGAAATACTCGCTCTTAGGAAACCCACTCAGCCAGCAGCGGGGAAAAGCTGAGCTTCTTTTCTGTAGGATGTTTTCCTTTTTAAGTTCTTATCTGAAAGCAAAGAAGAGGCTGGACACGGGCTGTCCAAGGGCTTCAGCTTGCCTGGGTCCTGGGGGCCTCTGGGCTCGGTACCTCTGACCCTCTGCTCCCTGTAGCCACCCACCTTGGACTGAAAAGGCCACGGTCAGCAAATGCCCCAAACAAAGGAAGAGGAGGTGGGGCCGGGCAGCTGCTGTGAGGTTGGGTGAGGCCTTGGGGCCACAATGGATGTTCTCCTCCAGCCTAGAGCTGGCCGGAGAGTGCTGCCGAGAAGGCCGGCCCCATGGCCGGGGCTGTGGGGGGCAGGGGCTGGAACAAAGGAGCAGCTGGGCCGGACAGGCTTGGCCCTGTCCCCAGCGGCTTCCAGACACATCTCTGGCCCTGAGCTCCAGTGCCTTGTGGCCTTCCAGGGAGGCCGGCGCCCGCTTCCCCAGACTGGGCAGCCTCGCCTGGTCCCGTGGTCCTGGGGAAAGAAAGGCCTGGGCAGGAGACCGGGAGAGAGCTGCGGAGTTGAAAAGGGATGCAGGCCCCTGGGAGCAGCTGTGGGGTGGAGGCGGGGGGTGGGGACCGTGGCCAGCACTCGGTGGGATGGGAGACGGGGGCTAGGGCTGGGGTTCTGGGTTCAGGGCTGGAAGATGGATAGAGGGACCAGCGTTGGCTTGAGAGCAAGGCCCCGCCGTCCTGGGGCTGGGCTGCTGTGAGCCCTCAGGCTGTGCATCTGGGAAGCTGGAGGTGGGGGTGTCGGAAGGACAGGGGACAGTGGGCTGGGCCTACATCAGGAGACTGGCCGGGGCAGCCATCATAGGCAGGTGTGTGTGGGTGGCGGTGAGGCTCAGCCTCGGGACACAGGAGGCCACACATGAGCTGTGACCTGCACAGGCACCCAGACCAAGCTGCCTGGGAGCTGTGGGTCCTCCCAGACAGGCACGAAGGCCCAAGACCATCTTCTTCCTGCATTTCCCAGAGCTCCTCCCACCCAGGGCCCGGGGAGTTCTTGGGGCTGGGAAGCATCATCCGTTCTGCAGGACAGGGCTGAGCACAGACTGCCGGGCTTGCAAAAGGAGTGAGCGCCAGCCGCCCCTACAGGCCACGGGGTGGCCATCACCCTTCTGGGGCTCCATGAACAAGTTTCCTCGGACGTGATGAGCTCCCTGTCAAGGGAGGTAAGCAAGAGGGGTCCTCGGACACGATGAGCTCCCTGTCACGGGAGGTAAGCAAGAGGGGTCCTCAGACACGATGAGCTCCCTGTCACGGGAGGTAAGCAAGAGGGGTCCTCGGACGTGATGAGCTCCCTGTCACGGGAGGTAAGCAAGAGGGGTCCTCGGACGTGATGAGCTCCCTGTCACGGGAGGTAAGCAAGAGGGGTCCTCGGACGTGATGAGCTCCCTGTCACGGGAGGTAAGCAAGAGGGGTCCTCGGACGTGATGAGCTCCCTGTCACGGGAGGTAAGCAAGAGGGGTCCTCGGACGTGATGAGCTCCCTGTCACGGGAGGTAAGCAAGAGGGGTCCTCGGACGTGATGAGCTCCCTGTCACGGGAGGTAAGCAAGAGGGGTCCTCGGACGTGATGAGCTCCCTGTCACGGGAGGTAAGCAAGAGGGGTCCTCGGACGTGATGAGCTCCCTGTCATGGGAGGTAAGCAAGAGGGGTCCTCGGACATGATGAGCTCCCCGTCACGGGAGGTAAGCAAGAGGGGGGTACTCAGCCCTCTGTGGTGTTTGCTGGCCAAACTTCAATTTTCCCTTCCAGCTAAGACTCTGATTTTCCTTTGGGAAAGTGCTCGATCTCAGTCAGTGTGGCTGGGGGCTCCCCCACCCCTAGGCTCCCAGTGGCCCCTCCACCCAGGGCTGGCCCAGACCCCGGTGATTGTCTCAGAGGTGAGCAGGGACCCAGGCTGAGTCACTCAGACTCTGGGACTGGGACACTCAGAAAGAGGCCCCTCCCTGCAGGGCCACCAGAGTGTGGGGAGCCTGTCTGGGAATGCAGCCAGGTGGAGAAAAGCAGAGCCAGAGGTGGGAGAGTCCACGCCCTGATCGTGCTGTGGGAGCACCTGAATCCAGCCGTGCCTGAAGCCCACCACCCCGCACTTTCTGGTAGGAGCCAGAAATATCCACCTTGTAAATACCCACCTTGGCCTGGATCTATTTGAGCGGGTTTCCGTCACTCGGACCTGAAGAGTCCTTGCTAACGCCCTCTGCTAGGATGCAGCCGGCCCAGTCTGTCTGTGGCTTTGCCGGCTTCCTGAGCACCTCTGCAGCTGTGCCTGACGACAGCCTCCTGGGGTTGCCATCTCTCCCTGCCCCTTTGCCCCCCTTATCTTGCATCCTGGGGCGAAGTCTCTTCTCTTCCCTCCCAGAATCTTCAGGCCCTCCGGAGCCCCACCCAAGGCCGCAGTGCCCCCACCCTCATTCCAAAGACACAAACCGAAGCAGCCACACAGGGAACCCAGAGGAAAGTCTCTGAGGGGCAGAGCCTGTCACCCCACGGAAGCCGGCTCTTCCTCAGCCTGACTTGCCAGCACAGGGCGGGGTGGGACGTGGGGAGAGGACCCCACGCAGACCCCACGTCAGATCCCCACTCCCCGCCCCCTGTCATTTCCAGCTGTGTGACCCCAGGCAAGCCATGTAGTCACTCCAAGCCTCGCAGGTTAAAAATGGGGCCAATAACTCCAGCTGCCTCCTCCTGAAGTGTGGAGAACATGCCCGCCCAGGCCGCCCAGCCACGGCTGCCCTGCTCCCAGGCAGGGGCACAGGGCGGGGTCCCAGGGGCTCCTTGGGCCGGGGGTGGGGCTCGGCTGGATCCTGCAGTGCTGGGGCATCCACCTGACAACCGCTATCCTTCTCACCGACTCCATAAAACCCCCCAAGAAAAGCTGTGCAGGACGTCCCCGCACACGGCACTCCACGGTTACTCAGATGCTGCTGCATCCAGCTCAGGGAGTGAAGGAGAGGAAGGGAAAAAGGAAGGAAGGGGGTGCCCGCAGTGGCTCACGCCTGCAAGGTCAACACTTTGGGAGGCTGAGGCAGGAGGACTGCTTGAGCCCAGAAGTTCAAGACCAGCATGGACAACTTAGGGAAACGCCGTCTCTACAAAAAATAAAAGAATTAGCCGGGTGTAGTGGCAGGCCCTGTAGTCCCGGCTACTTGGGAGGCTGAGGCAGGAGGATCCCTTGAGGCAGGGAGGTCGAGGCTGTAGTGAGCTATGATCGCACCACTGCACTCCAGCCTGAGTGACAGAGCAAGACACTGTGTCAAAAAACATTTTTTTATTTTAAATTTTTTTTTTTTTGAGACAGAGTCTCGCTGTCACCCAGGCTGGAGTGCAGTGGCATGATCTGGGCTCACTGCAAGCTCCGCCTCCCGGGGTCACGCCATTCTCCTGCCTCAGCCTCCCGAGTAGCTGGGACTACAGGCGCCCGCCACCGCGCCCGGCTAATTTTTTGTATTTTTAGTAGAGACGGCGTTTCACCGTGTTAGCCAGGATGGTCTCGATCTCCTGACCTCGTGATCCGCCCGCCTCGGCCTCCCAAAGTGCTGGGATTACAGGCATGAGCCACTGCGCCCGGCCTATTTTAATTTTGAAAAGGAAGGAAGGGCCTGGGCTGGGTGCAGTGGGGAAGAAGGGGGTCCCGGCAGGGGTGACAGGATGTGGGTGCCTGCCTGGAGCCAGCCCGCCTGGAGGACCCCAGTGCCCTCCTCTCAGTGAAACACTAGGTGCTCCTTCCTCCTGGGTCACCCAGTCCTGGGCACATAAATCATCCACACCGCGACGGAGGGAACGCCTGGGTCAGCAGGAGCCACAGTTGTGGTACCTCCCTGGTGGGTTTCTCGGCATCCTTGGGGAGTGGCAAGGAACTGGGAAGGGGTGGCCCCTCTGCAAGAGGCCGTGGGCACGTCGGGCGTGGAGCCCCAAATCTGAACACGGCCTTGGTGGTTCTGGGCAAATCGGTGCCCTGTTTCCCAGCTGGGCAAACCGAGGGGCGTTTCAGCTCTGCTGTGCCGGCCTGGTGGGCACAGGGCCTCAACCACAGTCGGCCCCCCAAGCGCTGCTTCCCTCCCCCTGCCCAGGAACCTGGCTCAGAGCCAGCGGCTGCAACCCTCGCACCTGGCTCCCCGGGGATCTGTGTTGAGTGACACCCGCAGGTGACGCAGCAGCTCCCAGACCAGGCTGCGCCGATGGCTGAGGGCCGATGGCTGAGGAACAGGCCGGACCCTGCTCAGTGGAACCTCCGGGGTGGCCTAGCCCCTCCCTTCCAGAGAAGGCACCTGGGTCCCCGTTTCCAGGAGCTTAACCCGACCGGAGGAATGACCCCGGAGAGCAGAGCGGCCGCCCTGGCCCGGGCACACAGGCCCCAACTCCAAGGCGCACAGGCCCGGACTCCAGGCCTCAGGTTGCCTTGTCACATAGTTTCCAAATGACAGCTGCTGCCGGTGCCGGCCAGCCAGGTAGGAGAGCCGGGCCCTGCACTGGGCTGGGAGAGGCCCCCCCAGACGCCCTGGGACCACCCCGGCCTGTCTATTCCCCTCGGCCCAGGTCGACAAGGTGTGAGGCACAGAGAACGTCCAAGTTCATTCAACAAACCAGAGCAGCCTACCCCGTGGGGGCTCCGTGTGCGGGAGCGCGGGCCAGAGCAGCCTACCCCGTGGGGGCTCCGTGTGCGGGAGCGGGGGCCAGAGCAGCCTACCCCGTGGGGGCTTCGTGTGCGGGAGCGGGGGCATACAGCCTGGTGCAAGCAACTTTCCCGAGTTACCTGTAAAACAGCGCTGTGGATCCGACCGGCAGGGTCTGGCACGGCACCCTCTGACGCCCACAGCCCTGGCACCGGCTGCCAAGGGGCTCTTTCCCCAGTCCCACGAGTGGAACCACAGGTCCCCGGAGGCCTCCACGGCTGTTTGCTGGAGGGGGCGGGGGAAGAGTCTCTCCCCCACCCTCCTGACATGAAAATCTGTAAAATTCTCTGCTCCTGGAGCTCTGGGCGCCCAGCAGGCCTTGGCCAGCCTGTGAGCAGACCCTACAGCCGCATCGTCCTCCCACACAGAGAACCTCAGACCCAGTGACCCGCCTCAGGAGGCCTCACAAGGCCCCAGTGCCCGGCGTCTCCCCATTGACTTTTTATTTAAATGGATTTCCAAATCTCTCCTCCCCAAAGAAGCACTCTCCTCACCCCCTGCACGACTGAGGGGCCAATCTTCTGAATAGGAAACTGGATGTCGGGCTTAGTCGAGAGGCATCTTGGGCCAGGCCACGTCTAAGAAAACTATTTCCAAGCCTCCTGTACCCCTGGCCAGGGTGCAGCTCAGGCCGGCTGTCCTCTCCCCAGGCACTTCTATGGGACAATGAGACCTACTCCCTGGGATGGCAAGACTCGAATGTGGTTTCCCTCAAAGCTCAGCCAGGGGCTCACCCACCAAAGGCCATCTGCCACTGTTATGCTCCTCATTTTTTAATTTAATTTTATTTTATTTTTAAACGGTGCCTCGCTCTGTCGCCCAGGCTGGAGTGCAGTGGAGCAATCTCAGCTCACTGCAACCTCTGCCTCCCGGGTTCCAGCAATTCTCCTACCTCAGCCTCCCGAGTAGCTGGGACTACAGGCACCCACCACCACGCCCGGCTGATTTTGTTTTTTGTATTTTTAGTAGAGACGGGGTTTCACCGTGTTAGCCAGGATGGTCTCGATCTCCTGACCTCGTGATTCACCCACCTCGGCCTCCCAAAGTGCTGGGATTACAGGCGTGAGTCACCACGCCCAACCCCTGTTATGCTCCTTACGATTATTATTGTATCTTTATGAGCTCAAGCTGCTGTCCCCTCCAAGTCTGGCACATGCTGGCTGGAGACCGGCAGCGCCCGGATGGGGAAGAGCAGCCGTTTGGAGTCAGCGTCGAGGAATCAGAAGCTGCCCTTCTGAGCTCTGCTGGGCACGCTGTGGGCTCCGGAGAGATTGGCCGGGTCGTCCCCCACCTTCCTGGGGCAAGGGACCTGCCGAAGACAGCCGGGAAGAATGTCAACATTGTTAGGAAAACAAGCTTCAGACAGAAGCTCTGCGCGGCAGCCACCGGGAGGCAGGTGGAATTTTGCAATGGGCCCCCCGTGCAGGGCAAGTGGCCCCAGGGCACACGAAGGCCCTGGCTGCCGGGGAGTTGATTTAAAGCTCGGCTGCCTATCTCCGGTGACAGGTTATTTGTGTAACCTACAGTTTTCTATGCACATAGTAATTTCCACCTCCCTCCATGTCACACAGAAGACACGTTTTTACCCTGCGTCGGAGCAGGAGAAGTGTCTAAACGAAAGGGACTTCACAAAGAGCTTGACTGACAGGCGGGCGCGGGGAGAGCTGGGATAATGTCCAGGTTATCAAAGCAGACGCAGGTGGGCAGGCGAGAACGGGCATGCTCCCCAGCTCAGAATGGCCTGTTTGGCTTGCAGGAGGTCCCAAAGCAAGAACTAACAGGCACAGGGATCGCTGGCCCCGTGCGTTTCCCTTTAAACACTGTCTAAGCTGTAACGAAGTCTGATTACAGTTTAGCTGAGATGGAAACTGAGAGGAAGGAACTATAATATTCAGCAATTACAAGCACCTTCCTCTTTGGACAATCCCATTTCACTCCTCAGCTTATGCCTGTTCCCCGTGGATCCTGACTACACACCCTAACCTCATGCTTGGCAGTTCGTAAACAAGATGCCGCTCTGTGGTGACGGCGTACGCGCAATGAGAAGCACGACTCTGGGGGCCAGAGAGGCCTGATCTCGGTAGCTCCCAGGCTTAGTCTCTGCGCTACCTGGGCCGAAAGAGCCGAATTCTCCGAAGCTCTGTGTCCTTGCCTGTAAAAACGGGGAAGAACGGAACTTACTTGGAAGACTTGTGTGACTCGGGTGAGGATTCAGCTGTGCACACACAAAGGGACATGAGTGAGCAAGTGTCTGGCACGGACACGGCCCGGGGTGGAACAGCAGCCCTGCCCGGTTGGCTCAGAGGTAGCCGCACACACAGAGGAGCCGTCTCAGCTCAGAGCCCGGCCCGGCCCCTCCACCTGGCCCTCTGGGAGGGGCCCCCCCGTTGCTTCTCTGGCCAAATTCCTGCATCTGGGGTCTCGAGGGGAAGAGGCCGGGATGAGTTGCTGGGTGGCCCAGCAATAAACGTTGAACAATGAGGGGGCTCAGTCTCCCTCCTACCAAATGGACCAAGTTACCTCCGAGGCCGTGGGAGGTGAATGAGTCAGTGTTTGTGAAACACTCTGAGGATCAGATGAAAGGGCTCCAGGAGGGGCTGCCCATTAGAGGTGATCACAGGGAGCTTGGCCCACACCCCCCCCCAGAATGAGGGCCAAGGGGCCGGGGCAGCCCCACCGTGCGGCCGGGGGGAGGCCTGGACGCAGAGGAGGCCACAGCCAGGCCCCACTAAGCCACCTGTTCCCGGCACAGGCATCCCAGGGCCAAGGCTGCAGGGACCGTCTCTGCTGGTCACGTCCGGAGTGTGAGGCCCTGGAGGCCCCGTGCATGTCCGTGCGATGATGCCACCCACAACGACCGAGATCGGCCGGAGGGAAATAAGGCCGGAGGCAGCAGCACCCAGGGGTGGGGCCCGGCGTGGCCCGGACCACGTAACCTCCTGCACTTGGACGACTTCTCCCACCTACCCGGGTCTCAGCACCCTCAGTGGTCTGTGGGGAGCCTGCTGCCATGCAAGTCCCTATAATCCGAGGGCGTGGACGCCCTTTTCTGCCACCCTGGCCTGCTCCCTTCGGGGGCCGTGCCTGAGAGTGGGTGAGGGGGACCTCCCCAGCCCCTGGAGACCCTGGCTTGCCCAGGCCACATGTCCCAGTGGACACGACAGAACCAGAGGCCAGATCCACCCCGGTGCCCACCTCCAGGCCTCAGGCAGCCCAGGGTGCACGGACCGAGGGCCCCACACTGCACCATGGCAACCCCTCCCCACGGCCCCGCCCGGCCCCATCCAGGCCCTCCCATCTCTATCTCCAGCCTGGGGGTCTCCGCCTCTCTCTGACCTGGGGCCTCCACTGCACCCGCTCGGAGCCTGAGCCAGGCCCATTAAAGGTGCAAGGATTATCACAGAAGGTGGAGAGCTGTGCCAGCCACAGCAGCCCCCAGCCCCCTGCATCCACGGAGCACCTGGGGCGCGTCCCGGTGAGACCAGCCACAGGTGGGAGGGAGTCAGCGCCGACTCATGACCGCACTCTCACCAGCAGTTTCTACACTGACTGCACGTTGCAATGACAATGTTTGGGTGGTGGAGTTAAAATATAGGCTCAAACTAAATATTACTTTTTTTACATGTTTTCAGGCAGCACAAGCAGATTTAAAACCAGGCGTGAGGCTGCCAGGCAGCTCTGACCTAGAACGGCTACCTCGTTTTGCGGCTGAGGACAGGAGGGCTGAGAAGGAAAGCCCTGTCCCTGCAGGGGCTAATGAATGAGAGGAGGGAGAATGAGCTACCCCCGGGAAGAATCAAATTCGGGAGGCAGGTGACCTCTGGGGCAGGCTGCAAGGACACGGGAGTGGGGAAGGGCCGCCTTCTTCTCTGGGTTTTTCTTTAAACTGCACTGCTCAGCCCAGCCATTTTCAGGAGGCCTCACGATGGGCACACGCTGAGGCCGGTGGCGGAGGCCGCCTGGACATTGGCAGACGCGGCTGTGCTAGGCGCCTTTTCTTTCTCAGCAGGACCTGGGGTCGCTCACTGAAATAACCACGGAAACGCCGGATTCAGCGGAGGCGTCCACCTGCCCAGCCGCTCCCCCCCGGAACTTCCTCCTTCAGTCCAGGGACCGCGTCCAGCTTCTCCGGGCCCGCGTGAAGCAGGCTCGCCCCTCACCCGGCAGTGACCCAGAGTCCCGGCTTATCCATCACTGTCAGGCTCTGAGAGCAGCTCTGTTCTGAATGCCCGGCCGCTTCTGCCACACACAGGAGGGAATGGGGGTCCACGTGAGACTGGCCACTGGCAGAGGCCTGGATCAGGCTGAAAGGTGCCTTGCGAGATGGGCACTCGCCAGCCTGCTCCAGCCAGAGCCCAGCTCCTTCTGAGAATCACACGGCCAGACAGAGGCTTGTGGAGAAGTGGGTGTCTCCCTCTCTGTCCAGCCCCAGCTGCACGGAAGCAAAGCTGGCCCCAGCGTGACTGAGTCCAGAGCCCAGCCCTGAGCACTCACCAAGGGCCAGGATGAGTCAGTGCATGGGGCAGGTGCCGCCCCCACGACCTCATTCCCAAGTTCCCTCTGTGTCCCCGCAGCCCGTGCTGGCCAGGGCGGCAGGAGGGCATGGCAGGTGCTCCCAGAGCTCGCTTCTCTGCGTGTTCCCGCCACCCTCCCTCCCTGGTCCTGCGGGCTGCCGGCCTCAGGATCCAGGTCGCCTTAGGTGGCAAAGTTGGGGCCGTGCCCCACCTGCCTTCACTGGCTCATGTTGATTCCTTCATCTATGAGATAGTCTGAGCTTGAGGCTTGGAAACTCTCCTCTGCCAGACCTAGCTCTGGGCCGTGGATGCACAGAGCCCTGAGCTCAGAGACCAGGAGAGGCCGGCACCATGCTCCACCTGGCCGGCGGCTCCAGGTCATCTGGAGTGTCCCAAAGCTGCAAGGCTAAGGGAGGCTCCCCCTCCCTGGAGGGGCCCAGGCAGCCCTTGTGATGGAGCCAGGGATGGTCCCTGACCCCAGGAGCTCCCTCTCCTCCCACAGACCCGTCTCCCTCAGGGCTGTCTTAACTTGGGCTCACCTGGAAATAGGTTTATGGGGAGGCCATCCCAGGGAACTTTCGCAGGAATGAGGGCTGAGGCGGGGAAGGGCTGTTGTCACCACCATAGGGGACTGCCCCAGTGAGGGGCCGGCACGGGACCCTCAGAGTCTTCCCACCCAAGGGTCATGAGAGCCGGGTCAGAGGTCGCAGGCTGCTCCTAGGGCCTCTAGATCTCTGGAGAGCCCTTGGCTGCAGTTTGCAGATGCCAATGGCTGGAGGTCAGCTGGCACTCCCACCACAATAGCCAGCGGACAACAACAGCGTGAGCACAGAGATGGGCACCCCCCCGTGTCCACTCGGCCGGGCCACAGTGCCCAGCGGTACGGTCAAGCCCCGTCCAGATGCCAGTGTGGCTGTGCTGCAGATATGATCGACACGCACAATTGGCTAATTGTAAGTGCTGCAGATCACCCTCCGAGATGTGGCTGGGCCTCAGCTGCAGTTGAAGATGAACACTGAGGCTTCCTGGAGAAGGGCCTCTGCCCCAAGGCTGCAACATAAAATCCTGCCCGGGCTCCCAGCCTGCTCTCCTGAGGGCCTGCTGCAGATTTCAGATTCATCAGCCTGGACCATCACGTGGGCCAGTGCATTAAATCAATCTCCCTGTGTCTGTGTCTCTGTCTCTCTCCCTCTGAAGGGCGCTGACTGATACAGGACCCTCTGTGTCTCTGCCTCAGGGCCAGGCTCCAGCCCCCGAGAGCCCCTGGTGGCTCAGCTTCTTCCCCACAGCCCTGCTTTCCATGAGGATGCTTTCGGCCCTTGGTGCTCTCTGTGTTATGGATTTATAGGGCTGTGTCCTGGGCCTGGACCTAAGGGGGTCAGGAGCAATGTCTGGACTTCCTGCCACCCTCAAGGTGCGTAGGTATGTGTGTGCTCAGGATGATTTATGTGGAGGAAACTTGGGGGAAACTCCTTGCAAATAAACCTCTGAGATCCTACAGACCTCAGGGGGATGGCAGCAATGGTCGGAGCCCACTGCTCAGTCTACAGATGGAGAAACTGAGGCCCAAAGAAGGCTTTGGCCTCTAGGTATGCCCTTGATTTCTGACCCTTAAGAGAAGCTGAGGAGTATGAGCATTTACTGTGCACCGTGTGGGCTGTCCACCTCCCTGAGATGTGGAGGACAGAGGCCCCTGTAACCAAGGCAAGGGTGACTGTCCTGGGGACTCCCGGCAGGCGGGCTGGAATCTGGTGGTACTGAGAGTGTCCTCTGCACACTCCAGGGACAGTGGTCATGCAGGGGTAACCCTCATTCAAGCCAAGTGGGCATTCTCTATGGGTCCCTGTGCCCCCAAGCCCCAGGAATGGACTGGAGCCCTGGGTGTTGGCCACGATCACTGCAGAACGGAAGGTGAAGAGGAGGCAGAGGTCAATGTTCCTTCTTCCGGGTCCAGGGCCCAGCTCACACACCAGGCCTTGTTCTGGGCCCTCAGAGTATACTGCTGCCCTTACCAAGACCAAGCCCTCCCTGCACTGAGCAGTGGCCCCAGACCCAAGACGCCAGAGAGCTTCTGGTGTGGAGAATCGTGTAGAGACCATTGGGCCCAAGGTCCCCTTCTTACAGTGGGGAGACAAAAGAGACCTGTCCAAAGTCAGCTAGGACCCCAGTATCCCAGAATGCCCATCCCCGGCCCCTGCCAGCCCTCTTTTTTTGTTCTCCTGCTCCTAAGCGGTAACGGGAGATGGGGTCCATATTGTCGTGGAGTTTGGAAAGTATTTTAGGGTACTGCAGCTGTCGTCACAAAAGCCACAAGCTGAGGGTCTTAAACAACACGCGTTTATTTCTCACAACTCTGAAGGCTGGACGTCTAAGATCAAGGAACCAGCACAGCTGGTTTCTCCACAGGCCTCTCTCCTCAACTTCTAGACGGCAGCCTTCCCCCAGATCCTCACACAGCCTCTCCTCTGTGCACAGACAGCGGGGATCCCTGGTGTCTCTTCCTCCTCCCATAAGAACACTGGTCCTACAGGATTAGGATTAGGGCCCCAACCTTATGGGATCGTTCAATCTTATTACCTCCTGAAATGACTTGTCTCCAAATATAGTCACGTGGGGGATACAGCTTCCACCTATAAATTTGGAGGATGCCATTCCATTCGTAACAGAATCAAATGCTAGAGTGGAACTACTCTATTTAAAAGCTCCAGCGTATCTAGGCAGCAGCACATAATGAGGTAGGAAGAGCTGGAGAAGGCCTGGCTGGCCATGGGAGACACGTCCATCTCACTGCTGGTTCATAAACATGTGGGCACCCGGGAAGCTGGAGCGTGGCCTGTGTGACGTGGGCGCCCACCACCACAATGGGGCCAGTTAATAAACACGTGGGCACCCGGGAAGCTGGAGCATGGCCAATGTGACGTGGACGCCCACCACCACGATGGGGTCAGTTCATAAACACGTGGGCACCCGGGAAGCTGGAGCGTGGCCTGTGTGACGTGGGTGCCCACCACCACTATGGGGCCAGTTCATAAACACGTGGGCACCCGGGAAGCTGGAGCGTGGCCTGTGTGACGTGGGCGCCCACCACCACTACGGGGCCAGTTCATAAATACGTGGGCACCCGGGAAGCTGGAGCGTGGCCTGTGTGACGTGGGTGCCCACCACCACGATGGGGCCGGTTCATAATCACGTGGGCACCCGGGAAGCTGGAGCATGGCCAATGTGACGTGGACGCCCACCACCACTATGGGGCCGGTTCATAAACACGTGGGCACCCGGGAAGCTGGAGCGTGGCCTGTGTGACGTGGGCGCCCACCACCACGATGGGGCCGGTTCATAAACACGTGGGCACCCGGGAAGCTGGAGCGTGGCCTGTGTGACGTGGGAGCCCACCACCACGATGGGGCCGGTTCATAATCACGTGGGCACCCGGGAAGCTGGAGCATGGCCAATGTGACGTGGACGCCCACCACCACTATGGGGCCGGTTCATAAACACGTGGGCACCCGGGAAGCTGGAGCGTGGCCTGTGTGACGTGGGCGCCCACCACCACGATGGGGCCGGTTCATAAACACGTGGGCACCCGGGAAGCTGGAGCGTGGCCTGTGTGACGTGGGCGCCCACCACCACCATGGGGCCGGTTCATAAACACGTGGGCACCCGGGAAGCTGGAGCGTGGCCTGTGTGACGTGGGCGCCCACCACCACCATGGGGCCGGTTCATAAACACGTGGGTACCCGGGAAGCTGGAGCGTGGCCTGTGTGACGTGGGCGCCCACCACCACAATGGGGCCGGTTCATAAACACGTGGGCACCCGGGAAGCTGGAGCGTGGCCTGTGTGACGTGGACGCCCACCACCACGATGGGGCCAGTTCATAAACACGTGGGCACCCGGGAAGCTGGAGCATGGCCTGTGTGACGTGGGTGCCCACCACCACTATGGGGCCAGTTCATAAACACGTGGGCACCCGGGAAGCTGGAGCATGGCCTGTGTGACGTGGGCGCCCACCACCACGATGGGGCCGGTTCATAAACACGTGGGCACCCGGGAAGCTGGAGCGTGGCCTGTGTGACGTGGGCGCCCACCACCAAGATGAGGCTGGTTGTGTCACCATCAGGCGAGGAAGCCATCACACCCTGCACTGCCAAGGGGGAAGGAAGGAGGAGGAAGATGAGAAAATGCCAGTGATGCCACTGCTCCCACCCGAGTCACCTCATTGGACCCTCACGGTGACCATGCTGAGCCCTCGTTGGCCAATTTTTAAAGAAAGGGTCATTGGTTTGCCTCAAGTCATACTGACTTCCTTGGGGTGAAGTCGATTTGCACCCAGGGCCCTCAGACTCCAGGTCCAGTGCTCCTTCCACCCCCCACCCTCGCCACACCCACACACAGCCAGCTGTGCGGAGGAGAGGCAGGCTTTTTCCGGAACTGGCCGGGCAGCGAGAGGTCCCTGGCTGCCGATGCTGGCTGTTCCCGCGGCTGATACTTGAGCCCTGGACATGGTTATTTTTTATCCATTAAGTAATTCCAGTGGAGACCAGAAAGAAATTGAGACCCACCTTGGCCAGGGCCAGCAAGACTGCCGAGATAAAAGGTCACACTGAGGGTGCCTGTCCGGCCTCCTCTTGTTCCAACCCAGCTTCTGAATGAAAGCCGAACTCCAGGAAACTCACAGGTGTCCACCCACAGTACCCGGCCACCACCCAGCCCTTGGGGCAACTCCCTGCTGAGAAACAGCAGCAGGGAGACTGACCGCCTGGGTTCAGATCACCGGTGGCTTCTCCCCAGCATGTGGGCTCCTCCCCCAGCTCTTCTCCTGTCTGCAAATTGAAATCTCCCCTATAGGAGTTCAGGTGAGCTCATTGCTGTGTGAGGAGCCCAAAGTGTGCTCGGTGCACAGCAGGTGCTCAATAAATGTGGCTCCCAGCCTGTTGCCCACCACAGGCTCAAGGGCTCTGTGGAACAATGCCTGGCACTCAGAAATGCCCCCACAGGGCCCCCAGCCCTGAGGGCAAAAGACATTGTGAGTCCCTTTGGTTTCTGTGCTTTATTTCCCCCGTGCCTTAAAGCACTGGAGTATCAGCCTCATAGGGTGGGGCTGTATCTTGTCACTGCATCCCCTTGCCTAGAGCCACATCTGACTCAGAGGAGGTAACAATAGCTAATGGATGGATGGATGGCAGATAAAGGATGGATGGAGGATGGATGGATGGATGGATGGATGGATGGATGGATGGATGGTGGATGGAGGATAAAAGATAGATGGTGGAAGGACGGATGGTAGATGGTGAATGAATGGATGGTGGATGAATGGATGGTGGATGAAGGATAAATGGTGGATGGATGGTGAATGGTGGATGGATGGATGGTGGATGGTGGATGGATGAGAATGGAGGATGAATGGTGGATGGATGGTGGGTGGATGGATGGATGGAGGGATGGATGGACAGATGGATTCATGGATGCATGGATGGATGGATGGATGGATGATGAATGGTGGACGGATGGATGGAGGATGAATGGTGGATGGATGGATGGATGGATGGATGGATGGATGATGAATGGTGGATGGAAGGATGGATGCATGGATGGTGGATGGATGGATGGATGGATGGTGGATGGATGGATAGATGAATGAATGGTGGATGGATGGTGGATGGATGGATGAGAATGGGGGATGAATGGTGGATGGATGGATGATGGATGGATGGATGCATGAATGGATAGATGGATGGATGGAGGATGAATGGTGGATGGAGGATGGATGGAGGATGGATGGTAGATGGATGGATGGATGAGAATAGAGGATGAATGTTGGATGGATGGATGGATGGTGGACGGATGGATGCATGAATGGATAGATGGATGGATGGAGGATGAATGGTGGATGGATGGATGGATGGATGGATGGATGGATGGATGATGAATGGTGGATGGATGGTGGATGGATGGATGGATGGATGGATGGTGGATGGATGGATGAGAATGGAGGATGAATGGTGGATGGATGGATGGATGGTGGATGGATGGATGGTGGATGTATGGATGGATGGTGGATGGATGTATGGATGGATGGTGGATGGATGGATGGATGGATGGTGGATGGATGGATGAGAATGGAGGATGAATGGTGGATGGATGGATGGATGGATGGTGGATGCATGGATGCATGAATGGATAGATGGATGGAGGATGAATGGTGGATGGAGGATGGATGGAGGATGGATGGTGGATGGATGGATGGACGAGAATGGAGGATGGATGGTGGATAGATGGATGGATGAGAATGGAGGATGGATGGTGAATGGATGGATGGATGGATGAGAATGGAGGATGGATGGTGGATGGATGGATGGTGGATGGATGGATGGATGGTGGATGGAGGATGGATGGAGGATGGATGGTGGATGGATGGATGGATGAGAATGGAGGATGGATGGTGGATGGATGGATGGATGAGAATGGAGGATGGATGGTGAATGGATGGATGGATGGATGAGAATGGAGGATGGATGGTGGATGGATGGATGGTGGATGGATGGATGGATGGTGGATGGATGGATGAGAATGGAGGATGAATGGTGGATGGAGGATGGATGGTGGATGGATGGATGGATGAGAATAGAGGATGAATGTTGGATGGATGGTTGGATGGTGGATGGATGGATGCATGAATGGATAGATGGATGGATGGAGGATGAATGGTGGATGGATGGATGGATGGATGGATGGATGATGAATGGTGGATGAATGGTGGATGGATGGATGGATGGATGGTGGATGGATGGATGAGAATGGAGGATAAATGGTGGATGGATGGATGGATGGTGGATGGATGCATGAATGGATAGATGGATGGATGGAGGATGAATGGTGGATGGAGGATGGATGGAGGATGGATGGTGGATGGATGGATGGATGAGAATGGAGGATGGATGGTGGATGGATGGATGGATGAGAATGGAGGATGGATGGTGGATGGATGGATGGATGGATGCATGGATGGATGGATGAGAATGGAGGATGGATGGTGAATGGATGGATGGATGGATGGATGAGAATGGAGGATGGATGGTGGATGGATGGATGGATGGTGGATGGATGGATGCATGAATGGATAGATGGATGGATGGAGGATGAATGGTGGATGGAGGATGGATGGAGGATGGATGGTGGATGGATGGATGGATGAGAATGGAGGATGGATGGTGGATGGATGGATGGATGGATGAGAATGGAGGATGGATGGTGAATGGATGGATGTATGGATGAGAATGGAGGATGGATGGATGAGAATGGAGGATGAATGGTGGATGGAGGATGGATGGTGGATGGATGGATGGATGAGAATAGAGGATGAATGTTGGATGGATGGTTGGATGGTGGATGGATGGATGCATGAATGGATAGATGGATGGATGGAGGATGAATGGTGGATGGATGGATGGATGGTGGATGGATGGATGAGAATGGAGGATGAATGGTGGATGGATGGATGGATGGTGGATGGATGGATGCATGAATGGATAGATGGATGGATGGAGGATGAATGGTGGATGGAGGATGGATGGAGGATGGATGGTGGATGGATGGATGGATGAGAATGGAGGATGGATGGTGGATGGATGGATGGATGGATGAGAATGGAGGATGGATGGTGAATGGATGGATGTATGGATGAGAATGGAGGATGGATGGATGAGAATGGAGGATGAATGGTGGATGGAGGATGGATGGTGGATGGATGGATGGATGAGAATAGAGGATGAATGTTAGATGGATGGTTGGATGGTGGATGGATGGATGCATGAATGGATAGATGGATGGATGGAGGATGAATGGTGGATGGATGGATGGATGGTGGATGGATGGATGAGAATGGAGGATGAATGGTGGATGGATGGATGGATGGTGGATGGATGGATGCATGAATGGATAGATGGATGGATGGAGGATGAATGGTGGATGGAGGATGGATGGAGGATGAATGGTGGATGGAGGATGGATGGAGGATGGATGGTGGATGGATGGATGAGAATGGAGGATGGATGGTGGATGGATGGATGGATGGATGCATGGATGGATGGATGAGAATGGAGGATGAATAGTGGATGGATGGTGGATGGATGGTGGGTGGATGGATGGATGGATGAGAATGGAGGATGAATGGTGGATGGATGGTGGATGGATGGATGGTGGATGGTGGATGGATGAGAATGCAGGATGAATGGTGGATGGATGGTGAATGGTGGAGGTATCGTGGATGGTGGATGGACGCATGGGCGGATGGATGGATGGATGGATGCATGTATGGATGGATGAACGGTGGATGGGTGGTGGATGGATGGTGGATGGATGGATGCATGGATGCATGGATGCATGGATGGATGGATGGATGGATGAATGGTGGACGGATGGTGGATGGAGGGATGCAGAATGGAGGATGAATGGTGGATGGATGGATGGTGGATGGAGGATGAGTGATGGATGGATGGATGGATGATAGAGGATAGATGGTGAATAGATGGATGGTGGATGGAGAATGGTAGATGGGTGAATGGATGAGTATGTAGATGTATAGATGGATGGGTGGGTGAATAGATGCATGGGGGGTTGGATGGATGGATGGATGGGAAGGTGGGTGGGTGAATGGATGAGTGGGTGGGTGGGTGGATGGATGGATGGATGGGTGTGTGGACGAATGTGGACAGACTGGCATAGCCCACACGGGTTCTAGCCCTTCAGCTGGGCAGCTGGAGGAGGTTTCTCAGCCTGGGGCTCTTAGCCTCTGTTTCTCTGAGGAGTAGTCCCAGGCCCTTCTTTGCAGTTGGGAAAGTCAATTCCCCAAATCCCTCCCCTTTCAGTATCTAAACTGAGCAGATTCTACTTGAGGGAAAGGAGCCCCAGGTGAACTGGACATCTCCCATCCCTCCACACTCTCCTAGTGGCTGCAGGGACAGGGGAGAACCCTAGGCACCCACTGGGTGCTCCCTGTGCCACAGGAGTCGACGCACAGCACCCTGCAGGGGCTCTGCTGGGGACTCTCATCCTGTTCACACGGCAGAGCCCGTGGTCTATCCCACAGCCACTGCCTACCTCGTCCATCCTGCAGCTACCACATACCTTCCTGGCCACTGAGTTAGGATCTGGGGTAACCCCGAGGCAGCCCTTACCCTCCCTTGACCTTTGAAACAGGGTCTTTGACCCCACTGGTGGGCTCTGAGAAATATCTCCCCTTTCCTTCCACCCACTTCCCCACCAGGAAGCTGCACCTGCCAAAGCCCTGTGACTTTCTAGGGACATTCGCTACCCTTTGCATGAGACAGAGGCACACGCAGAGACGCAGAACCCCCTGAGGCCTGGGCCATCAGCTAAAGGTCAGCTCAAAGCTTCCCAGGTCCCAGATACCAAAGGGTCCTGGGGCCTCCACTCTGACGCAGGGGCTGGAGCCCCGCCCCAAGCTTCCCCGCACTCACAGAGCCAGAGCCAGAACCAACCATCCTGACCCAGGAGGGCCTCCCCGGCCTCACAGCCTCCGAGCCCAGCTCTGCAGAGGTGGCGCGGCCAACAGGAGCTATAAACGGGATGTGTCTTTAGCCTTGCTGCCAACTCTTGAGAAGCACGCCCCAGAGGCACAGACCCTTCCAAGTTTCTCCCTTTTCTTTCTTCAAAATGCAGTCGCTGGCTCCCCATCAAGAGGCCTCCTCTGAGTTCTGAGTGTTTCTCCCTCTGCGAGCTCAGCCTTGTGTCTTGACCCCCAGAAATGGTCTCAGTGCTTCTTCCTGAGAACCCCAGAATCCAAGGGGCATGGCCCCCAGCCAGGGTCCCCGGGGTCCTGACTCCACCCAATCACACACAGACTCCACTTCCAGCAGGGAGCGAGGCCCCTTGCCTCCGGGGCAGCAGCCACTTGTGTGGGGAGAGGTTGGGGTCAGCTGATGTGGGCTGGGGGCACCCCAATCTCCAGCTGGCCTAGAGTCTCCAAGAGCAAAGCAAGCCGGAACCGGAGCCGCGCGAAAGTCCGGCGGTGGTGGTGGTTCTCCTGCTGCCCTGCACGCGCCATGGCCAGAGTGGCCAGTGCACCCATGATGTGCTGCAGGGGCGAGGCGGGGCGAGGCGGGCCTGTACCAGGGAGAGATGACCTGGCCCCACCAGCCAGCACCCCGTCACCAGCACCCCATCACCCTTCATGCCTCACCCTGTCTCCTTGGGTCCCTCTCCCTACTCAGCACACACAGTGACCTTTCATGTTCTCCAGTGGGTCCTTTTAGACTCAGAGTAAGACCCTCACCCTTCCCTGGCCTGCCAGACGCTCTAACATCTGGTCCCCATTCCCCCAACCCCTGCCTGGCGTGCTGTCCTGGTCGCCCCCCTAGACCCCGTCCTCATCCTCCAGCTCTTGGCTCAGATGTCCCCTCAAGAGGCCCCTGAGGCCCCACCCCACTCTCTGCAGCCCCCAGCCTGCCCCTTCCCCACTGCGGGCTCGGGCCCAGGTCCGGACTTGTTGAGGCCCCACCTCCTTCACAGCCACAGCGGCAGCCCAGGGCCTAACAGAGCACGCAGCAGGCGCCTGCAATCTGCCCGGAGACGAACTGCCCTGAGCATTTGCTGCAATCTGCCCACGGATGCAGGAATGAGTGCCCTGAGCATTTGGGAAGGAAGAGAAAGGGAGGGAGGGGGAGGGGAAAGCAGTGGGGAGGGAGAGGGAAGAGGAAAAGATGGAGGTGGGGAGAAGGGAGAGAGGAGGGAGGATGGAGAGATGGAGAAAAGAAGGAGGAGGGAGAGAGGGAGGAGGGAGAGAAGAGGGAGGAGGGAGAAAAGAGAGAGAAGAGAGAGGGAGGCGAAGGAAAGGAAGAAGGAGGGAGGAGGGAGTGGGGAGGGAGAGGAATGAGGGACGACGGAGACGGAGGAGGGAGAGGGAGGGGGAGGAGGGAGAGATGGAGGGAGGGAGGGAGGACTACTCCAATAGAGGGGGCGCCTCTTGTCCGAGGGGAGCGAAGGGACACCCTGGCCAGGGGAACCGGAAGCGGTTGGATTCCACAGGCAGAGGGGGAGGCCCCAGGATGACAGGAATGGCCCCGGCACAGGAGCAGAGCAGGGACCCTGCAGGACATGTTCAGGGTGCCCAGCCTCCCATCTCCCTGCCTCGTGGGCCTGGATGTGCAGGAAGGTAAGTCAGAGCCTGGCTCAGCCCAGGCTGCCGAAGCTTTGTGAGAAAAATAAACCCCACGCTCCGGGGTTTCCCTGGCCTCCCGGTCAACCAGGCTCCCCGGGCCCAGCAGCGACAAGTGCCTCGCCCGGCGCCAACAGTGTGTGAGCCCGCGCTGCCGGCGTGGTTCCCTGGACGTCAGCAAGGGCCCCACATCACCCTGCATGGGGCTGGGCACTGAGGAGCTGCCTCCCGAGGACTGGGTGCTGCCGCTGGGGAGCCCAGGTCCAGGCTCCTTCCCCGACCCTCTGCTGCCCCAGCCCGTGTGGCCTGCTGGGCTTGTTTATGTTGCTATTGTGTTTGTGGCTGTTTTGGGGGGTTTTTTGAGACAGGGCCTCGCTCAGTCACCCAGGCTGAAATGCAGTGGCAAGATCACGGCTCACCGCAGGGTTGACCTCCCGGGCCCCCTGGATCTTCCCACCTCAGCCTCCTGAGTAGCTAAGATGACAGGTGCACGTCACCACACCCAGGTGATTTTTTAATATTTTTTTATTTTTTGTAGAGATGGAGTCTTGCTGTGTTGCTGGTCTCAAACTCCTGGCCCTAAGCGATCCTCCCACCTCAACCTCAAAAGCTCCGGGATGACAGGCGTGAGCCACTGCACCTGGCCTGACCTTGATTTCAGGGATGGTTTCACGGCGTCCACTTACGTCAAAACATATCGGATTATATTCTTTAAGTATGGGCAGCTTGTTGTTTGACAATTTCAACTCAATAAAGCTGTTTTACAAAATATATATATATTAAAAAGAAAGAAATGTGATATCGAAATGAGACAGCAGTCGTAGGAAGAAAGGTTAACATGGATTCCTTTCCTACACTTTACACCGGAAATATATGTGAATTGTCAGAGATCTAATGTGAATGGATCACAGATAGAATCACAAAATGACATAAAACCACAACAAGGGGTCGTCTGTGCTGGGGGCAGCTCCGTGTCTGGATTCCGTGGTGAAAAGGGACGCAGAACTGTGCAGTCACCCCCGTGACACGTTCCCAGCTGTGACTGAGCCTCTAGTTCCCAAGACGCCACCACTGGGGGAAGAGGGACTTCCTGTGCCATTTTCACAACTTCCTGGGGATCTCTAACCATTTCCAAATAAAAAGCGTTTGAAATGGATGAGCAAAGCCTGAAGGCCTGGAAGGAAACACGAATGGGCTTTGCTGTATTCTCTGTATTTAAAAAACAACTTTTGCTGGGCGCGGTGGCTCACGCTGGTAATCCCAGCACTTTGGGAGGGCGAGGCGGGTGGATCACTTGAGGTCAGGAGTTTGAAGCCAGCCTGGCCAACATGGAGAAACCCCGTCTCTACTAAAAATACAAAAATTAGCTGGGCGTGGTGGCTCACGCCTGTAATCCCAGCCACTCAGGAGGCTGAGGCACAAGAATCGCTTGAACCCGGGAGGCGGAGGTTGCGGTGAGCCGAGATCACGCCACTGCACTCCAGCCTGGGCGAAAGAGTGAGACCCATCTCAACATTAATTAATTAATTAAATAAAATTAAAAACAACTTTTGCTTTTACAAAAAAAGACAAGAAATTAAACAGATGAATGACAAAATGGGAAAACATTTTCAGGTCGTATCATGGCCAAACTTGGGTTTGGGTTAATAGCTCTGATGCATTAATAGCTTCTACAAATAAAGAAAAAGGCAAACATTATTTTTTAAAATGGCCCAAAGAAATGAATAAATAACAGAAAAGGAAAATTCCAGTGTCCTTTAATTATATGAAAACATTCTAAAAAAAATAGCAAGTAGAAAAATTGTAAACTGAAGCAGTTTTACCAATGGAACATTAATTTTTTTTATGTTGGTATTCTAATCTGCTAGTAAATTTTTTAAGTATAATTCAGGCAACTCAGCTAAGTGATCCACTATAAGTTTTATGAAATCTTAATGTAGGAAGAGTATTTCCAATGAGAATGTCGTGTGCAAATTCAGATGTTCTGTAAGTGTGACATACACACCAAATTTTGAAAACTTTGTATTAAAAAAGAATGACAATATCTCATTACTAGATTTTTTTTATCAATTACATGTTGAAATGATAACATTCTGGCTATATTGGGTTTGATAAATAAATACATTACTAAAACTGATTTCACCTGTTTCTTTTTACTTTTATTGCAGCTACTAGAAAATGTAAAATTATGCCTGAGGCTCAGATTTTATTTTCATCAGACAGCACCAACCTGGACTTTCTCATTTTCCAGACGAGAAGACTATGGAAGGGGCTGGGCATGGTGGCTAACACCTGTAATCCCAGCACTCTGGGAGGCCGACAGGGGGTTAGATCATTTGAGGTCAGGAGTTCAAGACCAGCCTGTCCAATATGCAGAAACCCCATCTCTACTAAAAATACAAAATTATCTGGATGTGGTGATGTGGCCCTGTAATCCCAGCTACTCAGGAAGCTGAGGAAGGAGAATTGTTTGAACCCAAAAGGCAGAGGTTGCCATGAGCTGAGATTGCACTACTGCACTCCAGCCTGGGCAACAGAGTGAGACTCCATCTCAAAAAGAAAGAGAGATAGATAGAGACAGAGAGAGAAAGAGAGAGAGAGAAAGAGAGAAAGAAACTACAGAAGGAAGAAAGCACAGCCCTCTCTCCAAGCCTGGCCAGAAGCTTCCTGTCACCCTCTCATTTTCTGTGTCCCCCAAACTGGCACACTGGGGACCAAGCAGCTACTTCTGCACCTGCAGGCATCTGCCCTTCTGAGAAGGAGCGTTCGCTCGCCACTCACTCACTCCCAGGTGCCCATAGGCCTCCTGTGCGCTCCCCGGGGTCCCCCCTCCTGCCGTGAGCTCCCAGGGTCCCCCCTCCTGCCGTGAGCTCCCAGGGTCCCCCCTCCTGCCGTGAGCTCCCAGGGTCCCCCCTCCTGCCGTGAGCTCCCAGGGTCCCCCCTCCTGCCGTGAGCTCCCAGGGCCCCCCCTCCTGCCGTGAGCTCCCAGGGTCCCCCCTCCTGCCGTGAGCTCCCAGGGTCCCCCCTCCTGCCGTGAGCTCCCCGGGGTCCCTGCCCTCTCACATTCTCCTTCCTTACTTAACAGTGTTCTTTATTTTGTGTCCAATGAGCTCACGTTTTGCTTCCTGACATCGAAGCCTTATCTCTGCTCCCCCTGCAATTCCCGAAACGGGAGACAAACGTGTTGGGGTTGAGAGATGGTTTTAGGAGATATGAGGACAGTTCGAGAGTGAGGAAGTTCTTATTCAAGGAGAATGCACCCGTTTGGTGCTACTCCGCCCCTTTGACACTCACAAGCTAAGGGCCCTGCCCCCAGGAGCACCAGCCAGAAGCTGGCACCAGTGCTTCATTTTGTCCGTGTGTGTTGCTCAAATTAACCTCAATTCATGGCAGGAGATGCTAGGTTTTTACTGGAGATATTGCATTTCTCTTTAATTATTTAAGTTTTTTTAAGTGACCTAATTTTATATCAGAGGGAGAATGCAATTTTTTAAAAAAGGAGGAAAAAGTAAGTTAATTTTTTAAAACACACTGAGTAAACAGCAAACAACACTGTGGCAGGTCAGGGAACGAAAGTCAGAAGGGTGCCGGGCAGTGGCTGAAATTTAGGGACCCGAATTGGGCCACACCCTCACGGCACAGTGGGATAAACTGAGGCCCAGTTGGACACAGTGGCTCACGTCTGTCATCTCAGCCACTCAGGAGGCTGAGGCAAGAGGATCACTTGAGCCCAGGAGTTGGAGGCTGCAATGAGCTATGATCACACCACTGTACTCCAGCCTGGATGACAGAATGAGACTGTGTCTATAAAGAAATTTTAAAATTAGCTGGACATGGTGGTGAGCACCTGTAGTCCCAGCTCTTCTGGAGTCTGAGGCAGGAGGATGACTTGAGCCCAGGAGGTTGAGGCTGCGGTCAGCTATGATTGTGCCACCGCACTCCAGCCTGTTCGACAGACTGAGACCCTGTCTATAAAAGAAAATTTAAAAGCAAATAAAATATAAAAGATAAAACAAAACTGAAGCCCCCCTCCCTTCCTTCTAAACCCTTGTTCTCCCTAAAGCAACTCTGCCCGGGCCCTGTGGCCAGACCCCAGAACCCCCATGTGGTCCCTCCTCGGGCCCCTCCCACCTTCCTGCTCTGAGACCCTGCTCGGCCCACCCCGCTACCTGCCCTGCATGGAGCCCACAGGGTGGCCACCCCCAGCCCCTCCCGCAGGGCCCAGCTGGGGAGCGGAGCCCACATAGCACGGCTGTGCCACCGGCCGACGAGGTTTCCTGCCCCCACCCTCCCACCCACGCACATGCAGGGGCCTGGCAAGGGCAGCTTCCTGCTGGACCCGGCACCAGCGGCTGAGCTGATGGTGACAGGAGCTTCTGCACCTCGGCCCCACAGCATGGAGCGGGATCCACAGCCCATGGGAGGCTCAGAGTGGGCGCCCAGGGGTGTTTGTCGAATGAATGAGTGAACACAGTGAGCCTCCCCAACACCCTGGAAGTCGGCTTTAGTCCCCTTCCTGCCTCCGCTGAGTCTGGACGGCCTCCCATTGGGGCTCCCTGGGGCTACAGGACCACCCCCCCTCTTCATGTCCAGGAGGGCCCTGAGGCCACAGAGCCCTGGGTCCCACCCACCACTGCCTCAGAGGGGCCTCTGCTCCCTCCCGTGCTCCTGCCCTCCTGCTCCCTCTCAAGCTCTCTCCATCTTTCACTTCCCCTCCGTCTCTCCCCGTCCATCTGTCTCTCCCCCTCCCTCCGTCTATCTCTCCCCCTCCATCTGTCTCTCCCCGTCCATCTGTCTCTCCCCCTCCCTCCGTCTATCTCTCCCCCTCCATCTGTCTCTCCCCCTCCCTCCGTCTCTCCCCCTCCCTCCGTCTATCTCTCCCCCTCCCTCCGTCTATCTCTCCCCCTCCCTCCGTCTCTCCCCCTCCCTCCGTCTCTCCCCCTCTGTCCGTCTCTCCCCCTCCCTCCGTCTATCTCTCCCCCTCCCTCCGTCTATCTCTCCCCGTCCATCTGTCTCTCCCCCTCCATCTGTCTCTCCCCCTCCCTCCGTCTATCTCTCCCCCTCCATCTGTCTCTCCCCCTCCCTCCGTCTCTCCCCCTCCCTCCGTCTATTTCTCCCCCTCCCTCCGTCTATCTCTCCCCCTCCATCTGTCTCTCCCCCTCCATCTGTCTCTCCCCCTCCATCTGTCTCTCCCCCTCCCTCCGTCTATCTCTCCCCCTCCATCTGTCTCTCCCCCTCCCTCCGTCTCTCCCCCTCCCTCTGTCTCTCCCCCTCCCTCCGTCTATCTCTCCCCGTCCATCTGTCTCTCCCCCTCCATCTGTCTCTCCCCCTCCCTCCGTCTATCTCTCCCCCTCCCTCCGTCTATCTCTCCCCCTCCCTCCGTCTATCTCTCCCCCTCCATCTGTCTCTCCCCGTCCATCTGTCTCTCCCCCTCCCTCCGTCTATCTCTCCCCCTCCATCTGTCTCTCCCCCTCCCTCCGTCTCTCCCCCTCCCTCCGTCTCTCCCCCTCCCTCCGTCTATCTCTCCCCCTCCCTCCGTCTATCTCTCCCCCTCCCTCCGTCTCTCCCCCTCCCTCCGTCTCTCCCCCTCTGTCCGTCTCTCCCCCTCCCTCCGTCTATCTCTCCCCCTCCCTCCGTCTATCTCTCCCCGTCCATCTGTCTCTCCCCCTCCATCTGTCTCTCCCCCTCCCTCCGTCTATCTCTCCCCCTCCATCTGTCTCTCCCCCTCCCTCCGTCTCTCCCCCTCCCTCCGTCTATCTCTCCCCCTCCCTCCGTCTATCTCTCCCCCTCCATCTGTCTTTCCCCCTCTCTGTCTCTCCCCCTCCCTCCATCTCTCCCCCCTCCATCTGTCTCTCCCCCTCCATCTGTCTCTCCCCCTCCCTCCGTCTATCTCTCCCCCTCCATCTGTCTCTCCCCCCTCCCTCCGTCTCTCCCCCTCCCGTCTATCTCTCCCCCCCATCTGTCTCTCCCCCTCCATCTGTCTCTCCCCCTCCCTCCGTCTATCTCTCCCCCTCCATCTGTCTTTCCCCCTCTCTGTCTCTCCCCTCCCTCCGTCTATCCCCCGCCTCCTTCTTTCCCCTCCCTCCATCTCCCCATCCCTCCATCTATCCCCCTCCCTCTGTCTCTCCCCCTCCCTCCGTCTATCCCCCTCCCTCTGTCTCTCCCCCTCCCTCTATCTCTCCCCCTCCATCTGTCTTTCCCCCTCCCTCCGTCTCTCCCCCTCCCTCTGTGTATCCCCCTCCCTCTGTCTCTCCCCTTCTCTGTCTCTCCCCTTCCATCTGTCTATCCCCCGCCTCCATCTCCCCCCTCCCTCCGTCTCTCCCCCTCCCTCTCTGTATCCCCCTCCCTCTGTCTCTCCCCTTCTCTGTCTCTCCCCTTCCATCTGTCTATCCCCCGCCTCCATCTCCCCCCTCCCTCCGTCTCTCCCCCTCCCTCTCTGTATCCCCCCCCTCTGTCTCTCCCCTTCTCTGTCTCTCCCCTTCCATCTGTCTATCCCCCACCTCCATCTCCCCCCTCCCTCCGTCTATCCCCCTCCCTCCATCTCCCCCCTCCCTCCATCTCTCCCCTCCCTCCGTCTCTCCCCTCCCTCCATCTCTTCCCCTCCCTCCATCTCTCCCCTCACTCCATCTCTCCCCTCCCTCCATCTCTCCCCATCCCTCTGTCTCTCCCCTCTATCCCTCTGCGTCTGTCTCTCTCATGCTCTCTCCTCTCTGTCTTTCCCCTCCCTCTCTCTCTCTGTCTCTTTCTCACTCCTCTGTCTCTCCGTCTCTGTCTCTCTGTCTCTGTTTGTCTCTCTCTCACCCTCTCTCCCCTCTCTCCCTCTCTCTCCCCTCCCTCTATCTGTCTCTCTCTCTTTCTCTCCTGCTCCCTCTGTCTCCATCTCTTTCCCTCTCTCTCTTGTCTCCTCTCTATTCCCAGCGGGGCGTGGCTGCCCCAGGAGAGCTGAATGAGGTCTCTGAGCGCTTTGTTCTGCCCTGGGGGAGGGTCAGTTGGGCCGGAGGTGCCTTTACAGCATCACTTAGCAGCCAGAGGACTAATTAAGAGTTTGAGTTACCCTAGTGGGGCTGGAAATGGGACCTGCCTCTGCCCCTCTGCCCCTCCCCCGGGGGCCGCTGAATCCCCTTCACGCTGGACTGTTGGGCGACGGTGGCTGGGGCCTCCCTGGAAGTGACCAGGGCTGGTTCGGTCATTTCGGTCATTTCCCTGGAATCAGAGCTGCATCCAGCTGCCCCCCTCACCCCCCAGCAAAGAAACAAACAAACATTCCGCCCAGTTTCTGATTTTCCCAGACGCGCACTGACGCCTGAGCGGCCTGGAGGTCTCTGGGGGCAGCGTCCCGCGCAGAGCCCAGCACAGGTGACCGCCCTCCTGAGACCTCCCACCCCAAGAGCAGACAGCAGGGTCACACCCTTCCCCACCCGGCCCCACTCCCTTGTAATTTGGGAGTGACGTCACCCCCTCTTCAGCCACGTTTGAGGAAAAGTCCCCATTCATAGGAAGGCGAGATTTGTGGTGATCCTGAAATAGCCCCAAAGAGCCGCCTGCCACCCCCCTCAACCCCCGTCATGCCCAGAAACCACACCAAGCCAAGGATGGAGGGCAACGGCTCCGGGGCCTTTGAAGCCCACGGGAGACTTGAAGAAACCTCCGGAAGACCAGGCTCCGCTGTGGGCCAGCCCCCGGAGCCGTGTGTGAGAATCGCCGGGGGAAGGAGCGTGTGAAGCAGAGGGGAGGGGAGGGAGGGACAGGCCCTGCCCGGAAACCCGAGGGATGCAGCCCTGCGCACTCTGAAACCCGGCTTCTGGCCTCTGACGGGGGAGAGTGCATTCCTGTGGCTCCCGGCCCCACGCCCCAGCGAGGGAGGGACCATCCTCACTCTTGGCAGCCAGGACCCCGAATGCAGAGCTTCCAGGACTTGTCCCAGGCCACGCAGCCACCCCGAGGCAGCCGGGACGCAGAGCCTGGCCCCAGCTCTGCCACGCACAGTGTGGCCTCCGACAGCGGCCCCATGCCTCTGCACCTCAGTGTTTGTATCTGTAAAACGGGACTGGTCCTCAGCCTCCACCTCGAAGGGTTGTGTGGGGTTGCATGGAATTCTCCAAGGGAGCGAAGAGTCTGCGGAGATCACTGCTAATAACCCCAGGGCCTGAGCCAGGAGGGCCCACCCCCTGAGGCCATTCAAGGCTCAGCAAGAGGGAGAAGCCTGGCAGCTCCGTCCGCCCCCTCGGTCCTTCCTTGCTGAGCCGGCCCTCCCTGGGCCCCAGAAAGACGACAGGGGTGTCAGAGGTCCCTCCTGCAGGCCGGCCCAGGGCCCCAGTGAGCTGGGGGTTGGAGGGGAATTCCCATCCGCAGGGAGGCCCTGGGGCTTCAGGAAATGTCTGGGCAGAGGGAAGAGGGCAGGCCAGGCGGGGGTCCCTGCTCTCACCCCTCTCCAGGTGTGCTTCTGGCTGTGGCTTGGAAACATGAGGACCTGAGGAGGGGCTGGGGCCCAGGTGGGCATCGTTCCGTAGAGAAGCTGCGTTTGAGGCACGCAGGGGAAGCCCCAGCCCCCTGAAGAGGAGGAGCCTCCACACCCAGGACAGGCCGTGGTCCCTGGAGACACTGGGAGCCGGTGCCTCAGGCCCGGACAAGTGCCATGGAGAGGGGGGCCCTGCACCGGCCATGCTCTCTTGGCAGGATGGGGTGGCTCAGTCGTCCCCATGCTCTGGGTAGAAGGTCTTCCTGCCACACTGAGGCCGGCCAGCACCCTCTGCCCCTGTGCCATGTCCACCATCGTCCGGCTGGAGCCCTGGGGAAAGGCCCCAGAGGCCTGGACTGTCCAGATCCACAGGCACAAAGTGAACTCAGGAGCAGCCCAAACCGGGAACGAACCTGCTTTCATTCCAGCAGACACGGGCTCCATGTGTCACGTTCAATGATAACACCTGATTATTGATCACTTTCTCTAATGCCGGACATCGTTCTAAGGGTTTGTATCTATGAACACACTCACAGGGACCTTGAAAGAGGTTCTGTGATCTCCCCATTTCACAGATAGAGAAATCGAGGACAGGGAGATGTACGCAGCGTCCCCAAGGTCGTGCGGCTGGTAAGGAAAGGCCCGGAATCCGACCCCGGGCAGCCCGCCCCTTCAGCCCACGTTAGGCTCCCCCGCTGTTAAAATTGCATGCTTTTATTGTATGGTTTGGTCCTGTTTTCATTTTGAGTTGGTTATGGAAGGTGAGGGCCTGGGGGTGGGCTAGGCACATACTCCAGGGGCCTCTGAGGTCCTGACCTGGCAGGAGGACCGGGAACCACGTCGAGTCTCCAGCATCTTCCCATGGATGGGCGCTCCCGGCCGGCATTGCTGTTCCCTGGAGTCAAATGATGCTTGTCCCGCATCTCCAGGCCCCGGAGGCAAGTGCTCCTCAGGCTCTTGTGGGGAAGAGAGGAGAATGCCACCCCCTCAGCACCTCCACCCAGCACAGGAGCGCCCACCACCCTCGTGGTCCTGAGCTGCTGTGACAGGTCTGGGGAGACCCCTGGATCCTCCAGCCCTCCCCCGCCGGGGGGCGAGGGGACTCTTGCCCACAACAGCTGAGCAAACAAGCCCAGGTTGGGGAAGAGGCTCCCCGAGTGGGTGGCAGAGCCTGGTTCTGACTCTATGCAGACTCCAAGTCAGAATTCTCCCCAGGGGTCCACACGGCCACCTGAGGAAGGGGTAAGAATTCCTGCATCTGATTGGGCTTTGGGCCTGCGGAGCCGATGAAGTGGGAGCTCACCAGCTGGGGTGGCCAGGCCCCCACCTTCATGCACGGGTTCCTCTACAGCCCTTCTTGTCACAGCTGCAGGCAGGCCTCAGTTTCCCTGTCTGTAAGAGGGAGGCGGACGTCCTGGGCAGGGTGTCCATTCCCAGGGGCTGCCCTGGGACACAGCAGCACCAGGCATCTCCCCCTAGACAGCATCCACAGCACCCACAAAAATCTGCCGGGGGCCACTGAGCCGGGGCCGCACAGCCAGAGCAAGGAGGCCTTCCTGGTGAAGGGGCCTCGTCACCCGGCCCTCAGTGAGGTGTGGGTCTGCCGACGTCTATCCTGACTGCATCCGAGTGCTGGCGTCTATCCTGAGTCTGTCCGAGCGCCGAGGTTACAGCCCCTGTGCTGGGGCAGAACAGTATCTCCCTTGGGCTGCAGATGGGACGGTGCCCTGGGGACCCAGGAGGGGTGGACACCTCCACCAGGGCCTTCTCCACTGGCCCAGCCTGGGCAAGACGCGGGCCCAGGTCAGCATCCACCCTGTCCCCCGTGTGACCTCGGGGGCCCAGTCGGCCAAGCTCTGCCTGTCCTGACCTCCACTGGCCCACGCAGACCCTGCCCGGACAGGTGGGAAGCTCAGGAGTCAGGAGCGGTCTGAGCCCAGAGCCAGGTTCCCACCCTCGAGCATCACTGGGGCCCATGTCCACATGGATACGATGGGGCAGCATCCACCTGAACCCGAGGCCATGGGCAGCTTCACAACACAGAGTTCTCACAGCGCCTGGCCCTTCCCTCCTCCCTGTGCCAGGCCTGGGCTGGACTCGGGACGTGGGGACGGCTGTGTCCCTGTCCTCGGGAGCACAGGGGCCATTGTATCACATGCAGTCGTTACTCCCTGCTGAGCCTCAGTTTCCCCACCTCTGAGTGGGGGTCCCTCTGCCCCTCGCCCCACGTCCACACGTGCATGGCCGGGCTGGGGTCTAAGGGTGACCTTGCTTCCCGGTGGGCTCCCCTGGAAGGGGCCTGTTCCCTGGGCTGCCCGCCCGCCCGGCCGCCCACACGCCCACCAGGCAGCCATAGGGACACTTCCTGGCCGCCCACCAGCTCCCCGACTCGCCTGTGGTGATTCCTGGCGCCCGGCCAGCCGCTGTCACTGGCCCCGGGGGCCCCTCAGCATTCTTGGCTTTTGTTTCCGATGACGCTGGGTCCACTGGGAAGGGAGAGACCAGACCAGGAGGGGGTTCAGGGAGAATCAGCGATGCAACAGCAGGACCCCCAGGCCTCCCACCCCAGCACCGGGACCCCCAGATCTCCCCCCCGGACCTCTCACTCCAACGCTGGGAACCCTGGGCCTCCCACCCCAGCACCGGGACCCCCAGATCTCCCCCCGGACCTCCCACTCCAATGCTGGGAAGCCTGGGCCTCTCACCCCAGCACCGGGACCCCCAGATCTCCCCCCCGGACCTCTCACTCCAATGCTGGGAAGCCTGGGCCTCCCACCCCAGCACCGGGACCCCCAGATCTCCCCCCCGGAACTCTCACTCCAACGCTGGGAACCCTGGGCCTCCCACCCCAGCACCGGGACCCCCAGATCTCCCCCCCGGACCTCTCACTCCAACGCTGGGAACCCCGGGCCTCTCACCCCAGCACCGGGACCCCCAGATCTCCCCCCCGGACCTCTCACTCCAATGCTGGGACCCCCGGGCCTCCCACCCCAAAGCCGGGACCCCCAGATCTCCCCCCCGGACCTCTCACTCCAATGCTGGGACCCCCGGGCCTCCCACCCCAGCACCGGGACCCCCAGATCTCCCCCCCGGACCTCTCACTCCAATGCTGGGAAGCCCGGGCCTCCCACCCCAGCACCGGGACCCCCAGATCTCCCCCCCGGACCTCTCACTCCAATGCTGGGAAGCCTGGGCCTCCCACCCCAGCACCGGGACCCCCAGATCTCCCCCCCGGACCTCTCACTCCAATGCTGGGACTCCCGGGCCTCTCACCCCAGCACCGGGACCCCCAGATCTCCCCCCCGGACCTCTCACTCCAATGCTGGGAAGCCTGGGCCTCCCACCCCAGCACCGGGACCCCCAGATCTCCCCCCCGGACCTCTCACTCCAATGCTGGGACCCCCGGGCCTCCCACCCCAGCACCGGGACCCCCAGATCTCCCCCCCGGACCTCTCACTCCAATGCTGGGAAGCCTGGGCCTCCCACCCCAGCACCGGGACCCCCAGATCTCCCCCCGGACCTCCCACTCCAATGCTGGGAAGCCTGGGCCTCCCACCCCAGCACCGGGACCCCCAGATCTCCCCCCCGGAACTCTCACTCCAATGCTGGGAAGCCTGGGCCTCCCGCCCAAGCACCGGGACCCCCAGATCTCCCCCCCGGAACTCTCACTCCAATGCTGGGAAGCCTGGGCCTCCCACCCCAGCACCGGGACCCCCAGATCTCCCCCCTGGACCTCCCACTCCAACGCTGGGACCCCCGGGCCTCCCACCCCAAAGCCGGGACCCCCAGATCTCCCCCCCGGACCTCCCACTCCAACGCTGGGAACCCTGGGCCTCTCACCCCAGCACCGGGACCCCCAGATCTCCCCCCCGGACCTCTCACTCCAACGCTGGGAACCCTGGGCCTCCCACCCCAACGCCAGGACCCCCAGGCCTCTGGGGCCCACAGAGGAGGGGTGGCAGTGAGGGTGGGGGGCTGTGTTTATGTGCGACTTCCAGTGCGGGGTGGGAGTCGTCTCCCCGAAGAGGCAGAGGGAGCACAAGGGGCCTTGGGTGTTGCTGGCACTCCCGAGCTGAAGGCAGGCAGAATGGACTTAGCACCAGCCCTCCGGTGAGGGACTGGGGACAGCAGCGGGGCCTTGTCCTCCCACCGACTCCCAGGGGTGTGAGGGTGAGGTCGACGGGGCCACAGGTCGGGGTCTGACCCTGCCCCACGGGGCCATCGCTGCCTGTAGGGCCCTCCCCTAGGCCCCACCGTCCACGGGGGCCCCTCTGGGTTAAGAGCAGCGACAACTGTTCCTATTTATAACTCCTGGCTTCAGGTCCACGGCTGCGGCCACAGAGCCCATCCAGGAATTCTGCTGCTCTCAGTTTACATTTAAAATAAATGTTTCCTTAACTCACATCTCATGGCCGGCAGTGAACAGACACTAAGGATGGGGGTCCCCTGGGCTGAGCCTGGACAGTAGGGATGGGGGTCCCCTGGACACTAAGGATGGGGGTCCGCTGGACCGAGCCTGGACAGTAGGGACGGGGGTCCCCTGGGCCGAGCCCGGACAGTAGGAGCAGGGCTCCCGTGGGCCGAGCATAGGGGTCCCCTGGACCGAGCCTGGACAGTAAGGGCAAGGCTCCCATGGGCCGAGCCTGGACAGTGGGGACGGGGGTCCCGTGGCTGAGCCTGGACAGTGGGGACGGGGGTCCCGTGGGCTGAGCCTGGACAGTGGGGACGGGGGTCCCGTGGGCTGAGCCTGGACAGTAGGGATGGGGCTTCCGTGGGCCGAGCCTGGACAGTGGGGACGGGGGTCCTGTGGGCTGAGCCTGGACAGTAAGGATGGGGCTTCCCTGGGCTGAGCCTGGACAGTAGGTATGGGACTCCCACGGGCCTATCTGCCCCCAGACACTGGAGAACGGGCTATCAGGAGCAGAGCCTGTGGGTGTGAGGGGCCGCCCCCCCCCCAACCACAACCCGGAGGCTTCCTGTGGGCTTCCTGTGCTGTGCCTCGGTTTCTCACCTGGCCAGGCACCCCATCCCCAGACGCTGCACCCAGGGTTCCAACCAGGGCATCAACTGGTGTGGCCCAGGCCTGGCAGGGAGCAGAGGCTGGCTCAGCTGGGGTGGGGGAGTTTACAGAAGAGACTTGACGCTGCCTGGGCAGCTCGGGGAGCACCCAGGAGTGACAAGCCCAGGGCCCTGCAGCAGCAGGAAGCCATGCCCTTAGTAAGAGCATCCTAGGAGAAGCATCCTGGAGACACAGGGCTACTGTGGGAAACCGAGGTGCAGAGAAAGCAGAGGAAGAAATACCCTCACCTCTCTTCCTCCCGCCTTCCAGTCTCTGACTCACTGCTGCCATTGGCTAGTCTCAACAGGATCAGTGCTTCTCATTGGCTACTCTCAGCAGGATCAGTGCTTCTCATTGGCTACTCTCAGCAGGATCAGTGCTTCTCATTGGCTACTCTCAACAGGATCAGTGATTCCTATTGGCCAGCTTCAACAGGATCAATGCATCCCACTGGCCAGCCCCAACAGGATCAATGCCTCCCATTGGCCAGTCTCAACAGGATCAGTGATTCCCATTGGCCAGCCTCAACAGGAGCAGTGCATCCCACTGGCCAGCCTCAACAGGATCAGTGCATCCCACTGGCCAGCCTCAACAGGATCAGTGCTTCCCATTGGCCAGCCTCAACAGGATTAGTGCATCCCACTAGCCAGCCTCAACAGGATCAGTGCATTCCACTGGCCAGCCTTAACAGGATCAATGCATCCCATTGGCCGACCTCAACAGGATAAGTGCAGCTATTGGCCAGCCTCAATAAGATCAGTGCATCCCATTGGCCAATCTCAACAGGATCAGTGCCTCCCACTGGCCAGCCTCAACAGAATCAGTGCATCCCATTGGCCAGCCTCAACAGGATCAGTGCATGCCATTGGCCATCCTCAACAGGACTGGTGCCTCCCATTGGATTAAACAGGACTAGTGCCTCTCATTGGCCTCAACAGGATCAGTGCCTCCCCTTCGCTGGCCTCAACAGGAACCCAGCCCCTGTGCACACCAGCACAGGACAATGGATCCAGGATGGCCCGAGGAGAGAAGCTGGCTCACCTGCTGGCTGACAGGTGACCCCCGACCATACTAAGCCTGCCTGTCTGCACCACAATATTCAAGAGAGAGGCTGTGACCGTGCACCTGCCCAGAACCCACTGGACCCCTGGGTCCCACCAGCTGCCTCCCGCACTCCTGCCCCAGGTGACTGGAGCTGCTTCCAGGGCTGAATTATTCGCAGCTGGCCTCTCCAGCTCTGAGGGTGAATCTGACTCCTCACCACCCCGAGGGAAGCCCTTCTCCCGCAGCTTCCAGGACCAGCAGCTCCCCAGAAGGCATTGTCTCCTCTGGCTGTAGGCTCAAGCCACGGTGGGGCTGGCGGGAGGAGGCAGGAGGAGTTGGCCTGAGGAAACCGCTGGGCACACTTTCATGTATGGGCCACTCCAAGGAGCTCACTGTCCTTCCAGGGCTGGAATGCTAATTACCTCCCCCGCGGGGACAGAGGAATCCTGCGAGGGGGGCCACTCCGGCCTGGAGATCTGCAGCCGCTGGGGCCCTCCCTTCTCTCGGGCCGGGAGCGCCTGTGTGAGGGGTGGCTGGTAACAGCTCGCATGGCTGGGTGCCTGCAGGGCCGGGCTCTGCACCACCCTCTCCATCTCCAGGTCTCCACATCGATCTGAGGTCGGCCTGTCAGGCCCATTTACAGAAGGGGAAACCGAGGCTCGGGAGTCGAAATTCAGAGCTCAGGGCAGCAGAGCCAGGATTTAAACACAGGCTTCCTGACTTCTAGGCTGGGGTTTCAAGCACCTCCCACTCAAAGGGGAGGGTGATGTCAGAAACAGCCACAGTTTATAGTAAAGGCTGAGTCCACACAGATCCCTGGAGGCCAGGAATTATGCCCTGACCCCAACAGCCATCTCCCGGGTGGCCGAGGGGAAGTTTGCTGAAATTTCAAGAGCTGCACTTCCAAGCCCAGCAAACACTGGGGCCAACCGTGTGTCCCACAGGGTGCTGCGGTGTTGGGACACAGGGAGTCAGACAGGTCCTCTGTCCACAGAGACCCCTCCGCCTAGTCAGAAAGACACAGAGTGGGTGGGTGGTCCCAAGGCATGGATCTGGCCTGTAAAACTAGATGGGTGGGGACAAAGCACCTGTGAGGGTGGGGAGCTTCAGGGACAGCTTGATCAAGGAGCTGCTGCCAGAGGTGGGTTTTGAACACTGAATAGGAGTTTTCTACTGGGGAAGAGCATTGCATGTGAAGAAGGCTGTGTGTAAAGTGTGAAAGAGCGTGCAGAATCCCATGCACATCGTGAGCCAGTTCTCAAGCTCCTCATCCACCAGCAGGGCAGCCCAGAGGGAGCCCCACGCAGTAGCAGTAGCAGAGGAAGGACCCCACTGTCCTGGCTCCAGTTCCCAGTTTCTCCTCTGCCCCGCGGCCCCCTGTCTGTTTCCAAACTTCCCCCTCAATGCCGCTAGCTGGCAACCGGAGGTAGCACTGGGCAGGCACCCTCCCAGCAGGGGCACGAGCTCCTCCAGCCAAGACACCAGCCACTTCCTGACTCTGGGCTCGAACGGGGGATACCGAGGGGGCGGCATTCCAGATGGCATTCCAACTCCTCCTCAACAATCTGTCCATTTCCTGCCTGGCTGCAAATTTCAACATTTCCTCCCCAGGCCACCTCCGGTCTCTGCCCGCCGCCTGCCCTGTGCTGACCGGAGGACAGAGGACGGCCCTTGTCCTGCCAGCTCAGCATGGACCCAGCCCTGCCCTTGCTTGAGCCAAGAGGCCCAAGGGTGAGGAAGCGGGGCAGAGCCGGGGTCGGCGGGGAGCCCGGGGTCCAGCCCCCATGCTGCCACCCCAGCCGTGCGCCTAACCTCGGTGGGCACATATGCAGCGCCTTCCGTGTGCCAGCCCCTCTCAGACATGAGACACGGCCCGGGGGAGGACATGGCACACGGGGTCTCCCTGCAGATACTTGGGGCGCAGGCATTCCCTGCAGGGAGCTGGGCCCACACAGGGGAAGGGGACTCCAGGAAGGGGAGCGTGTGAGCAAAGGCCTGGAGCCGGGACCAGCCCAGACGGGAGGCACTGGCCCGTTCCAGGTCCCTGCACTCGGAGGCCGGCTCCCCGGCAGGCCCGGCTCCCCAGCAGCTGACCGACCTGAGCAGATCTTGGGAGAGGCTGGCAGTGGTCAGAAACTCAGCAGAAGACAACTTTGTTTCTTTGCAGGACACCCTCCCTAGGTTTGGGGATGTCCTGCCTAATGAGAGCGGGGATCCCCAAGATGAAATGAGGGTTTCCCCAGCCTCCCTCACACTAAAGAGGGGGCTCCTTCCAGCACTTCCAATGAGACAGGCTCTTCCGGGGAGGTAGGCACAGGAACCTTGTTCTGGGGAAGGCTGTGGCCCAAGGCCCCCTCGTGAGGTCTGCGGGCATGTCCAGGCTGGGTGCCGGCTGTGGGCTGTGGCCCTGTGGCCTAGGGAGCCCCCGGGAGGGTATCTAGGGTTTGTTCAAGCCCTATCCGGAGAGTCTAGGGCCCACCCTCAATCTATGTTTTTTTGGCTTAAAGTAGCTGGAGTCTGTCTGCTGCCAGGAGCCGAGAGCCCAGCACCCAGTGGGAGGGAGCCGGCCCCACAGCTCTGCGCACTTGCGACGCAGGGGATGGCGGTGGCTGTGGGTGGTGCTCACCTGACCCAGGGGCCTTCCTGGCCTGCCGTTGCCCGGAAGGATCCTTCGTGATGTCCGATGAGGCCGACGGTTCTCCCCTCGGGTGCAGGAGCCCAGCCTGGCTTCCGGGGATGGGTGAGAGAAACCCGGCTGCCCAGCCCTCCAGGAGTACACTAAGGCCTGGGGGCTTCCCGGGAGGGAGGGACGGACCTGGCTCTTGAGAAACACACTGATGGCTCCTGCAGCCCGAGACCTGGGCCGGAGCCCCCACCTCCTCGGCGCGGTTCCCAAAGCCGCGACCCCCTGAGTCCCACAAGCCGGAGGAAAAGCCATCAGGGGAGGCACCCCCTGGCCTGGCCCTGATACAGCGGGGTCCTGGGTGCTCTGGCGGAACGGCCCCCAGGCAGCCCCGGGCCAGGCCAGCCCAGAAGGGCCTAGGAGGCGGACATGTGGTTAAAGTGGGGATGCTGTTTTTGTTGTGGGGTGTCTGTGGGTTTGAACCCCCTTGCCCTCATCACACTGGTGGTGTGAACCTTGCTCAGAAAGCTGGATTTGAACATTGTCTGGGTTTGGCGTTGGCCCTCAGGGCCCGGCGTCCTTCCCCAGCGCTGGGACCCAGCCTCCAGGGAGCTGTGAAGCCCCGCCGTCTTGTGGCTCCAAAGCCATTACACCAATGACCTCGTCCCAGCGGCATCACAACGCTGCCTCACACCACACAAGACTCGCCGGGAAGATGAGGGACCCACGACAGAGCCCAGAAAGGGGACTGGGTGGCCCAAGGTCACACCCACGCCAGGCCCAGCACTCCGCTCTTCCTGCTCACCCACTCGACCTGGCCTGTGCTCTCCCGCCCAGCCAAGTGGGGGCTCCAGGAAAGGCAGCGAATGCCCCGTGGCCCCGGCCCCACTGCGGGCGGCCAGAACACAGAGGGCAGTAAGGAAGGACTCGTTCCCTGCCGGGCGCCCTCCAGCAGGATTCACGAACCCAGGAGAGCGAGCGGGAGGATTTTCCACGTGAGGCCGGCTTCCGGGCCAGCCAGCCTGGGGCGAGGCCCACCCGGCGCCAGCGTGGAGAGAGGAGAGCAGCAAAGCGCCTCGACACGTTCTCCTTCAATGATTTAATGGCCGGAGCATTCGTGCGATATTTATGCAGTAAATCCTTCCATTGGGGGGTTTCACTGTGTCACGGGAGGCTCCTCCCAGCCCTTCCCCATCCCGTCCCCCCCCAAAAAAAGAATCCTGAGAAAATCTCATTTCACAGTTTCCCATCAAGCCAGGTGCACAGCAGCTGTGGTGGGCATGACGTGAGCGATTCCTGAGGAACACCCTCTGCTGGCGTCCGCAGCCTGGGAGGGAGCGTGAAATGGAGGATCTCGGCAGGTGGGGCTGTGTCCAGGCAGGCAGGTGCTGCCGTGTCCCCAGCTACAGGGTCTTGGTTCCCCAGAGCCACAAGACTGCAGGGCTTCACAGCTCCCCGGAGGCTGGGTCCCAGCGCTGGGGAAGGACGCCGGGCCCTGAGGGTCAACGCCAAACCCAGACAATGTTCAAATCCAGCTTTCTGAGCAAGGTTCACACCACCAGGAAAGCCGATAAACTTTCTAAAATCCACTTCTGAGTTAAATATTCGAAATAGGCTCTTAAAGCCAACGTTGACCCCCACGTCAGAGTCAACCACGTTCATTTGATGCCTCCAGCCCCACCAAACAGCCCACCTTCACCTCACCCTGCCCTGGAAAGTACACCAAAGCGCCCCTGGTACTCTGGGGTTGTGGGGGGTTGGGTGGCACCCGCAAGCGTCTTCTTCAAAAACAGCTGCAAATCCGAGCTGAACCTGCCCCAGCCACGCTGCTGAGCTGAGCACTAGGAGCTGGGCTTGAAGCCACCAGGAGGGGCTCATCCCGAAAAGGACAGCCAAACCCTCAGCAGCGCAGAGCGAACGTCCCTGGGGTGGCCCCTCTCCTCTGCGGGCTGCGGGGACCTGCGGCTGGTCTAGCGGCTGCACTCCCACCAGGTGTCAGGCCTGCCACATAAGGGGCTCACCCCACTCTGCGCAGGAGGAATGACCATATCCTAGGCAGATGGAGGCTCGGAGCCTGGGAAGCTGTGGAATTTGCCCAGGGCCCCCAACCAGAAACGGAGAGACAGGGCCCCAAACCAAGCCACTCCCTCTGCCCCAGCACTCCTGCCTGCCCTGGAGCCTCGGGCCTGCCCTGCCTCCTTTGCGGCTGTCCCTGCAGAGTGGACGCAGGTCATTGGCCCTGTGGGGGAGGCTGAGTTTCCAGCAGATCCGTCCTCAGGCTCAGCTGTGCAGAGGAGACTGGCAGATGTGGGCCTGGTTCTCCCAGTGACCAAATGAGGCCCCCGTGTGTGTGTCCCCAGGAGACCAGACCAGGTGGGTTGGCTCTTTCCAGACCCCTGCGTGGCTCAGTGCTGAGCTGGGCTGACCGGCCACCCGGCGCCCGATGCCCTAACCATCCACACGCATAGAAGAAACATGACCAGGGCCTGGGAGGGTTTCCGGGCGTTCACCTCCCCAGGGCCGCCCGGGCTGCCGGTCAGTAGCAAACACAACTCTCCTCTAATAAAACCAATTGTCTGAGGCTGCGGACGCCACAAGGGGAAACGGCTGTGCACTGCTGGCTGCGAACACGTGTTTCGAGGCCATCTCTCAGCCAGCCTGCTCCTGCTTCTGAGGAATGCTGGAATCCTGGCCATTTCTGACAATAGAATGCTCCGGGCTATCGAGAGGAGAACCGCGGAGCCGTGGAACATACATTATCACGCACACACTCGATCAGTTCAGCAGACCACCACGGAGACCCTGCTGCGTGCCAGAGACCATCACGGGGCATAAAGGGGCTCCTAAGCCCCTCCCACAATCCTGACCTACTGTAGCCTCCACAAGCACAGAAATGAAAGATGTCAGAAGTAAAGGGTCCCATATACCCCAAAAGACATGCAAGAGCATCCACGTCCACTCTGTTTATAAGGGTCCAGAATCCCAAGGTCCGTCCGGAAGTGTATGGACTTAAAAACTGGTGTACAGCCGGGTGCGCGGTGGCTCACGCCCGTAATCCCAGCACTTTGGGAAGCTGAGGCAGGTGAATCACCTGAGGTCAGGAGTTCAAGACCAGCCTGGCCATCGTCTGTCTCTACTAAAAATACAAAAAATTAGCCAGGCATGGTGTCAGGTGCCTGTAATCCCAGGTATTCGGGAGGCTGAGGCAGAAGAATCGTTTGAACCCAGCAGGTTGGAGTTTGCGGTGAGCCGAGATCGTCCCACTGCACCCCACCCTGGGCCACAGAGTGAGACTCTATCTCTAAACAACAACAACAACAAAAACTGGTATACGATGGAACACTACACTAACAATTTTAAAAAGACTAAACTATTGATAAATGCAAAATGGATTAACCTCAAAAGGGTTATGGCAAGTGAACAAGGCCCGAACCGAAAGCATGTGCCTGCAAGATCCTCCTTCGCGACGTTCTGGAGCAGGCCACGCTAACCGGTGCTGATGAAAAGCAGGAGAGCAGCATCCTCCACGTGGGGATTGTTCTAAGGGCAGAGAAAGCTTTCTGGGCGCTGGGAAGACTTCTATTGTCTGACCTGGAAAAGTGTTGGCCCAGGTGTTTACATGAGCAGGAAGCCCTGCAGCCACACCCGCAGGTCCACAGATTTCAGCCCGTGGAAGTTCTCTCAACAGACTACTGGGAAAGCCAGGTAAAGGCTTGAGGAATGTCAGCCTCCTCCCTCACCCCCATCCCTCACCCTCCTCCATCACCCTCCTTCCTCAACTTCCTCCCTCATCCCCCTCCCTCACCCTCCTCCATCACCCTCCTCCCTCACCCCCCTCCCTCACCCTCCTCCATCACCCTCCTCCATCACCCTCCTCCATCACCCTCCTCCTTCACCCTCCTCCCTCACCCTCCTCCCTCACCCTCCTCCCTCATCCCCCTCCCTCACCCTCCTCCTTCACCCTCCTCCTTCATCCCCCACCCTCCTCCCTCACCCTCATCCCTCACCCTCATCCCTCAACCTCCTTCCTCAACCATCACTACCTCCCACAGCCATCACCTCCTCCCACAGCCATCACTTCCCACAACCATCACCTCCTCCCACAACCATCACCTCTTCCCACAACCATCACCACCCACGACCATCACCTCCTCCCACAACCATCACCACCCACGACCATCACCTCCTCCCACAACCATCACCTCCTCCCACAACCATCACCTCCTCCCACGACCATCACCTCCTCCCACAACCATCACCACCCACGACCATCACCTCCTCCCACAACCATCACCTCCACCCACGACCATCACCTCCTCCCACGACCATCACCACCCACGACCATCACCTCCTCCCACAACCATCACCTCCTCCCACAACCATCACCTCCTCCCACAACCATCACCACCCACGACCATCACCTCCTCCCACAACCATCACCTCCTCACACAACCATCACCTCCACCCACAACCATCACCTCCTCCCACAACCATCACCTCCTCCCACAACCATCACCACCCACGACCATCACCTCCTCCCACAACCATCACCACCCACGACCATCACCTCCTCCCACAACCATCACCTCCTCCCACAACCATCACCACCCACGACCATCACCTCCTCCCACAACCATCACCTCCTCCCACAACCATCACCACCCACGACCATCACCTCCTCCCACAACCATCACCTCCTCCCACAACCATCACCACCCACGACCATCACCTCCTCCCACAACCATCACCACCCACGACCATCACCTCCTCCCACAACCATCACCTCCTCCCACAACCATCACCACCCACGACCATCACCACCCACAACCATCACCTCCTCCCACGACCATCACCACCCACGACCATCACCTCCCACAGCCATCACCTCCTCCCACAACCATCACCTCCTCCCACAACCATCACCTCCTCCCACAACCATCACCTCCCACAGCCATCACCTCCTCCCACAACCATCACCTCCTCCCACAACCATCACCACCCACAACCATCACCACCCACGACCATCACCTCCTCCCACAACCATCACCACCCACGACCATCACCTCCTCCCACAACCATCACCACCCACGACCATCACCTCCTCCCACAACCATCACCACCCACGACCATCACCTCCTCCCACGACCATCACCTCCTCCCACAACCATCACCTCCTCCCACAACCATCACCTCCCACAGCCATCACCTCCTCCCACAACCATCACCTCCCATTACCACCACATCTCACGACTATCACTTCCTCACGACCGTCACCTTTCACTGACCACCACCTCTCATGACCATCACCTCCCGTGACCTTCACTTCCTCATGGCCATCGCCTCCTCACAACCATCACCTCTGTCACCATCACCATCTCTGTCATTCCTGTAACTGTCCTACCACCACTGCCACATCACTGTCATTGCCATTACCATCCCCCTCGTAGCCTATTTCCTTAATTAGTGAGATGTGGGTGAGTGTTCTAGTGTCTGAGGACCCCAGGCTGGCAGAAGACCCTGAACTCAAGCCCAGGTCTTCAGATGCCAACGGCATGCTCTCTCGCCTCTGCCCTGGGTCCTACAGTCCCACCAGGCCCCTGGCCAAAGGCTCTATCCCCAGTTGCTAAGACATGGTCACCGAAAGCCTAGCTAAAAGTCATTTCTGAAATCCTGTTTTCAAACCTCTACATAAGCCACACATATCTGGAACCTCCTCCTTTTTCCTAATGAAGTCAAAGGTGTTAACTTTACGGTGATTGCACAACTGGTACGAAGCACCCTGGCTGCCCACAGAGCCAAAACAGAGCCTCTTCCCACTCCCAGAACCCCACACTCACACTTACGTAACCCTCGGAGGAAGTCTCACATGATGACCAGCCTGCTGAAGAATGACTACCACCAATAAAACTTTTTATGGGGTTGGCGGTAGAGTCTATATTTAAAACAATTCTGCAAATCCCTGGGAAGTGAATGCTCGTTAGGATCTGGGGCAGCTTGCAAAGTAAAGACGGAGGTTTCAGCTAAGCCCTGGGGTATTGTAAACTGCAGAAAGAAAAATTGGATGTCAGGAAAGCCAGATCACTTCGACAAAGCTCAGCCGAGGACTTCCTTCCTCTGTCTGGGACTCTGCCTGGGCCTGAAGACACCAATATGAGCAGAAAGGCTGGCCTGTGGGGAGTTCCCAGGGTGTCCCAGCGACCCGCACGCATGGGTACAAGTGCCATGGAGAATGGGAGGTCCAAGGGCTGAGCTCCCACCCAACAGTCCTCCCCACATGGGCACCTGTCAAAGGTCTGGGAACTAACTTCCCTGCACAGCTGTGTCCCACAGGGGACTCCAGGGTGGCTGGTCCAATAGGAGAGCCACGCGCCCCTGTGTGGGTACTTATGTTAGATTAAAGATGGATGACGTTTTAAACGTTGAGACCCTCCACTGTACCAGCCACATTTCCGGTGCCCAGTAGACACATGTGGCCGGTGGCTGCCATGTTGGACGGTGCAGATCCAGGGCGCAGCCTAGAAAGCTGTATCGGCCAGTGTTGGTCCACAGGCTGGGAGCCCCCTGGGGGACTGTGGTGGGGTCCAGAGCTGAGGGTCCGGACACTGTCTCAGTTGGCTCCGGCTGCCGTGACAAAGCACCACAGACTGGGTGGATTAAACTGCAGCAGCTGACTCTCACCCTTCCGCAGCCAGAAGCCTGCAATCACGGCATCAGTGGGGCTGGTTCCCTCTGGAGGCTCTGGGGAGTCTTCCCAGCCTCTCTCAGCCTCGGTGGCGGCTGCCCTCCTTGTATTCCATGGCCTTCAGGTGCATCGCCCATCCCACCTCCCTCTTCACCCACCCCTTGTGTGTGAGTTTCTTCTGTCTCTCAAGAGGACGCCAGTCATTGGTTTAGGGCCCACCCTAATCCAGGGTGGTCTCATTTAAGACATGGATTTAACTAGTTACAAGTGCAAAGACTATTTCCAAGTAAGGTCACATCATGAGTTCCAGGTAGACATGAATTTGGGGAACTGCTCAACGCAGCACACCCTCCCCCACCCTATATCTCCCTGTGCCCCGCAGCACACCCTCCCCCACCCTATATCTCCCTGTGCCCCGCAGCACACCCTCCCCCACCCTATATCTCCCTGTGCCCCACAGCACACCCCTCCCCGACCCTATATCTCCCTGTGCCCCGCAGCACACCCTCCCCGACCCTATATCTCCCTGTGCCCCGCAGCACACCCTCCCCCACCGCCCCATAGCTCCCCCATGCCCCTTCTCCCCTTTCATGCTCTTCGGGGCATGTCCATCTGTTGACCGTCTGTCTCTCCCTCCAGACCCTGTGCACCCCTGCATACACCCAGCCTGGGCACACTCAGCGGACCCCTGATGATCTACTGGACGAGCAGACGAGGGTCTGACTTCCTAAGTCATGGTGTCAGCCTCGAACAGGAGTGTTCTGGGTCCAGGGAGATGTCATGGAGTGAGCTGAGCCTGGGCTGGAGGCCTGGCTCTGCTGGCGGGGCTGAGCCCATTCACCCATCAAGCTCCCATTTCTCATCTGTATGACAGGAGGCTCCCCGCACCACCCTCTCTTCCTCGTCACCTTTCCAATTGACCTGGGTGGGGGCCGGGTGTGACCGTGGCCGGGGTCTATGGGGGATCACTGAGGTCTCCAAGATGGCCCCAGACAAGAGGAGGCATCAAAGCTGGGGAGAGAGAGGAGCTCCGGCCCCGTCTTCCCCAGCAGCCCATGAGCCATGGATCAGCCAGGGGAGCCCACGTTGAGCAGTCCTAGGGAACCCGCTGCATGGAGCCATTTGACCAGAGGGGTGGCCCGGCCAGCTCGGCACAGTGCTTAATTCTGGGGACCTCGTCACTCCTGCCTGTCCCCTAGGGGCTCACAGTGGGGCTGGAATGAAAGGGGGCCTGATGGAGCCTGTAGCTGACTGCCCAGGAAGCTTCCGGAACGCAGCCACGTGGGAGCGGTTGCTGGAACTTCCTCACGCTGCCTGTTCAGGCCGGGCCTGCATTCCCCCTCCAAGGGAAGGGAGGGCCAGAGCTGGTGCAAAATCTGTCCTGGCAGCTCCCCAGGGACTCCCGGAGCAGGCTCAAGTTTCTAAGGAGCATAAACTATGTCTTACAAATTGAGATAGTGACTCCAGTGACTGAAAACATCAGAAATAGCTCTGCTGAGTCAGTCCCTTCCCAAAGTTCTGTGGGAAAGAGTCCGTCGGCCAGAGGGCTGACCCCACAGGCCCCAGCTCACTCGCAGCTCCTGCAGCCCTGGGAGAAGGCATGGGAGGGACCCGGGCAGTGGCACCTGGCAGCTGGTGAGCAGCCCTGAAGCCTGCCCGGAACTGTCCCTGGTGACAAGGAGGGGACACGGCTTAGAGGCGCTGGCCATGCCACCTTTGTGGAGCTGGGCAGGCCTGGGGTTTAGGGACTCGGCACAGGTCCCCCGGCCCCCTCATCCTGACACTTCCTTTCCTGGAGCTGCCTTTTCACAGCCTTCTCCCTGAGGAGGAGTGACCTTTGGCTTGTTTCGATGTTAAGCGGGGAATCCGCACACAAGCCGCCACATATGCACACACATACAGAGGCACTGATGCACGGTGGCTTTACGTGAAGGAGGTGTGCTATATCACATGACAGGAAGTTCCAGGTGTGCACTCAGTGATTCTGTGACATCACAGGAGCTGGGATTCCTTCTCCTCTCTACGCTGCCATTCTCGCTTGGCCTCAGACCTCATAATTGTCCCCTCATGGTCACAAGAGGACTGCCGTAGCTCCAGGCATCACGTCCTCATCCACCACCCTCTAAAGCCATCCCTGCCTTCTGCCCCTTTTATGACTTTTTATTTTTATTTTATTTTTTTAAAGATGGGGTCTGGCTCTGTCACTCAGGCTGCAGTGCAGTGGTGTGGTCATAGCTCACTACAGCCTCAACCTCCAGGGCCCAGGCAATCTTCCCACGTCAGCCGCCTGAGTAGCTGGGACCACAGGCATGCACCACCACGCCTAGATAATTTTTTTTTTATTTTTGTAAAGATGGGGATCTCGTTATGTTGCCCAGGCTGGTCTCGAACTCCTGGCCTCCAGCGATCCCCCTGCCTCAGCCTCCCAAAGTGCAAGGATTACAGGCATCGGCCACTGCACCCAGCCTTGTGCCCCATTCTGAGAGCTGGGAAGATGCTCCCAGGAGCCCTGGGCAGGCTTCCCTCCGGTCTCATGGCCAGAATTGTCTCCCACCCACGTGTGAGTCGGTGGCGGGCCAGGCGAATGGAGCTACCGGGGCTGCCGCTTTGGACTGCTCGGCATTTGCCCCACGGGGCTGCACAGGGGCCCAGGCTGGCTGAGAATGTCCCTGGGTCCAGGAGGCAGACGGAGGTGCAGCCCAGCAGCCAGGAGGTGTGTCAGGATGTTCCCCAGTCAGCACCTGTGGAGGGGAGGGAGGAGGCAGGGTAGGTGAGGAAGGTGCAACAGTGGACGGCCTGCCCACAAGAAGCTCTGAGGCTGGGAGCTGGCGGAGTTGCCGCAAGTGGGTTGGGCCAGGACTGCTGGGCCTGTGCACCCGCCTGGATGCATCAGTGGTCGTGGGCTGCCCTGGGAAGGGCGTGAAGCTCCCTGCAGCCAAGGATCCTGGAGGTGCTGACATCACCCAGTAACCGGGCAACAGCCTGCCCTCCTTCGAGGAGCTCTAGGCAGCTCAGCCCCGTGTCCACCTCACGCCCCACCCCACAGTTGACGAAATGACAACAGGAGTCCGTCAGCCAGCCAGGGGGAGGCCATTGAATTCGGGGAACAACCAGAAATGCCTGAAACAGAGATAAAGAGACTGATATTGAAAAGACTGGGCTGGCATGGTGGCTCCCAACTGGGATCCCAGTGCTTTGAGAGGCCAAGGCGGGAGGATCACTTGAGCCCAGGAGTTCAAGACCAGCCTGGGCAACATAGTGAGATCCCATCTCTTTTAAAAACCCTTTTCTAATTAGCCAGGCATAGTAGTGCGTGCCTGTTTCCCCGGCTGCTGGGGAGGTAGAAGAAGGAGGATCACTGGAGCTTCGAATTCCAAGGTCGCAGTGAGCTGTGATTGCACCACTGCGCTCCAGCCTGGGCAACATGGCGAGACCCCATCTCTAAAAGAAAGAAACAAGAAGACATGGAGGGAAATATCCAAAAATGTTTACAATAATGATTTCTGGATAGAAGGATTATAGGAAGTTTGTCATTTTTTCTTTGTGCTACTCTGTCTAAAGTGAATATGTATTTCTTTTATAATCAAAAACCTTAACTTTTTGATAAGAAGTCCTTTTGTCAACAGAGCACAGGATCTGGATTCAAAGACATGGGCTGGGCTCCTTCTGGGGCAATCCCAGGGCCTGCTGACAAGATCTGGGACAAAGTGAGTTCTGGGGACAGTCGGCTGTACCTGCAGCCTCTGCTTCAGGATTCCCCGCTGTCCTCTCCAGCCCACGCTCCAGCACCCTGAGACTGGGGTTAGGTATGACCTTCTCCACAAATTGGCTGCGTGATATTTTTTGAAGACACGAATTGTCATCCTGCCAGATTCTTCATCCATAAAGTGGATCGTGCCCTTAGCTGGCTCGCGAGTTGCGTTTGTTGAGGTGGGTAACTCTAGCTGCTCTAATGGAGCCTCACACTCCCCAGCTTGACACAGTACAGTTCATTTCTCACTCAGGGGAAGGCCAACCTGGACTGTTCCCAGATAGTGGGCAGCAGTCCACGCGGTCATGCAGGGATCCAGGCTCCACTTGACCCAGCTCTGCTGTGCTGCCTTTGGCCCCTCCGAATTCTCCACTCAGAGAAAGAGGGCAAGGACCATGGTGGGGCAGGAGTAGGGCCAGGCTTGGAAATCCCCCGAATCCCACTGGCTGGAGCCCAGGGACACGGCTGTGCCGGAGGCCAAAGGTCAGGCAGCCGGGAAGCACACTCAGGCAGGCAGGATGTGTGTTAGGAGGGGGCGGGGGTGGATCAAGGTTGGCCACACAAGCGTGGGATTTTGCTGATTGGGCTGTCAGGGTCTTGGCCTCCCAACACACCCAAGCCCCCGGCCACGCACGTGGAGCATGTGTCGGGGGCAGTAGGAGCTGGGCTCCCCCTCAGACGTGGAGCCTCCCTCTCTCTCTCTGGGATGGGCTTCTGTCCAGGGATTTGAATCTTGAGGGACAGATGAAGGCGCTGGGACACTTTAGAAATTATTCACAGCAACAGCAGTGTCGTCCTAAAGACACCCGGGGGACGGCCCTGCCCTGGCTGGGACCCCAGGCGTCATGTGGCTCTGCAGTGGCCCCAGCCCTCCTGCCGTCAGCCGTCCCATCATCCACCACCATCTACTCTCGTAGTTTGTAACAAAGAGCCCCGGCGGATAGGAGGTCAGTGATGTAAGACTGACCCGGAACTCTTCCGGGAGCTTCAGGGTCACACGCTCTGGTCCTGGCTCTGTGGAGGCTTCTCAGCAAGGCTGGGGAGGGTGGGGCACAGCTGGGTCACCTGAGATCCAGGAGAGGATACAAGATGCACAAGGGGCCGGGTGCAGCGGCTACACCACCAGCACTGCAGGAGACTGGGGCGTGAGGCTGCAGCACCAGCACTGCGGGAGGCTGGGGCGAGAGGCTACATCACCAGCACTTCGGGAAGCCAGGGCATGAGGCTGCAGGACCAGCACTGTGGGAAGCCGAGGCAGGAGGCTAGAGCACCAGCACTGTGGGAGGCCGGGGCGTGAGGCGAGAGCACTGTGGGAGGCCAAGGCGGGAGTCTATACCATCCAGCACTGTGGGAGGCCGAGGCGGAGGCTACACCACCAGCACCAAGGGAGGCCGAGGCGGAGGCTACACCACCAGCACCAAGGGAGGCCAGGGTGGCAGGCCATGGCAGCACAGGGAAGCTGGGATGTTTCCCAAAGCCCCTTCCCAGTGTGGTTCCGGGTCAGGGCTGGCCACAGGAGGACGTGGTCTGGACTTGGGAGGAAGAGCTGCGGTTTGGTGCCTGGAGTGGGTGTGGGCCTTGTGGGGCGGGTCTGCTGGTCATCTGGGTGGTTCAGGAGAGCGGCCAGCACCTCCGGCTCCTGCAGGCCTCACCCCGCAGCCCTTCAGGGCCCTGGGCCAGATGCACGTGTGCTCCACAGCCAAGGGCCCGGCTGTCCTGCCGGGGCCTGGCTAAGACGGGAGGTGGCGAGAGAGTAAGACGGGGACATGCCAGGTGCTTTCAAGGCCCCAGCCTGACTCCACTGTCCCTCACTTCATGTCTCTTATGGGCTGGACTGTGCCCCCCAAATATTCATATGTCCAAATTCTAACCCCCAGGACCCCTGAATGTGACCTCATTTGGAGACAGGGCCCTTGCAGATGAGACTGAGGGAAGGTGAGGTCACTGGAGGCCCCGATCTGGTGGGACTGCCGTCCTCATGGAAAGGGGGAACCTGGACCCAGAGAGAGGCTCGTACAGAGGGAAGAAGATGGGAAGAGACACAGGGAGACGACAGCCATCCAGAAGCCAGTGAGAGGGACCAGGACACATTCTGCTTCAACCCCCAGAAGGAGCCTGTCCTGCAACACCAGGGCCCCGGACCTGTGGCCCTCAGGACGTGAGAGAATCAACCCCTCAGAGGCCCCCAGGACATCCGTCTTCCCATCCCCACGGTGCTGGGCTCAGCACTGCACAGGCCACACGCCCCGCCCGCGGCTGCTTCACCTGCCCCCAGGACATTGCTGAGCACCCTGTTTTCTGCCGGAGTCCTAACGGCACAGAGGCAAGAGCTTTCAGGGCTTGGAGCCCGAGCCCTCAGACGGCGGCAGGAGGCATCGCAAACCTCCCTGGAGGTCTTTTAGGAGAACAGCGCCAGCGGCCCTCGTGGGCTTCAGAGGGTGAGCAGAGCTGGGCCCCCCCGTGGGTGTCCCTGGAAGAAGTGCATGTTCCAGCTGCCTCCCTCAGGGGCTACGTGAGACCCTCCGCCACGGCCACCGTGGAGGAGCCTGCATGTGTGGCTGGGTGGGGGAACCACAGCACTGTTTGGCTGCTGTTTTGTTTTTGTTTTTGTTTTTTGTTTTGTGGGTTTTTTTATTTTGTTTTTGTTTTTGTTTTTTTGAGACTGAGTCTCACTCTGTCGCCCGAGCTGGAGTGCAGTGGCGCAATCTCGGCTCACTGCAACCTCTGCCTCCCGGGTTCAGGCAATTCTCCTGTCTCAGCCTCCCGAGTAGCTGGGATTACAGGCACCCGCCATCACACCCGGCTAATTTTTGTATTTTCAGTAGAGATGGGGTTTCACCATGTTGGCCAGGCTGGTCTCAAACTCCTGACCTCAGGTGATCCACCCGCGTCAGCCTCCCAAAGTGCTGAGATGACAGGTGTGAGCCACCGCACCCAGTCTTGCTGCTGTTTTTATCACATTAAAACACAAAATTAATTCAGCCATTTCTCCTGACCCCAAAATGTCTGAGGAGTAGAGCAAGCAGAGAGGTGAATGATTCATGTCTTTGGAATCCATACTCCAAACACGTGCAGAAATAAACTGGGTCTTCCTCCTGAAACAGGGCTGCTTCACCTGGGGGGCTGCACGTCGGCGGAGTGAGGCTCTGCAGGCAGATGCTACAGGGAAAGGCAGCCCTGGGGACCAGGAAATGATACCATCATCTCAAACACTGGGGAGAGAGGGACCTGGGGGAGGTGGACACAGAGCGGCTGGGGCGAGGCCTGGGCTCCAGGTCCCCATGCAGGGCGGTCCGAGGGTATCCTCATCCACCTCCCTTTGTACCTTGAGTTTGCTGAGCCAGATGGTGACACAGGGCTCCTGAGGGCTCAGCCTGGAGTCTGTGACTCTAAATCAGAACTTGCCTGGTGGTCGTTCTTATGTTCATCTGAGATGAAGGTCTGGGTCCCTCGTGCTTGAATCTCACCCAATGCAGGAAGTCTTTGCTGCCCTTCTGAGTCGCAAAGCCCCTCCCAGAGGAACAGCACCCTTCAGGGCTATGGGAAGGACCAGGGTTTCCCAAGAGGAAGGGAGGGAGGGAGGGGGGAGGAAAGGAAGAAAGGAGGGAAGGACGGAGAGAGGGAAGGAGGGAAGGAGGGAAAGGAGAAAGGAGGGAGGGAAGGAAGGGAAGGGAGGACAAAGGGAGGAAGGAGGGAGGGAAAGAAGGAAAGAAGGAAGGAAGGGAGGAAGGAAGGGAACGAGGGAAGAAAGGAAGGAAGAAGGGAGAGAAGGAAGGAGGGTAGGAAGGAGGGAGGGAAGGAGGGAGGGAGGGGGAGGGAGGGCGGGAGGAAAGGGAAGGGAAGGAGGAAGGAGGAGGGAAGGAGGGAAGAGGGGAGGAGGGATTGGTACGGTCAGTATTTTTTATTTGGCTGTCTGATCGCCAGGTAGTGGTGTCTGATTGCGGCTTTACCTTGTGTCCTCCTAATGGCGACTGGTGTGAAACATCCTTCCATTCGCTCCCGTGCTGTCTGCGGATCTTCTTTGATGGAACGTTAGGTGTTGTGCGAACAGCTACTCTGCCAGGCTTTGTGCCAGGCTCTGAAAATCTGTGACAGAAGCAGATAAAACATCCTTGCTCTCTTCATGGTGTTTACAACCTCGCGGGAGAGGCAAACACATGAATAAACATGGTGCCTCGAAGGTTTGGAAACAGAGCGACAGAGGCAAACACATCAATAAACGTGGTGCCTGGAAGGTTTGGAAACAGAGCAACAGAGCTTTGGAAAGGGCTGGGTGGGCCGCTCCTTCCCTTGTTGCCCCCTGCGCACGAGACCCAGCAAAGCTCCAACTCCTCATCTGTGTACTGAGGGTGATACAGCACCAACTGCATCACCGGCCCAGTCCACAGCACCAGGGGCCAGGAAGAGCTTTGTAAAACTTTGCTACCATTGCCTCCACCACCATCAGCTGGAGGGTCACAGAAGGCGACCCCAGAGCCGGAGCCAGAGCCGAGCCTCAGCCACGAGTCAGCCTCTGCCGGCTCTGAGGACCCCCCAGAGAGGCTGCCCCTCCCCAGTCATGGTTTCCAGGCAGTGACACAGGGTGGTCTGCACCAGGCACCCTTTTCCAAGGATTTCAAGTTAGGTTTGTTTTCCAGAAAGCCAGTACTGGGGCCAAGCCGGCTCCAGGCGAGACAGGCGCAGGGGGTGCTGGGCTGGCCACTCATATCCACCCTCCCCCGGCCAGCGGGCAGGGAAGACCCCCCAACCTCCCTTCCTAGAAAGCGGCCCCATCTAAGAGAAGCCTTGAAATCGGAGCGTCAGGAAAGGAGTGTGGGGCTCAGCCCAGAGCTTTGTCAGCCTCATCAACACAGGGTTCACCCAGAAGGCTCCCGGCCTCCCCAGCCCTTCCTGGCTTTTAGTCACTGCCGAGCTTGTGAGCACTTGTGTGCTGCGGTGAAACGGCGAGGGCAAGTGCCCTGGGGGGCAGGGGGCTGTTCTCAGTTCCTGGAGGCAGCAGAGCAGGAGGAAGAGGCCCTGGGACGGCGTCTCAGTGCCCCCACCCCCAGCTCAAGAGGGAGATTACCTGGCCAGGGCCGTCTGAGCAGCAAGATAGAGAACCTCTCTCCCTCAGACCTAGGAAACAACATTTGGGGTGCAATCGCCCAGGGAACCCAAAAAGGAGCCCCGGGAGGTCCCAGCCCTAGACTCACACTGACAGGTGCTTCTCCAAAGGAGGGGCTCGCGGGTGGGGGGCAGCCATACAGATGGGCCCGACAGCCCCTGGGAGCCAAGGCAGGGGCAGCTCAGGTAGGCAGGGCCAGGAGCGAGTGTAGGCCGAGGATCAGGGTGGGGCAGCATGGCGGCTGGGACCTCTGGTGCCCCCACCACCACCCTGGTGAGGACAGGAGGCACTCCCGGGGCCCGCATGGCTGCTGACTGCAAGTTGTCTCTCCCTGTGTGCATGTCTGCCCCTGGAGACAGGGCTCTCTAGCTGCCAGCCTCCCGGAGAAGCCCCAGGCTGAGCTTACCCGGTCCCCTCCAGGCCCTGAACTGCCTCTCCTCGTCCGGAGCAAGGGCTCTCCTCTGCCCAAATCCCTGGCTCCAGGCCAAATCCAGGGCTGCTGAGGAGCCCGAGGCCGGGCCCAGGGGAGGTGGAGGAAGTGTCAGGTGCAGGCCAGGTCACTGTTTTCTGATTGATGGGAAAAGGGGGCCAGGCAGGGCCCTGTGGAGGGCAGGTAGGAGTCCAGGTGGAACCTGGGAGGGGAGGCAGCCGGCCAGGGCTCCAGGGAGCCTGAAAAGAAAACAGCCCCTCTCCGAAGCCTGGCACCATCCTTCCTCTCCCCTCAGGCCATGGGTTCCCATGGAAGTCAGGCCAGGTCAGAGGGCACCACAGTTTAAGTGTGAGCCCCTGCAGATCTCAGACCCACGAGCTGGCAACAGATTCCCTGGGGCTGCAGGAGCTCCGGAGGAAGGCCGAGGTGGGGCCAGCCCAGCAGGACACAGGTACCTGGTCCCGCTAATTAATTGCTTCCAGCAGGCTCTGAAGAGCAGTTGGGCCCAGGAATGCCCCCTCCAGTGAAGACCGACTCTGTCTAACTTGTAAAGGTTTGGATACTGACGGCGAGGGCTTGGTGCCTCTGGGGGGCCAGGACAGTGGGCAGCCCTCCTCCTGTCCCACCGTCCTCCCTTCCCCACCCTCCTCCCTCCCTTCCCACCCTCCTCTCCTCCCCACCCTCCCCTCCCCACCGCTGGGGCCGGTCCTGCTTCTTAGTGCCCTCCTGCCTTGAATGAGCACTACCACGCAGAGGTCCTCCTGCCGGCCACCTTCTCTGTGCTTCACCTGCATCCTTGCTGGTCCCTGGGTTCAATAACACTGTGGGGAGTCTCCAGAGATCCCACTAGACCAGATCAGGGGCCCTTATGGACCCTCCCCACCTACCTGAGAGGCCGAATAGCCTAGAGATTAAAAACTCAGAAGGGCCAAGTTCACATTCTGACTCCTCCACTTGCAAGATTTGGTGTAAGATCCTTCCTGAGCCTGTGCCTCAACTTCTTCATTTTTGAAGCATAGGTCTCTGGCAGCACCTACCCATGGGTGGTTGTGAGAATTAAAACCTAAAGCATTTAACACCCCATCTGCCCCCAAGCAGCACTAGTCACTGCTGTCATTTCCTTCATGCACTTACTTCAGTCTACAATTACGTTCCTTTTTGTATATGATTAATGTCTAACTTTCCCTCTTAATGGTTAGCTCCAGGAAGGCAAGAAATTCGTGGTGTCTGGCAGACTGACAGGTCCCTGTTAGGTGCTCAAGAACTTATGTTGCATGGATGGATGGATGGATGGATGGATGATTGGATGGATGAAGGATAGTTGGATGGATGGATGGATGGACAGATGGATGAATGGGTGGATGGATGGATAGGTGGATTGGTGGACAGTTGGATGAGTAATAGATGGCTGAACAGATTGATGGTTGGATAAATAGATGGGTGAATGGGTAGGCAAGTGGGTGGATAGTTGGATGGATGATAGATTGTTAGATAGATGAATGAATGGATGAGTGGATGGAAGGGTGAAAGGGTAGGTAGATGATGGGTAGATGGATGGGTAGGTGAGTGAGTGGATAATTGGATGGACAGATAAATAGGTGGATGGATGGATGGATGGATGGATGGATGGATGGATCAGTGGATAGTTGGATGAATGATAGATGGTTGGAACAGATGTGTGGATGGGTAGGTGTGTTGATGGATGGATGATAGACGGTTGGATGGATTGATAGATGGATGGAAGGATGGATGGATGGATGGATGTGTGAATGGATGGATGTGTAAGTGAATGAATGGGTGGATAGTTTGATGGATGGATAGATGATAGATGGATGGATGGTTGGACACATGACTGACTGGATGGAGAGATGGATGGATGGATGGGTAGATCAGTGGATAGTTGAATCAATGATAGATGGTTGGACAGATGGATGGATGGGTAGGTGGGTGGACACTTGGATGGATGATAGATGGTTGGTTGGATTGATAGATGATGGATGGATGGATGGATGGATGGATGGATAGATAAATGGATGAATGGGTGGATAGTTCGATGGATGGATAGAAGATAGATGGACGGATGGTTGGACACGTGACTGACTGGATGTATGTATGGATGGATGGATGGATAGTAGGATGGGTGGATAGATGGATGGATGGATGGGTGGATGGATGGATGGATGGATGGATGGTAGGATGGGTGGATGGATGGATGCATGGATGGATGGATGGATGGATGGATAGTAGAATGGATGGATGGATGGATGGATAGATGGATGGATGAGTGGATGGATGGATGGATGGATGGATGGATGGATGGATGGATGGATGGATGGATGGGTGGATGGATGGATGAGAGGATCTAGGACCAGGGGGATGGCTCCACCTTGATGTCCAACTGAGGCCCCTGCAATGGGCACTATCTGATTTGAGGAAGTATCTCTGCTGGAACTGACCAGTACTTGCCCCCTCACTGTGGAATTTTGGCTGAGCCTGGAAAGCTGCTCCGAGCTATTTGTAGAGGGGTTTCCAGCCTTGGATCCCTAAAGGCTGCCAGAGAGAGGCTCCTGTGGTTCCCTGGGACAAGGAAACCTCCTTCATCCTCCATGCCTGTTTCTCAGACAGTGAAGACGAGACAGAAATGTGTGCTTTGGAGGTGGCTGGGGGGCTCAGACACTGCAGTGTGCAGGTGCCTGCCAGGCCTGATGTGGCGATGCTCACTCAGGGCCTCTAGGGCAACCCAGGGTCATGTTTGATTTGACAAAGGGGTTAAGTGTGCTGCTCTTTAAAAGCCGGAACACAGACAATGCGAGGCTTCCTCCCTCAGACCCACCACATTGGTGGGCTTTACTTCAGCCCTAGGGACTCCTTCTGTCCCCTCACCCCTCTCAACTGCAAACCCCCCTCCCCAGACTGCAGAGAGGGGCCGGTTCTTGCCAGAGTCGTTCTTAGCCGTTTTGTGAAATATCCATTTATTGTCTTCATTGCTTGGGAAGTTATAATCTTGAGGCTGCAGCTTCCTAAGGCGTTGCCATGGAGATGAATTTTCTGTCATAAATAAAAGTATTCTGGGGTCAGGAGATCTCAAGCATAACTAGGACAGATTTTGAGGGGGAAAATGCCAGAATTTCGGAAGCACATGAGATGATTTGGGCTGCCTTTTCCGGAGGGTGTTTTTCAGGCTGTCATGAATTTGGCCTCTAGATGTGGGACCGTCCCTCTGCCGCACCCCCAACCCCGTTCCCCCCAGCCAACACTGTGTCTGCCTGCCCCTCCCCTCCTCCACCTGCTCAGGGCCAGAACCTTGGGGGACCTGGTTTGGAAATCCAGTTTGGGGTGACGTCTGGGGTCACCCAAAGACGGGCTGGCTCCCAGTGTGTCCTCAGACAAGGCTTTCTGTCCCTGGCCCTAGACCCTGCCTGGGTGAGGGCCTCACTCACTCAGCCTAGGATTTTTGGAACATTCCTCACACGCCTCCTACAGGTCAGGGCTCACTCAGGTATTTCCCCTTGGGCTTGGGGCAGGCAGGGGGACACTCCCACCCCCGCATGACCCCCCGCTTCCGAGGGCCCTGACCCCACCCCCACTCTTGCTCACTTCCCACCAGCCCCCATGGACGTTAGCTTTAGGGATTTCCTTTTGTTCAGGGTCGCTGCAGGTCAGTGTTCGAGAAGGTGGGGGAGGCGGGACTGGAGCCCAGGAGGACGGTATGTAGGGCTGAGGGGCCTCTGGACGCCACCCAAGCCGACAGCCTCCGCCAGCAGTCAAGGGCTGTTTGCCAACCCCCATGCACCCCCTCATTAGGTAAACACAGAGTCCTCCATCAGCACAGGGCCCCAGAGCCATCCCTTGCACAGAGGCCCCGGGGTTCCCAGCGCTCGAGGGCCCCCCATGACCCTGGGACTGGGACTGTGGCACCCTGGGCCTCTCCTCCCAGCCCCCTGGGGCTCTCACTGGAAGACCCATCTTCCAAGGCTGCCCCAATCCCAGGAGGCAGCTCCAGCCCCGGTAGCTCCAAAAAAATGAATGGGGAGGTGAGGAGGGAGAAAACAAAAGAAAGGAGGGGATGAAGGAGGGAGGAGGCTACGGGGTGATCCCTTTGCAATTTGGACCTCAGACTGTGGTTCCCTCACCTACTTCCCCGGACAGCACCACCCTCCCTTCCCACCTGGATGGGTCCCTGTCCCAGGAGAGAGCCCACAGAGAGGTCGCACGGGAAGATCCTGCAGGAAGCCCTTCCTCCCTTGCAAACACTCGCAGAAAACGGCCCTTGATCGTGGAGAAACAGGCTTCCAGGGCCCCCAGGGGCTGACGTCCACGGTCGCAGGCCAGCAAGCCACAGCTCCCAGGCTGGGGCTCCATCTAGCCTCCCCAAGACTCACTTCTGCCAGGGGTTCTCTGCCTCCTGATAAATAACTGTGACACTATCTGCCCACACCCCTCGCTGAGCAGCAAAATCAACACAGGACAGGCTGTGACTCGCCAGGCCGCGAGGAGCTGCAGGATGTACACACTGCATCGCCATCTGTGGGGCTTGAACAGCCATAGGAGGGACATGGCCCCAGGAGCCTGGCAGGGCATCCCACGGCGAGGGCCCCTCAGTGCCAGCTCTCGTGGCCTCTCACCAAGGCTGGCCCCAGCCCAGCGTTCCATCACCACAAGCTTGTGCAGTCCACACCTGCCACCAATAAGGGTGCTGGGGGTCAGGGCCAATGCCAGATGGGGCAGGGAGGGGACGCTGTGGGAGGGAGGGGTGGCTGGACAGGATAAGGACCCTGGAATGCACGGCTCCACCCCTGGATGGCTGTGTCCTCGTCCACAGAACAGGGACAGGGCCGCAGAACGGCACTGTCAGGAGGCGGGGTCCCTGTACCCTGATGACTCCTGGGAAGAGGCAGAAATCATGGTCGTGAAGGATTCGTAACCGGGGGAGGGCTCTTCTCAGAGTGGGAGAAACAGACAGCGTCCAAGGAGCACCCCACACTGTCCCAGCTGATAAATGAACACAGGTGCAGACCATAGCAGGGTCCTCAGTGAGTCCGAGCTCTCCTGACTCCGCGTCGGACTGAAGCATCCTCGAGGGTGTCTATATGAGCCTGTGTGTGAGCTTGTGTGTGAATGTGTGCGTGCCTGTATGTGAATGTGTGTGCCTGTGTGTGAATGTGTGTGCCTGTGTGTGAATGTGTGTGCTTTGTGTGAATGTGTGTGCCTGTGTGTGAATGTGTGTGCCTCTGTGAGCCTATGTGAGCCTGCGTGTGAACGTGTATGCCTGTGTGTGAATGCATGTGCTTGTGTGTGAGGCGTGCTTGTGTGTGAGACGTGTGAATATGTGAGCCTGCATGTGCCTGCGTGTGACTGTGTATGCCTGTGTGAGCACGTGTGTGCGTGTGACTCCATGAGCCTGTGTGTGACTGTGTGAACCTGTATGTGAATGTGTGTGCCTGTGTGTGAATGTGTGTGCTGCTCCATGTGTCTTTGTGTCTATGTGTTTGTCTCTGTGTGGCTGTAACTTTCTGTGACTCTCCAAAAACCCTGATTCAAAATCAAAGACACCACAGGAAAAGAGGACTACAGAAGAATTTCCCACTTAAGCATGGACACAAAAATCCTTCACAAATGATTAACAAGTAGAATCAATATAAAAAGAAAAATATTTAATGACCAAGGTAGGTTAATCTCAGGAATGCAAGGTTAATGTAGCATTTGAAAAACTAATCAATGTAATTCACAATAATAATAGAATTACGTAGAAAAAAATCACATGGTAATTTTAATAGATGCAGAAACCATACAATGAAAGTCAACAGATGCAAAAAAAAAAAAATGGACACAATTCAACAACTTTTCATGATTTAAGAAAAACAAAAAACTCTCTCAGAAAACTAATAGGAGAAGCAAACCTCCTCAACTGCATTAAAGGCATCTACAAAACAGCTACAGCTAACATCTTACTCAATGTTGAAAGGCTCATTGCTTTTTAGCTAAGAACAGGAATAAAGCAAGATTGCCCATTCTATTGTCACTTCTATTTGTTCTGGAGGTCCTAGCCAGTACAACAAGGCAAGAAAAAGAAATAAAAGGCATACGGAATGCAAAAGAAGAAATAAAACAGTTCTTATTTCCAGATAACATGATCATGTATGTAGAAAACTCAAAGGAATTTCAAAAAAATTCTACTAAAACTAATAAGTGAATTTAGCAAGGCTGCAGGATCTAAGGACGATATACAAAAACAAATTGAAATTGAACAACTAGACCAAAGATCAACCAGGAAGCAGAAGACCTGGACAACATCATACAACAACTCGACCTTATGTGCATCTACAGAACACTCCATTCAACCATAAAGGTATACACGTTCTTTTTCTTTTTGAGATGGAGTCTCACTCTGTCACCCAGGCTGGAGTGCAGTGGTGCAATCTCAGCCCACTGCAGCCTCCACCTCCCGGGTTCAAGCGATTCTCGTGCCTCAGCTTCCTGAGTAGCTGAGACTACAGGCATGCCCAACCATGCCCGGCTAATTTTTGTATTTTTAGTAGAGACAGGGTTTCACCATGTTGGCCAGGCTGGTTTCAAACTCCTGACTCAAGTGATCCGCCTGCCTTGGCCTCCCAAAGTGCTGGGATTACAGGTGTGAGCCACTGCGCCCAGCCAGAAATACACTTTCTTTTCAAGTGCATGTGAAACATTCTCCAGGATAGACCATACGTTTGGCCATAAAAGAAGTCTCAATAAATTCAAAATAATTAAAATCATACCAAGTATGTTCTCTGACCATAATGAAATAAAATTAGAAATCATTAATAGATGAAAATTTATGAAATTCACAAATATGTAGAAATTAAACAACACACTCCTACATAACCAATAAGTCAAAGAAGACATCCCAGTGAAAACCAGAAAATACTCTGAGATGAAAGAAAACTCAACTTACCAAAGCTTATGGGATGCAGCTTAAAACAGTGCTTAGAGGGACATTTATAGCTAGAAACTCCTAATTTTTTAAAATAAAAAAGAAAAGACGTCAAATCAATAACTTAATCTTCCATCTTTTAAAAAATGGAAAAAAAAAAACAAACTAAACCCAAAACAAGCAGAAAAATGAAATAACAAAGATTAGAGAGCTACTTGAGAGGCTGAGGCAGGAGGATCACATGAGCCCAGTTCAAGACCAGCCTGGGCAACATAGCAAGACTCTGTCTCAAAAAAAAAGTTACAGGGGAAATAAATTTTAAAAATAGAGAATAGAAAAACAATAGAGAATATTAACAAAACCAAAAGTTGGTTCTTGAAAAAAATAAAATAGACAAACCTTTAGCTACACTGACCAAGAAGTAGACAGAAGAATCAAATTACTAAACTCAGGAATGAAAAGAGGGAACATTAGTATCAGCCTTACAGAAATAAAAATAATAAAGGAATGCTATGAACATTGTGTGCCAAGAAATTAGATAACCTAGATGAAATGAACAAATTCCTAGAATCACAAACTGACTCAAGAAAAAGAGGCCCGAAGAAATATGAAGACTTATAGTGAGCAAAGAGATTGAATTAGTAATCAAAAAACTTCCTACAAAGAAAAGCCCAGGACCAGATGGCTTCACTGGTGAATGCTACCAAATATTTAAAAAGGAATTAACACAAATGCTTCCCAAACTCTTTGAAAAAATAGAAGAGGAAAGAACTCATTCTGTGAAGCCAGTCATATCCTGACACCAAAACCACACAAAGACATCACAAGAAAACTACAGACTACTATCCCTCATGTATGGACACATTGAGAGTTCATTTAAAAAGCTATACATTCGTGGTTGATTGACTTGTCAAGGGTGTCAAGACCACTCAGTGGGGAAGAAGAGTCTCTTCCACAAATTGTGCTGAGACAATTGGATTTCCACCATACAAAAGAATGCAGGTGGACCCCTGCCTCCCACCACATACAAAAATTAACTGAAAGCAGATCAAACACCTAAATATGAGAACTAAACTATAAAACTCTTAGAAAAATATCATAGTCACAAACCTTCATGAATGCATCTTGTGTACAAAATTCTGAGCAACTCTGGTCTAATCTGGTTTAATCCAACAGTTCAACCACCTTACAGTTGAGGAAACTGTGGCTCAGAGAGGGGTGAGGCTCTGCTGAAGGTCACTGACCCCCCAGGAGCAGAAATGACCTTCAGAACACCCCTCCCTTTCTTGTACCAGGCCAACTCACTGAGCCATTTTGGTGTGCAACTCTCTGCTGAGCCAAGAGTGAACAAATAAATTAACTTCTCGGCAGGGTGCAGTGGCACTTGCCTGTAATCCCAGCACTTTAGGAGGCTGAGGTGGGAGGATCCTTTGAGCCCAGGAGGTCGAGGCTACAGTGAGCTATGATCGCGCCACTGCACTCCAGCCTGGGTGACAGAGAGAGATGCTGTCTCAAATGAATAAATACGTATAAAAATAAATAAGTGACTTTCTTGAGACCCATCAGCCATAAGTCCTCCCTGACATCCGCAGTGCAGGGTCTAGGCTTTTCCATCCACCAGGGCTGGAGGTCTGGCTGTGTAGACAAGTCCTAGCTCTTGGTTCCTGGGGGGGGGATTTGGGAGTCGACCCTGCCAGTGGACGCTGAGTAGCACAAGGCTGTGCCAGGAGGTCCAGGGGAGCCCAGGACAGGGCAGAGCCTGGACTAGAGACAGGCAGGTGGTCCTGAGGTCAGGTGGGGTTCACCACTGAGTTATGAGTCTCTGCCTGACAAGCTTGAGAAGCCTCCCACGCCAGGTGGCAGCTGCCTCTCTGGACCACAAGCCCCGGCACGCCAGAGCGGCTGCATTCCCTTCTGAAATGCAGCTGTAGGGAAAGACCCAAAGCTCCCACCACTGACCCCTCCCTGGGGATTCAGTGAGACCTCCGAACCCCTGGGGCAGGCATGCTGGGGACTATGTGTGGGGATATCTGCGCCATTCCCCAGATGCCTCTGGGGACCTGCTGGGGCTGAGCCGGGACAAGGAAGCCTCAGTGTTGGGAGCACCTGGATGGAAAGGTTCCCAGCCAGGCCTCCCTGGCGAAGAGGTATGGAAGGGCAGCAGAAAGTGCCAAAATGGGGCTCCCAACCCAGCCTCTGCCCCACAGCCACATCTCCCAGCCCTCTCCGGAAGGGGTGTCACAGTCCTGGCACCAATGGCCCTAGTGGGGGACAGGGCCTGTGAGGCTGGCCCTGCCCCGTGTATGCTCTGGGCTTTTTCCTCCCAGAGTCCCCCGAGGGAGATAGGTGGGGGTTGCAGCTGGTGCTCTGTGGCCAGCGGGGGATGGGGGGGGTCTGTCGGCAGTGGCTCCCGCAGCCTGGGTCTACGGCCTGCAATGGGCTTCCCTGCCTGACTGGGGTTGCGTTGAAGGCAGAGTCAAGGAGGGGTGTTTCTGTCTGTGTGTATGTCCTGCACACCAGACGACTAAGGGCCTTGGTGAAGCCCCATGCCCAGGGCCTTGGGGCCACCAGGCTCCAGCTCAGAAACCAGAAGGGCCCGGGATGGCTTCCACCACCCAGGGAGGGTCGAGCAGGGGCCTCAGCCGCCAGATGCTGGTGCGTGGCTGGGTGACCGGGGGCCGGATCATAAATACTGCACATTTTTTGGTGGCTCAAAGGCCAGGGTAGAAACAGTGGCTGTTTTATTCTGTAGAAACCACACGCTTTTCATCTGAGTACCCTCAGGGAGTGGGGTTGGACTCTAGCTGTGCCAGGCCAGGGTAGGAGTCCAGGGGGCAGGCCAGCTCCCGCTTGCTGCAGTCACCTTTGAGGCCACGCTGGGTCCTGGCTCCCACCCCAGGGAGAACGGGAGCAGCCTCAAATGCTGACGGCGAGGACTCAGGGCCCGCAGAAGTGCGAGGGCCTCCTTCAGTGCCCGCTCGGGGCCAGGGACTCTGCCAGGTGACCTGGGGTGCCCAGAAAGGACTCAGCCCCCAGCGCCGGGCAGGGCAAGGTGGCCTGGGAAGTCCTTCAGGGAGGGCAGGCAGGGACGCTTCCAGAGCCTGGGGTCTCGAGGTCTCATGGTGCCGGCCCTCACCGCAGCTCCTGCAGCTCTGTGCCTCCACAAGGGCCGGCCACTGAGGAGTCCTCTCACTCAGTCTTTCCATCAGGGAAGCCACTCACAGGTGGGCAAAGGGGGGTAAGGGTTGGCGGTCCTGGAGCTCAGCCCATCCCACCGAGCCTCCCTCTCTTCCAACCAGGGCAGCGGTGCAGCCCAAGGTCACAGTGAGGTCATCCAACGTCAAAAAGCTGAGCAGAGCCCAGCAGAGCCCAGTTCTCTCACCCCATGCTTGGCTGAACCTGGGAGGGGGCACCTGTCCCCCAAGCACTCTGACTCCCTGACCCCAACCCAGACCAGGCCCACCAAGTACCTGTGGTCCAGCTCACACCGGGCCCTGTCACCAGGCAAGCTTGGAGGCCTGGATGGGGGGCTCTGGTTGCCAAGGCCCTGCAGACGGCCATCCCATAAACAGCCCTCCCCGGCCACTCACTCTGTTTTCCCAGCTGCCACCCCTTCAGAAAAGTCCTGCTCTTCAACCCCGTTCCTTCAGCCTGGGCAGCCCCACCTGCTCCGGTTCCCCTGTGCCACAACCAAGCCAGCTCAGCTGAGGTCATGAGGTGGCAGACAGGGGCCAGGGTGTGACTGGGACAGTCATGGTCAGGCAGGGCCCGGAGCCCTGGAAGCTTCTCAACTTTGTTCTAAGCCTACAGAGCAACAGGGGCTCTAGGAGGGGTGGGGAGAGCAGGGTGGCCTTGGGTTTGGGGAAGATAACCCTGGCTGCTCTTGGGAGAGCAGGTGGCTGAAGATGGCACGCAGATGGGTGGGCGACAAGGTTGTCCAGGTGGAAGCAACCAGCCATGGGGAGGCTGGTGCAGGACCTGGAGCAGTGGGGGCCATGCATACACGTGATCTGCCCCTGGGCTGCATGCATCCTCCTCCTGCCTACCTCTGCTCAGCTCCCGCTGCTGCCACCTGGCTTCCTGCCCAGGCCTTCTCCAAGCCTCTGGGGGGGATCCTGGAACCTCCCGGCATTCATGCGTGCAGGCTCCAGGTCTCAGGATTTGGAGCCCGGAGCTGATTCAGTGAGGTCTCCCACTTGAGCATTTCACACCCCAGCCCCTCCCTGTATTCCTGGTATCTGCCCTCCCGTAAACCATATGCCCACAACTCTGCCCCTCAGGCTCTGCCTCTGGGGCACCCAGGCCAAGGCACCCCCAACATCCCACTTAGTAGCCTCATCTATGAACGGCACCCTGATTTCCTTGGGGAACCCCGTCCTCCCCCATTTTCTGTCTTGTGCTTCTGATGGAAATCTATCCGACAACAGAAACGGTACATGGGACTCAGACCCAGCCGATCCCAGGACTCCGGATGGAGCCAACGTGGAAGGTGGGGCCTGGCGCGGTGGCTCACACCTCTCATCCCAGCACCTTGGGGGGCCGAGGCCGGAGGATCGCTTGAGGCCAGGAGTTGGAGACCAACCTGGCCAACATGGTGAAAGCCTGTCTCTACTAAAAATACAAAAACATTAGCGGGGCGTGGTGGCAGGTGACTGTAGTCCCAGCTACTCGGGAGGCTGAGGCAGGAGAATCACTTGAGCCGGAAAGACGGAGGCTGCAGTGAGCAGAGATCGTGTCACGGCACTCCAGCCTGGACGACAGAGCCAGACTGTGTCTCAAAAAAGAAAAGAAAAGAAAGGCCGGGCGAGGCAGGCGGGTCCCCTGGACATTGGGGGACGATCCCACGGCAGGGCTGGGGGTGGTTCATGACACCCCCGGACCTAGGAGTAGGAGGCAGGAGGCCATGCCAGGCCCCGCTCCAGGCCCCGCACCTGGGGCCGTCAGCTTGGAGAAGCGCAGGGTAAGGGGGCACCGGGAAGCCGGACCCCGCGGAAACCAGGCACCGCCCCGGACAGATCGTGGGAGACGCTCCTGGCTCAGAGGCCCCCCCACGCCCCCCAGCTGGCGACCGACCCCTCGCAGATGCTCTTCAGGACTCTCCTCCCGCCTCGGCCCTCTGGGGACCCACGTCCTCCCGGGCTGCCAGAGCGGAAGGACGGGCTGAGGCTGCCGCAGCCGCCCACCCTGCTCAGCGCCGCTCACGGGTTCATCCTGCGGCGGCTAGAGGGGAAACTGAGGCTTTGAGGCGCCAGGAGCCGGCCAGCGTGGCCGCAGGGGCTGGCTGGGCCGTGGAAGGAGCCCGGTGTCAGCCGCTGGGCCGGGGGCCGAGGCGCGCCCACCTCCGGGGTCCCCGGCATGGGAGCCACAAGGGCCCGGCCTCCTTCGCCCGCACCGACCCTCCCAGCCTGCCTGTCCCCGGGGCGCCGCAGCCTTGAACCAAAATTCTACCTGCACACGGAGGAGGCTGCCTGCGGCTCCATCGCCGGGCACGGGTGGCGGTCACGGCGCTCCCGGGGTCTGTCACAGTCGCCGGGCGCCCCCGGGAAGCGGCGGAACCTGCCACTTCCGGTCCCGCCTTGGCCCCGGGCCGCATCCGAGTGTCAGGAGCCGGGTCCCCGATCCCAGGATGGGGCCAGTGTCCCCTCCTCCTGCCCATCCCGGAAACCCGGAGACCTCAGGACCAGGACTTCCGGGAAACGGCTGCACAGAGGGGACGGGGGCCTGTGAGGGGACGGGGGTCTGTGAGGGGGATGGGGGGTCTGTGAGGGGGCGGGGGGTCTGTGAGGGGATGGGGGGGTCTGTGAGGGGATGGGGGGTCTGTGAGGGGGATGGGGGGTCTGTGAGGGGATGGGGGGTCTGTGAGGGGGATGGGGGGTCTGTGAGGGGGATGGGGGGTCTGTGAGGGGGATGGGGGGTCTGTGAGGGGGATGGGGGGTCTGTGAGGGGGATGGGGGGTCTGTGAGGGGGATGGGGGGGTCTGTGAGGGGATGGGGGGTCTGTGAGGGGGATGGGGGGTCTGTGAGGGGATGGGGGGTCTGTGAGGGGGATGGGGGGTCTGTGAGGGGGATGGGGGGTCTGTGAGGGGGATGGGGGGTCTGTGAGGGGATGGGGGGTCTGTGAGGGGGATGGGGGGTCTGTGAGGGGGATGGGGGGTCTGTGAGGGGGATGGGGGGTCTGTGAGGGGATGGGGGGGTCTGTGAGGGGACGGGGGGTCTGTGAGGGGGATGGGGGATCTGTGAGGGGGATGGGGGGGTCTGTGAGGGGGATGGGGGGTCTGTGAGGGGGATGGGGGGTCTGTGAGGGGGATGGGTGGGTCTGTGAGGGGGATGGGGGGGTCTGTGAGGGGGATGGGGGGTCTGTGAGGGGGATGGGGGGTCTGTGAGGGGGATGGGGGGGTCTGTGAGGGGGATGGGGGGTCTGTGAGGGGGATGGGGGGTCTGTGAGGGGATGGGGGATCTGTGAGGGGGATGGGGGGTCTGTGAGGGGATGGGGGGTCTGTGAGGGGATGGGGGGGTCTGTGAGGGGGATGGGGGGGTCTGTGAGGGGGATGGGGGGTCTGTGAGGGGGATGGGGGGTCTGTGAGGGGGCGGGGGGCCTGTGAGGGGGATGGGGGGTCTGTGAGGGGGATGGGGGGGCCTGTGAGGGGGCGGGGGGTCTGTGAGGGGGATGGGGGGTCTGTGAGGGGGATGGGGGGTCTGTGAGGGGGCGGGGGGCCTGTGAGGGGGATGGGGGGTCTGTGAGGGGGATGGGGGGTCTGTGAGGGGGATGGGGGGTCTGTGAGGGGGATGGGGGGTCTGTGAGGGGGCGGGGGGCCTGTGAGGGGGATGGGGGGTCTGTGAGGGGGATGGGGGGGCCTGTGAGGGGGCGGGGGGTCTGTGAGGGGGATGGGGGGTCTGTGAGGGGGATGGGGGGTCTGTGAGGGGGATGGGGGGTCTGTGAGGGGATGGGGGGTCTGTGAGGGGGATGGGGGGGCCTGTGAGGGGGATGGGGGGGCCTGTGAGGGGGCGGGGGGTCTGTGAGGGGGATGGGGGGTCTGTGAGGGGGATGGGGGGTCTGTGAGGGGGATGGGGGGGTCTGTGAGGGGGATGGGGGGTCTGTGAGGGGATGGGGGGTCTGTGAGGGGGATGGGGGGGCCTGTGAGGGGGCGGGGGGTCTGTGAGGGGGATGGGGGGTCTGTGAGGGGGATGGAGGGTCTGTGAGGGGGATGGGGGGTCTGTGAGGGGGATGGGGGGTCTGTGAGGGGGATGGGGGGGTCTGTGAGGGGGATGGGGGGTCTGTGAGGGGGATGGGGGGGTCTGTGAGGGGGATGGAGGGTCTGTGAGGGGGATGGGGGGTCTGTGAGGGGGATGGGGGGTCTGTGAGGGGGATGGGGGGGTCTGTGAGGGGGATGGGGGGTCTGTGAGGGGATGGGGGGTCTGTGAGGGGGATGGGGGGGTCTGTGAGGGGGATGGGGGGTCTGTGAGGGGGATGGGGGGGCCTGTGAGGGGGATGGGGGGGTCTGTGAGGGGGATGGGGGGTCTGTGAGGGGGATGGGGGGTCTGTGAGGGGGATGGGGGGTCTGTGAGGGGGATGGGGGATCTGTGAGGGGGATGGGGGGATCTGTGAGGGGGATGGGGGGTCTGTGAGGGGGATGGGGGGTCTGTGAGGGGGATGGGGGGGTCTGGGAGGGGGATGGGGGGTCTGGGAGGGGGATGGGGGGTCTGTGAGGGGGATGGGGGGTCTGTGAGGGGATGGGGGGTCTGTGAGGGGGATGGGGGGGCCTGTGAGGGGGCGGGGGGTCTGTGAGGGGGATGGGGGGTCTGTGAGGGGGATGGGGGGGTCTGTGAGGGGGATGGGGGGGTCTGTGAGGGGGATGGGGGGTCTGTGAGGGGGATGGGGGGTCTGTGAGGGGGATGGGGGGGACTGTGAGGGGGATGGGGGGGACTGTGAGGGGGATGGGGGGTCTGTGAGGGGGATGGGGGGTCTGTGAGGGGGATGGGGGGTCTGTGAGGGGGATGGGGGGGTCTGTGAGGGGGATGGGGGGTCTGTGAGGGGGATGGGGGGTCTGTGAGGGGGATGGGGGGGCCTGTGAGGGGGATGGGGGGTCTGTGAGGGGGATGGGGGTGAGGGGGATGGGGGGTCTGTGAGGGGGATGGGGGGTCTGTGAGGGGGATGGGGGGGTCTGTGAGGGGGATGGGGGGTCTGTGAGGGGGATGGGGGGTCTGTGAGGGGGATGGGGGGGTCTGTGAGGGGGATGGGGGGTCTGTGAGGGGGATGGGGGGTCTGTGAGGGGGATGGGGGTGAGGGGGATGGGGGGTCTGGGAGGGGGATGGGGGGTCTGGGAGGGGGATGGGGGGTCTGGGAGGGGGATGGGTGGGTCTGTGAGGGGATGGGGGGTCTGTGAGGGGGACGAGGGGTCTGTGAGGGGGATGGGGGGGTCTGTGAGGGGGATGGGGGGTCTGTGAGGGGGATGGGGGGTCTGTGAGGGGGATGGGGGGGTCTGTGAGGGGGATGGAGGGTCTGTGAGGGGGATGGGGGGTCTGTGAGGGGGATGGGGGGGCCTGTGAGGGGGATGGGGGGTCTGTGAGGGGGATGGGGGTGAGGGGGATGGGGGGTCTGGGAGGGGGATGGGGGGTCTGGGAGGGGGATGGGGGATCTGGGAGGGGGATGGGGGGTCTGTGAGGGGGATGGGGGGGTCTGTGAGGGGGATGGGGGGTCTGTGAGGGGGATGGGGGGTCTGTGAGGGGGATGGGGGCGTCTGTGAGGGGGATGGGGCGTCTGTGAGGGGGATGGGGGGTCTGTGAGGGGGATGGGGGGGTCTGTGAGGGGGATGGGGGGGCCTGTGAGGGGGATGGGGGGTCTGTGAGGGGGATGGGGGTGAGGGGGATGGTGGGTCTGTGAGGGGGATGGTGGGTCTGGGAGGGGGATGGGGGGTCTGTGAGGGGGATGGGGGTGAGGGGGATGGGGGGTCTGTGAGGGGGATGGGGGGTCTGTGAGGGGGATGGGGGATCTGTGAGGGGGATGGGGGGTCTGTGAGGGGGATGGGGGGTGAGGGGGATGGGGGGGTCTGTGAGGGGGATGGGGGGGTCTGTGAGGGGGATGGGGGGGTCTGTGAGGGGGATGGGGGGTCTGTGAGGGGGATGGGGGTGAGGGGGATGGGGGGTCTGGGAGGGGGATGGGGGGTCTGTGAGGGGGATGGGGGGTCTGTGAGGGGGATGGGGGATCTGTGAGGGGGATGGGGGGTCTGTGAGGGGGATGGGGGGTCTGTGTGGGGGATGGGGGGGTCTGTGAGGGGGATGGGGGGTCTGTGAGGGGGATGGGGGGTCTGTGAGGGGGATGGGGGGGTCTGTGAGGGGGATGGGGGGGTCTGTGAGGGGGATGGGGGGTCTGTGAGGGGGACGAGGGGTCTGTGAGGGGGATGGGGGGCCTGTGAGGGGGATGAGGGGTCTGTGAGGGGGATGGGGGGATCTGTGAGGGGGATGGGGGGTCTGTGAGGGGGATGGGGGGTGAGGGGGATGGGGGGTCTGTGAGGGGGATAGGGGGTGAGGGGGATGGGGGGTCTGTGAGGGGGATGGGGGGTCTGTGAGGGGGATGGGGGGTCTGTGAGGGGATGGGGGGTTCTGTGAGGGGGATGGGGGGTCTGTGAGGGGGATGGGGGGGTCTGTGAGGGGGATGGGGGGGTCTGTGAGGGGGATGGGGGGTGAGGGGGATGGGGGGTCTGTGAGGGGGATGGGGGGTCTGTGAGGGGGATGGGGGGTCTGTGAGGGGGATGGGGGGTCTGTGAGGGGGATGGGTGGGTCTGTGAGGGGGATGGGGGGTCTGTGAGGGGGATGGGGGGTGAGGGGGATGGGGGGTCTGTGAGGGGGATGGGTGGTCTGTGAGGGGGATGGGTGGGTCTGTGAGGGGGATGGGGGGGTCTGTGAGGGGGATGGGGGGGTCTGTGAGGGGGATGGGGGGTCTGTGAGGGGGATGGGGGGTGAGGGGGATGGGGGGTCTGTGAGGGGGATGGGGGGTCTGTGAGGGGGATGGGGGGGTCTGTGAGGGGGATGGGGGGTCTGTGAGGGGGATGGGGGGTCTGTGAGGGGGATGGGGGATCTGTGAGGGGGATGGGGGGTCTGTGAGGGGGATGGGGGGGTCTGTGAGGGAGATGGGGGATTTGTGAGTGGATGGGGGGATCTGTGAGGGGGATGGGGGCGTCTGTGAGGGGGATCTGTGAGGGGATGGGGGAATCCGTGAGGGGTCGGAGGTATCTGTGAGGGGACGGGAGATCTGTGAGGGGATCTGTGAGGGGATCTGTGAGGGGATCTGTGAGGGGATGGGGGATTTGAGGGGACAGGGGATCTGTGAGGGGATGGGGCGGGGAGATCTTTGAGGGTACCGTGGTTCTGTGAGAGGACAGGGGATCTATGAAGGGACCAGGGTTCTGTGAGAGGATGGGGGGCTTCTGTGAGGGAATGGGGGTCTGTGTGTGGGGTGGGGGGAATTCTGTGATTTTTGCCTCTTGAGTTCAAATCCCTGCTCTTCCTTTTGGACCTGGAGGTCGCGCCTTCCCTGGGGTCTGTATCTTGGTCCTTGCTGACCCCATTTCCAGGGAGCATGCAGAGGCAAATCTCTCTGTGAATCTTGGCCCTTTGGTGATAGGTGCAGGGCAAGGACCTTCAGTCCCAGGCTAGGCACCCGCCCAGGACACAACCCCAGAAAAGCCTGGCTGGCCCTGCTGTTTGCAGGCACTCGGGGAGCTCCAGCCCCAATGCTGCTCCAGAGTCTGGTGCCCAGCCCACCCCTGGGGAGGGGCAGAGTCAAGGCCCAGGAGATGGAAGGGCCCCTGGATGCCCGGCCACAGCACAGGTCCTGCCGCTCTGTGTCCTGCGACCCTTCTACTTGGGGCCCCCTAGGCGTTCAGGGCGTGCGAGGGGCACAGCTCACTCATCTTTAAAATGGGAGCCAAGCGCTCAAGTTCCCACCCCTAGAATTCTTGGAGGAACCCGTGGCTAAGTATGAAAAGCTCAAAAAAACCGAGGAGGCCCCAGGAGGGCCGTGGCTTCTTGTGCTTGACAAGACGGCACAAACCAGAAGGGCTTCTCTGCAGAGCGGGGTCTCCGAGCCTGGCCCAGCCCAGCAACTGCTCTGTGCACAGGACCCATGCAAAGACCCAGGCCTCGGCCTCACCTACTGCTGGGAATCCCAAGACAGCTGTAGGGACCCAGGGCTGGAGACCACCTGCAGTCACTGACTCTCCCAGCCAGTTCCAACCCCCTCCACAGCCAGGACACAGAGGCCTGGGTGAAGAAAAGGAAACACCCCCAAGCTAAAGGAGAAGCCCAGCAAAGGCTGGGCCCCAGCTCTCATTACCCCTGGCAAGGGCACGGTGTGAGCAGGTGCGTTCAGGTGTCCAGGCAGGTGCAGGAACCTCGTTTTAACAGGCGGCACCATCGCCGCTCAGCAATCCCTGAGCCCAAGGGCTTTGTCCTCTGCCATGCTGGGGCCTAGAAACACTACAGGCTGGAGTGAAGTCCCAGGAGGAGGAGGCAGCAGACAAGACCTGCACCAGGCGAGTCAATGGCATGACATCCTTACCCTGCCTGAGCTGCAGCTCCATTTCACAGATGTGCACGCCGAGATGCAGATGGAGGCTCCTCGGTCAAGGTCACGGGGCTCACAAGACATGAAGAGCTGACCCTGGGCAGAAAGTCATCTTCCTGAGCCCAGATCCAGGTGCAGCCCAGGGCTAGGGGCCGGGAGGGGGCCCAGGCAAGAGCAGAAATCCCGGGAATGCAGGGCAGAGCCACGACAAAGGCTGCAGGCCTACGTGGGCGGAGAGGCTCGGAAAGGATCCAGCCTCAGACCACAGCCCCCGCCACACTGCAGCCCTTCCTGGCTGGAGTGGCCTCCACTCTGCCTGCCCCTCCCCAGGGCTCTCCCCATGTCGGGACAGGAGGGGCTGGCACTAGGGCCCTCCCTGCATGGATGAACCAGTGAGGGAGAAAAGGAGGGAGTGACGGAGGGAAGGAGGAAGGAGGGAGAGAAGGAAGGAGGCCTGAGTTCCCACCTCTACTGCTACCTCAGCCACCCCTGGGCTCCAGACCTATGGAATTCTTATGGAATTCTTATGGAATTCTCTCTTCCCCAACAGCACACCTGGCTTTTCTGCCCCATCACTTTAATGGACAGTATTACGCCAGACGACTTTATACAAAAAAGAAAAATGGAGCATTGTCACCAACATCTCACGGAAACAAATACATGTTACATTGCCACACGTCACATCCAATGCACATTCCTGGGCAAGGTGCTGTAACCAGTGTAGATCTGGACAGCAGCCCACAGGCCCAGGCAGGGCCCCAGCAGGTGTCCAAGGAACAGGAACCAGGTTGCAACCACCTGGCCCTGCACTTCCCCTCCAGCCTCCAGGCTGCCCTGACGAGCCTGAAAACAGCACCGTGAAGATGAGCTGTTGAAGACAATCCTTCATAAGAACCTTCCATCAGCACATGGACAACAGACGCCAGCCAGCCGCCAGTCCACAGATGGTCCTCGGAGAATGTGAGGTCAAGATTAAAAGCAACCTCGATGGTTTGTCTCGTGGGCCTGGAGGTGGTGGAGGGGCCAGCCCGGGCAGTGTATGGTGAGTGCCGCACATGGACACACCAAGTCAGGTGGGCTCCCTTGGATGAAACTCTTCATGGTCTTCTGGCTACTCTGACACTCCTCATCTACTCCAGGGAGTGGAGCCTGCAGGAGGATGTCCTCGGCCTAACCCCCATAGGCGCTGAAGTCCGAGGTAGGCAGGCATCCCATGGGTGCTACCATGGAGGCAGGTCTAGGGACCCCACCCAGAAAGCTCTGACCTCCATTTCCACCCAACACAGCACCGCGTGACCTGGCAACCAGGGTCTAGACTCAGTGCTAGAAAAACGTACCACAAAACGCTTCTCACGTCCACGGGTTTTGTTGGTGGTATTTTTTTTTTTAATTTTAGATCAACAAAAAAAGAACATAGCAGGCTCTCAGGTATACAAAACAGGTAATATTAGGTAAACATACAAACTTCACCTTTACAAAAAAACAAACCACACACACACATTTCTGTTAATACACGTAAAGCACAATATCTTACCAAAAATAAAGAATTTGGGTTCTGTCCAAACACTGGCAGCAGAGGGAGTGACCGCCACCACGGCACCAGGGCACATCGACAACACAGAAGCGGCAATGCATCTCATGTGCCGCGTGGGAACACATCATTCTAGGTGTGCACTGCGGGGAACAAGGTGTCACTCAGCCACAAACAGGGGCTCTGGGGCAGGTGCCGCAGGGACGGCATACGATTGGTTGACGCATAGTTCTTTCAAAATGGCTTAAATTAAAAAATAAAGCAGGGTAAGGGAGAAACACAAAGCCAGAAACATTTAGGAAATGATGCATAGGTAGGTATACCATGTTTATTTTAATACATCTCATTAGTTTGCATCTTGCTAGGAAAAATACCGTCGCACTGTCCTGACAGTTACAGCAGCCTGTGTGTTATCGGTGTAAATGTCATCCAAGAGATAATTAAAAAAAAAAAAAAAAAAAAAAAAGCTAGCCAAAGAGTAAAAAGGAAAGCTTAATAATCACTTTATGGTGTAAAAACAAAAAACAAAACAAAACAAAAAAAAAACAAACAAAAAAACCACTTAAGGCTCTCAGGAAGGTTTCTGTATGGGCTTAAATACTACAGCGAGGAGGTGTGGTTTCTAAAGTTCGTGTGGCGGTTTCCAAGACATTCCTGCTTCCTGCGTGCCCCTGCAGAGCCCGCCAGCACCCCTCTGGAGTCGTTCCCAAAGCAGGCTCTGCATCCTCGGCAAAAAAGCACCTGTGACCACCCGGACAGAAATCCAGTCTGCTGAGACCTCTGCACTTCCATCCCACGGGGCGACCCTCCATCTCGTCGAGTTTAGATATTTTTGTGAGTCCGTTTTGTTTTTGTCATGTTTTGTGGTTTTGTTTTCTCTCTCTCTCTCTCTCTCTTTTTGACAAGGAAGCTTCTTACTGCTTCACCGAGTGCTACAATACTTGCTTTGATGTCACATTAAACAAATGTGCACTGTCTCTTTGTTCTCCCGAGTGTTCTCGGACACAGTTTTTCACGGAGGAGAACAAAGACCGCACACTGGCAATAAAGCACCGTACATAGTAGGTTCAGGAATGTAACACGCCATGTACATCCATGTCCCAGGAAAGGGCTGCGGCTCATCCTCACCTCACATCTGCAGGGAGAAGGGAAAGACAGACACTGAGACCACCGACCAAGTGAACCTTCCAGCACACACATCGCTGCATAGGAGGAAAACAGGGTGAAAACATTTAACCCAATCAAGGGCACACAGGGATATCAAGTTTTCATGAAATTTCCAGAATCACATTTGCCACATTAGCCATGTTGCAGTACCCTGACAGGAATTGGGATTAGGCTCACAGCATCTCACAGAACATGTCTAGAGACCAAGCCCCATTCTCCCATTGTACAGATGGGGGAAACTGAGGCCAAGAATGGTTCATTTGCCCTTCTCCCTGCCCTTCCTTTCTTCCAGCCTAGGGCTTAGATGTGATTTCTGGAGCTCTGGCAGCCACCTTGGACCATGAGACAACCCTGAGGATGGAGGCCACCAGCCAGACAGAAGAGTCTGCACCTAGGCAGACCTATGCTAATTCTTTAAGAACAATTCTTCTGCATCCTATGTGGCCTCTCCATCGCACACTCCAACACGTGGGCTGCCTATAGGCTGAGCATGAGTACCAGCCAGGCATGGGACAACAGGAGTGCCAGCCTCTCACCATGGGGTCTGTCACCAGCAGGCCCATGGAGGCCAGAGCCTAACGCTCTGTAGAAATGGGACCCACAGGCAGGCACAAAACCACCCACATGCCACACTTTGAGCAAACAAAGCCAAGGCTGACCAACAGTCCTGGACTGCTTCAAAGACCTGCCCAAGTGGACAATTTCCTCCCAAGAGGCTCCTCATGAATGGACCTCACCCTCAGGCCCAAGTCCCACATTGCAAACAGCAGCCAGGGTTCTCAGACACCCTATCTCTGAGATCCTCCTCTCTTCTAAAGAAACTATTTGTTTTGGCCGCCATGGAGTCCCACGTGCCAGGAGGAGGAACCAGGCCAGACAGGACTCCAACTTTCCCAAGCCAGGCGGGCCAATGCCAAGGACCAGGAAGGCTTGAAACTGCCTCCTCCGTGATGACGGCGGCTGCCTAGGTCCCATTTCCATCTGGGAAGCTACATGTCTTGCTAGGAGACGTTTCCCAAGCTCCCTTGCAGTGGAGGGATGGCAGCTGAGAAAAACACAAAAGTCACTGGGTGGGATCTCCAGGATAGCTCTCTAAGGGTGTTATTTTGCCCTTTTCCCCCTCTCACTCCTCCTTCCAGCCTGGAGCACAGATGTGGTTTCTGGAGCTTTAGCAGTCACCTTGGGCCATGAGGCAACTGCAGATGGATGCCACTAGCCAGACAGAAGGGGCACCCTGATGATACCTCAAGACTACCCTCCCTGCTCTGCAATCCCACCTTTAGATGAAAGTCATGAAGCTCGACCTTATCTCAATCCCTGTGCTGTCTGGTGTTACTAGCAGCCAAATGCAATTTCCAACACAGTAGCCAACAGCCCTGCACGTTTATAAAGGATTTCCAGATATATTCAGCCTCCAACAGTCCTTATCTGTAATCTCAGTTAAGCCTCAGTTTGTTCATCTGTCAAATGGGGTGGGTGATCCCAGAGTGGCCAGGCGGTCAGAGCTGCCCCACCGCTGCTCAGGTCACCCAACCTGTTCCATTCATGTGCAACGCTCCTGCATCCCCAATCAACGACAAAGAGAAGGACAAAGCTGGAGGCAGGCTCCCAAGCGGGAGTGAGCCACGGGCCAGGGCGTTCTGCGAGGCAGGAGCGGACGGGGAGCAAGGAGACCCAAGCCCAGCAGATACCATCAAGGCCAATCAGGGCCACATCCCCGCCGCACCCGGCGAGACAGGAAGCGTGATTTGCTGGTGTGATCAGTCAGTTGCACCTCCCCGCCCTGCAGGACTCAGTGTGTCCGGCAGACAGGTCCTACCTGGTTGGCTGCTTTAGGTGGGTTTTAACCTTTTTCTTTTCCGTTTTTTACCTGACTCCCTAGGCCTTCCTGTTAACAAAAGGGCAGGGCGGTGAGTGGGCTGAGGGATGGCCGTCGGGGTGAAAAACTGAAGCAACAAGTACCTACGGCATTTGTTTATCTTTCCAGAAGAGAAGGCCAGCATCCTGGCACAGAGAAACTTCTGAGTCCCCTCGTGCTCCCAGGGCCCAGCCATAGCAAGGCACAGAAGCCATTCTGCTCCTGGGTGGAGTCTGCGTGGCGGGGTGAAGGAGAGACCCCAACCAGCCAGAGCAACTGCAGTCCTCGAACCTGCTCCTCCCGCCCACCCCGGCAGGAGGCCCTTCTGCAGATTCTTCTCAGCTCAGCCCCACAGCCCACTAATGAGTTGGGTGTCTTATGCACTCCCAGCCCCTCTCAGTGAGACCTGAACCTCCTCTCCTGCCAGTACCGCAGCTTGGGCCACCCTCCCCACCGGACACCTGCAGGTGAGGGATCTGTCTCTCTAGCAGGCATCTGGCCCAGGAGCAGGGCAACGAATCCTTCAACAGCAGCCCAGATGCTCACAGCAGCAAGCGTTGCACTCAAGGGGGCCACCTAACACCCTAAAAGCATGGCTCTGAAGACCTGTTCTCCAACACTGATGCCGACGAAGGCAGCCACTCACCCGTGTCCTCTTCCCGATAATCCGGATTCAGGCTGGTGGTCGCGCAGGCGCACTCCAAATGCTCCTCTAACCTCACCTGGACTTCTTTTAATTTTGGCTTCTTCCTGATGTATTCCACCTTGGCGACCTGCCAGAGAGAACAGAGCGTGGCCATGAATGCCTGCATGGAGCTTCGGACATCACGACGCGCTGGGAGCCAGGGACAGGCTGAGGGAGGAGAGAGCAGCCTGACCCCTGACCTCTGACCTCCTCCCAGAAACACTACCTTGTGGTGGCGAGTGTAGGAGTACCAGATGAAAAACCTACAAGCTGCAGTGCAGTTTTGTGTGTGTGTGTGTTTTAGTTTTTTTGACTAAGGTCTCACCCTGTCACCTAGGCCAATCATAGCCTCTGCAGCCTCAAACTCTTGGGCTCAAGTGATCCTTCCACCTCAGCCTCCCACCTGTAAGCACAGGCCACCATGCCCAGCTAATTTTAAATTTTTTTTTTTTTTGGTACAGATGAGATCTCGCTATGTTGCCGAGGTTGATGTTGAACTCCTGGACTCGTGTGATCCTCCTGCCTCAGCCTCCCAAAGTGCTGGAATTTCAAGTGAGAGCCACCACGCCTGGTGTTGGAGCATGGTATTTAGTAGATTCACCCTATTTTTGTTTAAAATAAACCCAAAGGTTCACGTGTGCCTGGGGGGTCTGAAGGATGCACACTACTAAGGTGTGGGAGTTTGGGAGTTCTGGGGTGCAGGTGGCCAGGGAAAGTGTTTGCTTGTGTGTGGATGTGCAGCTGGGAAATGTTTTCAAATGATCACGTTGTTTTTAAATACATTTTAAAAGCCAGGCTGAGCATGGTGGCTCACGCCTGTAATCCCAGCACTTTGGAAGGCCAAGGCGGGAGGATCACTTAACTCCAGGGGTTCAAGACCAGCCTGGGCAACATAGTAAGACCCTGCCTCTAAAAACAATTTAAAAATTAGCAAGCCATGGTGGCACTTGTAGTCCCAGCCTACTTGGGAAGCTGAGGTAGGAGGATTGCTTGAGCCCAGGAGTTTGAGGCTGCAGTGAGCTGTTATCACACCACTGCACTCCAGCCTGGGCAATACACCAAGACCCTGTCTCTACTGATTAAAAAAAAATTTTAAAGCCATGGCCTAGGAATGGGGGGTTCGTGACTGTATCCTAGCCCAAGGTTGTTGTAGACTTGAGCGTCCAGATGATAATCCCAGCTGCTGGCCTGATGAGGGCCCCACCTCCCCACCGGCCCCCAGGCAGCAGGGCCAGCAGACCCACACCCAGGGTCCCCTCATGGCTCCCCCAGGTCCGAGGCTCTCCTTGGGCTCGGAGAGGCCTGACCTCGGAAACCAGGGCCAGGGACCCTGGGCCATCACCGAGGCTACACAAGATGATCCAGGAGGAGCACAGGCCAGCAGGCCGTGGCTGTCAGGCACAGGCAGCTCAAAAGCGAACCACACCTCAGCTGGGTTCCCCTCTTCGGACTGGACTCTGCCTGTCTGCGAGCCACGCCTGCCCTCAATTCTCCAGGCACAGAACCACAACATGGGGGTCCTGCCTCCACAGCCCCTTCCCCAGGGAGCTGCAGGCAGACAATGCCCAGTCCAGGTCAGAGAGGGGAGCTTCAGGCATTCAATAAGAGAGGCAAGAAATCACACTCACACACACACACACACACACACACACATAATGCACATACAGGCCCTGTCATGGAAACACAACTCTGCCCCACATACACACCTGTATAATGCACACACATAACCTGTCATGGGGAGGCAACTCCACCCCCCCCCACGTATGATACACACACAGGCCCCATCATGGGAAGGCAACTCCACCCCACCCACACACCTGTATAATGCACACACATACCCTGTCATGGGGAGGCAACTCTACCCCCTCACACTCACGCATGCATAATGTACACAGGGGCCCCATCATGGGAATCTTACTACACATACAGAATGCAAGCACGCACACGCCTGGCATCAACAGACCCCTAATACACAGCCAGGGACCATATGAGTAGAGTATTGGCTCTCCCAGCCCAAACCCCAGCACTCATTTCATCCTCCCAACCATGCAATAAGGAAGCAAGACTGGCACCTCCATTTACAGAAGAAGAAACTGAGGCACAGGCAAGCCCTAACTAAGCCTGTCCCTAACTGTTAGGCTGTCCCACCTGCCCCCTGGGGCGCAAGCCAGGGAACAGCCACCACTTTCCTGCCCTCCCAGGCCCTGGGGAGCTGAGCACCCAGCAGGCGCTCCATCTGTGCCCAAGGAACCAGCCCCGCCGCATGCAGGGTCTAAGTGCAAGAACAGCCACTATGGATCACACACTTCACCCCTCACGATTCATGGGGAAACTGAGTCTAGAAAGCAAACAGAGGCCAGGTCACCCCCTGAGCACAGCGGCGTGGGGGAATGCACGCTGCTGGGTGAATAGGAGACCTCAGCCCAAGGCCAGATGCCCCCAGCCCAGTGGTCCGGCCTCCCAGGCAGTCAGGAGGGTGAAGGACGGAGGAGGAGAATGTTTCCCAACCTTCTTCGGGGGGCAGGGGGGGACTCCAGACTCCGGAGACTGGGCGTCAGCAGGACCCCCAGGGAGAAGGTCAGCTCTGCAGCCTGGGACCAGGCAGGCTCCGAAGGTAAGCCGGTCCCTAAGGCGCTGGGGACCAGGCTTGTCCGAGGCTGAGTTAATGGTTAACCCACAGTGCAAAGGGTGCCTGCAGGTGTGTGAAGTGGTCTGGGCTGCCTGGGGCATGAGCAGACAGCCAAGTATGAGCTCAACAGGTGCAGGGCGTGGGGCGCGTGGGGCGCATGGGGTCAGGAGCCAGCTCAGAAACAGGACCTGGCCTGGGAGGTTTCGCTACGTCACAAAGCGTGAGAGAAAGCGGCCAGGACACTGCCGCTTCCTGCGTGGGGGTCTGTTCCACTTGGGAGGCCTCGGATCAGTCCCCCACTCCCGCGGCAATCTGCCCCTTTCCCCAGGACAGAATCCTCCAGAGAGGAGCCTCTGCAGGCCGCGCACAAACTTCCACCTCCCATCTGTAAAAGGCAGACCAATCACACCCACCCAGGAGTTGAGGAATGAGGCTGCACACGCAGAAAGCCCCAGAAACGAGGACAAAGCCAGCCTTCAAGAGTGCGCTGCCACTGGCGTCGATTCCAATCCAGAGCCCCAAAACCTACCCGCCCCCTGATCCCCAAGCTCAGCACTGTACCACCCCCCACCCACCACAGGCAGAGAGTGGGTCTAGAGCCACCCTCCCATTGAGGGCCTGGGGTGGGAGAGGCCCGGCCTGAGGATGAACTGCAGCAAAGCCCCAAGAGGAGTGGCAGGGCCACCTGGGACCTCAGCCACCCCCAGCCCTCCAAGCGTGTCCTCAGCCCTCCCTGAGTCAAGAACTGCCCAGGTAGTAAGTAACTAGGGATCCCAGTGCGCAACACCAGGCCCAGCCCCCTGCCTGCCTCAGCAGGGGCCGAGTTCCTTCCTCCCCGCCCCTGGAGGCCCTGGACACAGGTCCCAGCAGGAGGAACAGCACCAGCCTCACACCCTGCTATCTCCCAGGCTTGAAGCACCCATACTCTGCTGCTCCCACCCACCCCCAGCCTCTGCAGGGGTGGCCAAGCGAGGCATGGGGCAGGTGGGCTCTGAAATCTGGGTTCCTGGGGATGGGCTCGGGCAGGGCGCCCTGTTCTGCTCCCGGCCCTGACCCTCCGGGTGGCACAGCCTCTTTGGTCAACAAGCAGCCTCACCTAGTTCCCTTGGCAGGGCAGATACCAGGGCCCGGCTCGGCAGAGACTGCAGGCCCATCTGGCCAGACACCAGACGCCCAGGCGAGGGGCAGGCTCGCTCTCATCCACTCGAGATGGCCGGCCGCCACGGGCGCATGGGCTCCCAAGACACAGCAGAAATGCTGCCCCTGTGGGCACTGTGCGAAAGGCACACGGCACAGCCGCTCCTCTGGGAACCCGCTGCCTCCTCAGACAAGCCCATTTTTATCAAACAAAAACAAACAGCGATGATTGCACCTGTTTCTGAGTATGCCAGGATTCCGAGCCGTTCCGCCACCTCTGTCTGGCCAGGAAATAACTGCATTTTTCTCCCAAGAACACAAAATGAATATTGGATTCTCACAAAAACCTCCTCCATAAAAGAAGGCCAAGTCCAAAGAACAGACTACGATGTCCTCAGGACCCCCACGGGGGGTACCCTGGCCCCCAGGCCCCAAGCCAGAGCCCAAGTGACTGGGGGGGGTCCCCATGTCCCTCCCCTTTTCCCATCCCAGAGATGTGGGCTGCACCTTATCACACCAGACATTCCGATTCCCCACGGCTGAGTTCATCTGCGTCATAAGCCGCCCCACCTCAACACTCCAAGACTATAACCCAGGGATGCCGTCACCCCTCTAGACCTGGGATGCCAAGTTCCTGCTGCTACAAAGCCCAGAGGCTGCAGAGACCCCCTGAGAAGGGCTTGGGACAGCCACTCCCTGCGGGGTACCCCACCCCAACTCCAGGTTACGGCCTGACCCTTTCAAGGCTCCAAGACAGAGTACTAGCCATGAAAGACACCTGACTGGATCGCACATGCTCGTCACTGTAACCCTCACAGCAACCCTGTGAGGACACCATCGTGGTCCATTCTAGAGATGAGAACACACAGCACAGACAAGGGAAGCCCCTTGCCCAGAGTCACACAGTGTTGAATTTCCATCCCTAGCCTGCACTCCTTCTCACCTCTTTCACGGAAAGCAAGCCTAGACTCCAAAAGAAAAGAGCCTTGGCCCCAGCATCCCACAGCCCAACCTGGGGGTCTCTCGACAGAGACTTGGAACATCACTCAATCCAGATGCTGACTTGGGTCATGAGGACCCCAGCGGGGTGCGGTGGCTCACGCCTGTAATCCCAGCACTTTGCGAGGTCGAGGCGGGCGGGTCACCTGAGGTCAGCAGTTCAAGACCAGCCTGACCAATATGGCAAAACCCCATCTCTACTAAAAAATACAAAAAATAGCCAGGCGTGGTGGCGAGTGCCTGTAATCCCAGCTACTCAAGAGGCTAAGGCAGAAGAATCACCTGAACCCGGGAGGTGGAGGTTGCAGTGAGCTGAGATCGGACCACTGCACTCCAGCCTGGGTGACAGAGTGAGACTGTCTCAAAAAAAAAAAAAAAAAAAAAAAAAAATCCCTCAAGTCGGGCATGGAGGAGGTTCATACCTGTGATCCCAGGAATTTGACAGCAGCCTGGCCAACAAAGCCAGACCCTGTCTTTATAACAAAGAAAAAAAGAAGATCCTGCCTCCTTCAGCACTGACCCCATATCCATTAAGAATGGAAGCAATGCCCAGGCCTCAAGCTCATGTAAGAGGCCCCTGCCCAGCCTGGCTCAAGAAGACCCCCACTCCGCTCACCTAGAGACTCCTGCACCAGACCCCAGAGAGTGGACAGAGGCGTGGCTGGGAGCTTCTCACCCGTTAACACCCCAGCCGCTCTGTTCCAGGGAGCAGAGGCCCATCCCGAGCACCAGGTGAGCACACACCTTCTGGAAGCCTCCAGCCCAGCAAGGTGGGCTCAGAGCCAGCTCCGTCCAGGCTAGACCCCTGCAGTACTCGGGCTGGCATCTCATCCCCATGGTCCACGTTCAGGCCCACACTCCTGTCCTATCCCCGAGGCTTGGGTCTGGGGGAGAGTCAGGCGTCCAGGCACCAAGAGCTGACTGTGCCAGGCAGAGTGCAAGGAAACGCCCACCCAGCTAGGGACCCCAGCCAGTCACTCCCCCAGGGCTGCCGGTCAGTCACATCCTGGTGATCTCAGCAGGGTCTGTGCCGGGCAGTGACCACTCCCAGCTTCACTACCATCTTCTAACAAGAGACCTCTGAATGTTGACTGGAAAGGCATAAAAACTGGAAATGGGGGGTGCCATGCCCATCCTCGGTGGACAGACTTTGGGGCCCCTGCTGGCCAGCCCCAACCCCGCTGACCTCAGCTGACCCCATCCATGCCCACTCACAGGCACGGAGTCTGAGGCTCTGGGGCCCATCTCCTCACCAGGTTGACAGCCGCCTCCATCTGCAGCGGCAGGACCAGCCTCTTGGCTCAGCCTCCACAATGGGCCTCCTGTTCCCTCTGACCTTTGTCCCCTCAGCCACAGCCCCCTGTGTCCGAAGCTGGATGTTTTCCTCCACCCCTCGGATGGGTGGGCAGGGAGAAAACGCCTCCCAGAAGTGGGAACATGAGGGGGGCCTGGGTCTGAGGAGGTGGGAACTGGGCCGCCCGGCTCTGCTGCAGGACACAGCCCTGAGGCCTTAGGACACCCTGTCCCCCCTTGGGCTGACCAGGAGCCTGTCCCGGCAGATGAGACCCAGAGGCAGAGCCCTGGTCCTGGCTCCACCACTGCACAGAGCAAAGCAGGGGCCACTCCCCCGGGGGAACTGGCCCTCACCCCCAATGCTGCACTGGCCGGAGGGTGCTGGAAGCCCCTAGACCCCACCCAGCCTCCTCAGGGGGCCGGGGGAGGGAGAGAACACTGCCCTGTAGGGCCAGGCCCTCCTATCCTCACCCCATGACAGGCCAGGGTGGGAAGGGCAGGGGCTGCCCAAGGCTGAGAACCTCTCCCCGTACCGCCAAGGGCTCCCCCAGCACCCACAACTGACATGAGAATCTCTAATGAGAACAAGACCACAGGTATCCCGGACTCAGAGCTCACAAGGACCTCCAAAATATAACCAGGGAGGATGCCGAGGCCCACAGAAAGGCAGAAACCGCGCCCCAGGGAGGCACACAGGACAGAGGGGACGGTGCTGGGCTCATGCCAGGGAGACCCGGCCACCTGGACCTGGAGGCCCGAGTTAGGCCCTCCCCTCCCCTCCTTCGCTGACCCCCGGCAGTAAATATCCTCTGAGGACAGAAGAGTGCCCCAAACAAGCACTGGCGGGGCCCTGGGAAAAACTCGGGGCTTCAAAAGGGGAGTGAGTGGCCTTGGAGATCCCGGGTAGTAAGATGTGGAATCTGCTTACTCAATACCCAGCACCTCGGAGGACCAAGTCCCCCGAGGCCAAGATAAGTTCCAGTTACGGGTCTAAAGTGCCCGGTCGCATGACGAGGAAACGACCCGGCTGGCTGCAAAGTCCTTCAGGGAGAAGCGTCTCCCCCCGCCCCATCTCCGTCCGGGGCCTGCAGTCACAACAGTGGGGGGCGGTGGATGTGAAATAATTCTTTTCTAAAGTTAAAGAATGGTTACTAATGTAGCCCCAAAACTGAAATCCCCAAACATCATTTCAGTGACCCCATATTCCAGGAAGAGCAGGCTCAGTTGTCACCAAATCCTCAGCTGACTTGAGCCCAGGGGGTCCGGAGCAGGCTGGGCAACACAGCGAGATCCCCGACTCTACAAAGAATTTAAAAATTAGCCAGGCGTGGTGGCATGCACCTGTAGTATTCAGGAGGCTTAGGTCGGAGGATAGCTTCAGCCTGGGAGTCCGAGGCTGCAGCGAACCATGATCGCACCACCACACTCCAGCCTGGGCAACAGAGCAAGACGCTGTCTCCAAAAAAAAAAAAAAAAAAAAAAAGTCCTCAGCCGAGGCCAAGCCAGGAGGCTCTGAGTCAAAGCAACAGCCTCCTGGACTAGGTGCCGCACCCGCCTGCACCCACTGCTCAAACTCATGGGTCCTGCAGGTCAGGCGGGAGCATCAACAGCACTTTAACCCAACTGAAGCCAGTTTCCAGGGAGAAGAGCCCTAAGAGAGCCCATCCCTCCCAGATGGGAGCCCCAGGGAGATGCCAGTCCCAGCCAGGCCTCACAGAAGCCAGAAGATACACCTTAGACACTCACCGTGAAACCCCATCCCAAAAACGGGAGACTAATGCCCCAACAGGCAGGAAACCTCCTTTGCAAACAAGATGGCAGCAGCCTCGGCTTTCTCAGAAGGGCCAGGCCCTGCCTCAGACCCATTGCACAGGTGAGGAAAATGAGGCCAGAGAGGCGCAAACACAGGACAAAGCCAGCCCACCCAGGGCGCTGCATCCCGCAGGTCTCTGGGCACACTTCCCTGAACGCAGGGAGAAGGGACCCAGCCATGCAGCCCTGGCCCCAGGGCCTCAGCAACGCAAGACGACCTTCAGCAAGTTCACCCGGGTGCCGTTCCTCCCCCAGCGCAACCCCAGGGAGGAAGGCCCTGCTGTGGCAGGAACGCCAGTGCCCCCAGGATTCTTACGCTGAAATCCCAGATCAAGGGGATGGCGTTAGGAGGTGGGGTGTCTTAAGATAGCCATTAAGTCCTTTTTTTTTTTTTTCTTGAGAGAGTCTTGCTCTATTGTCCAGGCTCGAATGCAGTGACGCCATCACAGCTCACTGCAGCCTCAACCTCCCGACTCAAGGGATCCTCCCACCTCAGCCTCCAGAGTAGCTGGGACGACAGGCACGTGCCACCACGCCCAGCTAATTTTTGTATTTTTTGTAGAGATGGGGTCCTGCCATGTTACCCAGGCTGGTCTTGAACTCCTGGGCTCAGCAGTCCTCCAGACTCAGCCTTCCACGGTGGCTGGGACTGCAGGTGTGAGCCACCTCGCCTGGCCCGATTAGTTTCTAGGGTGGAGCCTTCATGAACGGCATTAGTGCCCTTCGAAAGCAACCTAGGGGGCGTGTTCACCGCCCGCCCCTCACACTGAGGGCAGAGCGAGAAGGCGTCATCTATGAACCCAGAAAACATGGCTCCAGCGGAGACACAGTCTGCTGGCGCCCTGATCTCAGACTTCCAGCCTCCAGAACTTTGAGAAATACATTTGTTGCTAATCAGCTCCTAGTGGATGGAATTCTGCTAAAGCAGCCTGAAGAAGGCAGGCACCACTCCCAACTTAAAGAAAGAGGGGCTCACCCTGGGATTCCGCGGAGGGAAGTCTGCTGTCTGGCCTCGAGCCCACCCCAAGCACTCCTTCTCCTGGGCTGCTTTAGGCGGGAAGCCGGGGGGGCCCTCCGAAGATCAGGCACTTCAAGAGGCAATGCAGGCTCTGAATATCCACCCCTTACCCTCCTGCCATGCACCTCGGCCCCCACTGAAGAGCCTGCAAAGGACCCTCCAGGGACGCCAGACAGCTTCCAGCTAAGCAGCTCGACACCTTGCAAGGCCAAAAACGGCCCCCGCACTGTGGTCTACAGCGTGGAAAGGAGGCCAGGCTCATCGCCAGAGCAGCAGAGTGGAAGCCCCGGCCGGCCCTGCCTTTCCTGCACCCCCAGGTGCTCCTTCTCCTCCCTGGGCCTCAGTGTACCTGCCAGGGAGATGGGAGCGCAGCCGTGCACCCCCACCAGCCATGCCAGCAGCACCTTGTGGCCTCCCAGGAGGGACCCTGGCAACCCAGTAGGACAAGCCTCGGGCCCGCGTGGGGCAGGGCTCACCTGGACCCTGCGGTGGTGGATGCCTGAGGGACCCTGGCTGCTAGGTAGGGGTGGCCCCCAGGCTCGGGTGGGGAGGGGAGGGGCAGGGCTCACCTTGAGGCTGCGGTGGTGGATGCCTGAGGGACCCTGGCTGCTCGGTAGGGGTGGCCCTCAGGCTCAGGTGGGGAGAGGAGGGGGCAGGGCTCACCTTGAGGCTGCGGTGGTGGATGCCTGAGGGACCCTGGCTGCTCAGTAGGGGTGACCCTCGGGCTCGGGTGGAGAGGGGAGGGGAGGGAGGGGTGGGAAAGGGAGGGGAGGGGAGGGGAGGGGAGGGGCAGGGCTCACCTTGACACTGCGGTGGTGGATGCGTGAGGGCTGGCACTTGACGCTGCTGGTGTTGCAGCAGCCGGTGCAGCGTTTCACCTCCACGCACGGGGGCCAGATCAGGAAGTTGGCGGACGTGGGGTCAACCTGACTCCGAGGAATCTCGTAAATGACCGTCCTGGTCTTGCAGACAGCGGGGACAGCTTCCTCTGCAACGGCGGGGGCACAGTGAGCAGGGACTGGCCGCTGCAACCACCACCCCACCCCAGGGCTGCGGTGACTCCAGCTGGGCCTGGGGGGCAACCAGGGTGAGCCACAGGCCAGGATTCCTCCCAGGCAGCAGAGGCTGAGCCGGGAGCACAGGCTCAGGGGCTGGGTGGGCAGGAGCACCACACATCCAGAGGAGCCCAGCCCGGTGCCTGCAGGCTGGAGGGACCTGGACAGGTGGGGCCAGTGGCTGGGGGGGAGAGGAACTTAGTCCAGGTGAGGCCAGTGGCCGGAGGGGCAGAGGGGAACTTAGTCCAGGTGAGGCCAGTGGCTGGAGGGGGAGGGTAACTCAGTCCAGGTGGGGCCAGTGGCTGGGGCAGAGGGGGACTTAGTTCAGGTGGGGCCAGTGGCTGTGGGGGCAGAAGGGGCCTTAGCAGCGAATCCTACAGCACTTGCTGCGTGCTCTGGCCTTCAAGACTGGTCTGAAGGGTGCAAAATGCAGAACCCCACAGCAAATGTCACCTGGGGAGGGCCTGCTTGCATCAGCTGGGACCAGCCAGCCACACATCACACTTTAAGGTGGAAGATACAAAATCCATCTTCATGGAGGAAACCACAGCTCAGAGAGGGGAGTCCACCTGCTCAGGGCCCCAGAGCCATAAGCAGCACCAGGGCTCAAACCCATCCAGTGGGACCCCCGAGGACGCGGAACTGGTGTAGAAAGCAGGGACTGGCCCCGGAACTTCCCAAACCTGCTAGTTCCTCCTCAGGGGGCTGGAGGGCCATGGGGCTGCCCTGTAAGAAGGGACAAAATATCCCCCAAATGGATGCGGGGGTGGAGCCCTGGAGCCAGGCGTGAGTGTGGGGCGGGGCACGTGGGTGTGGTGAGGGCGTCCGGGGGCAGCCGCTGGACACAGCACGCGCGTCCCCACCAGTTCAGCAGCCAGCACGAGAGCACAGTGCCCACACCGCGAATTGGAAATGAGGCACAACCAGGTTTCCAGCAAGGCTCCTGGGGACAGGCCCCAACAAGACAGGCGCTTAAGGAATTTATGACGGCTCTTCTCTCCTGGAAGCTCTCTTGCCCAGACCAGGACTCCAGGAGGAGCAGGCGGGCTGCGGCAGGAGACACCCCCGAAGGAGGGAGGCCTCAGGACAGGCCAGAGCCAGAGGCAGCAGGGCCAGGCCTATTTTAGGGAGGAGGGAACGGGTCGCTCGCCTGAGGCCACCGTGTCGGGAGAGCGGGCAGCTCCTCCCCACCCGGCCCTGCCCCGCCCATCGCGGCCTCCTGGACTCACCGATGCTTCTCTTCCTTCGAATGGGCAGGGGCCGCTTCTCGGACGCATGCTTAGTGGCGTGGACCCCGTGAACTCTCAGGCTGGTGTCCAAAGACTCCTCACTCCCTGCAGGCAGAAGGAGAGCACCGTGACTGCTCCAGGCCCGTGCACCGTGCCCTGGGCCTGTCCAGCCGCACGTCCCACAGACCAGCTTTGGGAGCCACTGGGGAACAGGCACCTGGCAGCACAGCCCCTCACAGCTCCCGCCATTAGGGCCCCCCCGGGAGAACCTCGATTCCCACCAAGGCTTTCCAGAGACGCAGGGGATGAAACACTGGAAACCGCACAAAACGCCCCATTAGCACAGAGGTCCCCAAATGCAGGGGCCCGTGACGAAGCGGAGGGCCCTTCGGGGAAGAGGCTGCAGGCGGTCTCCCCTACGGTGCCTCCTCCAAGGTAGCCCAGGTGAGGGCTGCCCCGGGTCAGGAGGGGCCTGACGCACCCAGCTCCGCGCACCTCCCCGAGGGGCACAGGGCTAAGCCAGGCCCCACCTTGGTCTGGGGGCTGGAGCAAGGGAGAAGCAGAGGCCGCTGAGATTTCTGCAGGTGCCTGTACGTCTCCCTCCCTCCCCCTCGCTAAAGCACTCCTGGAAGAAGTGGCCTAACCTCTGAGGGGCACTGGAAGCAGCCAGACTGGGCTGCGGGCCAGACCCCACTCGTTCCTGAAATGAGTCTACTCTAGGGCCAGCGGTCATGAGGAGAGGCAGGAGGACACGTGGCCTCTCGTGGAGGCTACACCGAGGAGTTCCCGCAGCCTGACAGAGGGAGGCGGCCTGCGGAGAGGGGTTGAGAGGAGCCTGACAGAGGGAGGCGGCCTGCGGAGAGGGGTTGAGAGGAGCCTGACAGAGGGAGGCGGCCTGCGGAGAGGGGTTGAGAGGAGCCTGACAGAGGGAGGCGGTCTGCGGAGAGGGGTTGAGAGGAGCTGGCATCTGCGAGCCGTGTTTACAGCAAGGCAGCCAGGTGCAGGTGGGGCAGTGGCCCAGAGCCAAGACCAGCACTGACCGGGGAGCAGAACTGAGAACCTATCCCCGCCACCCCACCCAGCGCACACACCACCCTTCACAGGCGCTGACGGCTACGACAGACAGGCTCGGGGAGTCTCAGGTCTCTCTAAATCCCGCAGCAGGGAGAGGACCCACTGTCCTGACCACGGACACTGCCCACACCTGGGCACCGCGGGTGGCTCTGGGCCTCCTTGCCTTGGCCCCCTGGTCCCGGCTGGGGGGGTCTCTTCCCATCTCCCTCCATCCTGCCTCCCCAGCATATAACCAAGGGCAAACGGGCGCGGAGACAGTGAGCCTCACAGCCAGGATGCTCCAGAGGCACAGAGATCTCCCCGTCCCCTCCTGGGAAGCTCGGGACGTCCCGGTCACCAGCCCAGACAGCTAATGGGCTCTGCACCTCCTGGGTTCAGGACTAGCAGCCCAAAGTGTCTCTCCGCAGCCCACCGAGGCATCCGTGACTATCCACAAACCAACCGGAGAAACCTCAGCTTCCTCCGCACCCCTGAGGAGCCTGAGACCTGCGGATTTAAAATGAAGCCCACAAACCTCACAGAAGGTGTCAGGCAAAGGGGAAGCTCGCCCGGAGCCCAACTTTTTTACCGAAAATGACTCAATGTTCCAATGACACTAATTTTTTTTGAGACCCAAAATAAGATCAGAACAGAACTACTCATGCAGTAAGAATTTCCCATCAACCAACTGTTACAAGCAGCATTTCTTTTCATGAAAAAGTGACACTTATGAGTCACAGCCTGGTGGTGACCATCTTGCCATGGCCAGAGTCACGGGTCCACTCTCCACTCGTAGAAAATTCAACAATAACACCAGCTCCCATTTTCCGATGCCTTGCGATAGCCACGTTTACATTAGCCGCTTTACCAATGACTTAGCTTCTGTGTGTGCGGTGGGTGCTATCACTTCCTCACATCCGAGGAAACTGAGGCCCAGAGAAATATAACAAGACTAGGAGAAGTGGCTCGCAGGAGCCTCTGTGGTCTACGTCCACAGAGCACGGTCCCCATGCCCCGCCACCCTTTAGTCCCGGCTTAATAAATAGAGAAGACAGCAGCCGTGCTAGTTCATTGACCCCCAGAAAGCCTGAGCGGGCGAATTTCTTGAGACAAGGGACAGAGGGGGAACAGCTCCCAGTCTAACAAGTCCACCCTTTGCTCCCAGCTCAAGATGCCGAGAGTAGACCACGCTCACCAAAGCCGCCCTTCCGGGGCTGAGACGTGGCTCACAGCAGCAGCCGCCCACAGCTCACCAAACACAGCTCCCAGCAGCCCAAGCCCAGGCCCAGGCCCAGGCGGCCTGGCCAGCAAGAATCACCCCTAAAACTGCTCCCAGGACAGTTAATCAGGAGGCTTTCCCTTTTGTCTTTTAGGCACAGATGTCCCAAGGACAACTCCATAACAGGGAGAATCTCCCAACCACCAGTCCTGGTTTGGCATTACTGGCCCGAGATGGGGATATTTACGTTATCAGCCGCTCAATGAGCCACGGGCGCCAGGCCAGACCACTTTGGGGAACAAAGCTCCCCAGCTGCCACTGCACACCGGACAAACAGGCCCTAAACGCCGGCTGCCAGTCATGAAAACACCACATGCTGGCCTCTGGATCTAAAAGCCACAGGTGAAAAACCTTCACTCTTCACTCCAGCACACCCTCCGAATGAAACGCTCGGGCTCCAGGAGGATGGTGAGGAATCCCACTACCCGTGCTCCTCCAGCCACAGCCAAGGAGCGGCCAAGACCCCAGACGGTGCTTGACTCAGTCTCCCCAACTGTACAGTGGGAGGTAGCCTGCATGCTGGGAGGAGCCAAATGCCAGTCACAAAGCCCCACCCACCTGGAGGAGGAGTCAGCATAGCTAGGGCGCACACCTGGGATTCCTCAACGCCTCTTTTCTACTTCCTACAGCGTGGGCCTTAGAGGCACCTAACGCCAAGAACATCAGCCTGGAAGGGTTATAAAGGGACTCCGAGGGAAAGTTCGTTGCATTGGGTTTCTCCCAGCACCCAGCCCCTTCCTCATGAGCCCCTGCACTGTCCCCTGCCCCTAACAGACCAGAAGCACCTCTGGATTGAAAAGGGAGTCCAGGACCCGGAGGGACGCTTACCCCAGGAGAACTGACCTCAACCAGTTTACAACCCTCCCTATGACAGAGAATGGGAGTTGAGGAAAAGACACCCCCTACAAGCTGGAGAAGCAGCCGGTGCCTCTCCTGTCCTCAGGCAAGAGACTGTGGGTTCCTCTGGTTCTGTTTCCAGCCACACCTGGGGAGGGGACTGGACAGGACCAAGGAGGCCCCCTATGTTACAAAAGGTCCCCCACCAGGGGCAAGAGAGGAGGTAGATGCCACCCCCATATTCTCACACACAAAGCCTCCCAGACACTAGGAGAATCCTATTCAGACCCCAAAACCTCTCAGGGAGACCGGAGGGCTGAGATCCACTCTCCACATTCCCTAGGAGCTCCTGGGACATGACTGCAGGGGGAATTTGGAACCGGCCAGGAGGACTAGCTTAGGGCATCCTTGTTTTTTTCTGTTTGGACCCTACGACCTAGAAGCCCCCGGGTGAGGAATGCCATCAGCATACCCCACGGAGCTGCAATGCTAAAGGCGATAATGGGTGGGGGTGGAGGAGGCGGGGCGCCAAGACCAGAATAAGAATAGTCCCAGCAGAAAGTGAATGGCCCATTTCCCTGCAGCTTCCAAAGCCAGTCCCATGAGGAGGCCCAGCTCCCACAGGCCCCTCCTTCTGCTAGCACCCCCCCCCCCAAAAAAAAGCCCTGAAACCTTCTCCAGGAAGCAGCACCCCCCCCCAACTTTTCCAAACCCATCCAGAACCAGCGAGATTCAGGCAAGGGATTCCCCCCCACAAGCCAGAGCCAGATCCTTTTCCCTAGAGTTTTACCCATTGAGGGATCCGGTCAAAATCCCCCCGCCCAGCTGTGCTCTGGGAGTGAAACTCTACCGCACCCCCCACCCTCCGCCCCCGATAAGGATCAGCCCAGGGATTTCCTGGGTCAAAAAACTACAGAAACCATCGGCCTTGTTAGAAAATGGTTTTGGCATGAAACGCAAATAGTTCAGGCTTCTCCACCACCATAATTAGGTACAAATTTCCAAATGACTAGACCATGTGATTTCACTTAATCCCCCCATGCCCCCCCCTTTTTTCAGAGTCCTTTGCAGGGAGAGAAGAATCTTCATGTCACGTAACTTCTTCCATTTCTGCTGCCTTTAGTTACTCTTTTTAACAAGTTTATCGCAGACCCCCTTTTTAAACCAGGTTCAGATTGGAGTTCCCAGGCCGAGTGCTCATTTTGAAAAGAGCGCCACAAAGGCCTGGAAGAGAGACCTCGCCTTCTAGGAAGGGGCTCTCCAGCCCTGAGGGGGCGGGCGGCCACCCTACACCCTCGCCCCTCCCACCCACCCGTGGTCCCCCGGGGTCCCCCGGGGTGAGAAACCCCTTTAACCCTTGCCAACCCGCAGCTGACATTCGCTCCGAAACTCTGTGCTTGCAAACAAGCTGTGTTCTCCAGTGGCCCGGCCCCAGGGCCCGAGGGTGAGCCGCAAAAACAGCCCCCAGGCAGCAGATGCGTCCAAGGCGTTTTACTGGGTCGTGAAAACAGAAAGACACCGGCTTCTGCAGAGGCCCAGCCCTGCGGCAAGAACGCGGCACCAGCTCGCAGGGATTACAAAGGGGGCCGGGCCCTGACCCGGGGGCCGGCTCCGCCCGCCCGCTCGTCGGACCGGGAGCGGCGCCTGCTCTTGGGGCCTCGCTCCGCGGGCTGCCCGCCCGGCGCACGGGCCAGGGCTCTGCGCCCAGGGTCTGGGCCGGATCCTGCCGCTCCTCCGGCCCGAGGGCAGGCGCTGGGCCCGCACACCTGGCGGAGGCCGCGGCTGAACTTTGTGTGACACACGCGGCGTTTTCCTTAAAGGCGAAAACAATCCCGGGGCGAGCGAGCAGCCCTCGGCCGCCGCTGGGAGAGAAAGTGGAGACTGGAAGAGAAACTCCTGACTCATCCGCCCGGGCGCTTATGGCTGGGGATTGGATTCTGACCTTTCGGTGCGCTCCTGCGCGGCGCCCCGCCCGGCCCCAGCTCGGGGCGCACAGGCCGCCCGCCCGCGCCCTCCCCGCGCGCCAAGGGAAGGGGCGCGATTTACCTACGGAGTCTATCTCCAGGAGTCGCTGGAGGTCCCGGATGCTGTGGATCTGACTGTGCGCCAGCCTCTCGATCACCTCGCGGGGGATCTCGGCTTCCTGCAAGCAGAGGCCACACGGTCAGCGCCCGCGGCCCCGACCCCGCCGGCACGCGCCCCCGGCCGCCAGGAGCGCCGCCGCCCCGGGCCCGAGGAGACCCCGCGAGCGCCGGCCGCAGTCCCCGCCCCAGCCCCCGCGGAGCCCTCGCCCCGGTCCTGGAACCAGAAGCCGGGGGTGGGGCTGGAAGAGTCCCCAAATTCTCCACCCCCATCCATGTTCCGCCCTTTGCAAAATCAAAGCCCCCCCCCTTTATATTTTCAGACAAAAGCCCCCGCACTCCGACCCCTCCACCCGGGGTGTCAGTTACAGAAGGTCTGGGGGCAGCGAGGGGGCCGAAAGTTTCTGATTTAATAGTGAGATCAACATCTAGAAAGATCAGGTTAAAATGCGTCACGGGTCGGCGAGAGTCACGGCAGCCCTAACACTTTAATCCAGGCAGGGCTTAAATTTCACGCCCCGGAATCCCGGGCCGAACCCGTGGAGAGGTCTCTCCGTCTCACAAACACACGCACGCGCGCGCAGACACACACACGCGCACACACATCTCACTCACACACTCGCCCCACCCCGGGCTCCGGCCCAGCCGCGGCCCTAGCGCCGACTAAGACGCCCAAATCCAGCCGGCGGCCGGGAGAAGAAGCCTCCGGGGAAAGCGAGGGTTAAACTTCCACCTCGCGCAGCTCTCCGTGCCCTGCGGGGACCACCCTCACCTCTGGCCTCCCCCACTCCCCTCCCCGCTTTTTAAGGAGAGTCGGGGGTCGCTGGGGAGCCTGAAGCACTAAGTTCCCACGACGGGGGCTGTGGAAAGTCGTTCATCACAGCAAAGCTCCCGGGGATGGGGATGGGGATGGGGGGGCGGGGACGCCGCGGTGGGAGGGTGCGGACGCCTGGCCCAGCCCCAGCTCGCCTCGCTCAGCCACCTGTAAGCAGGCCCGGGCGGGCGGGACTGCGCTGGCCCTGAGCCCCGCCGGGCTTGGGGACTGGGAACCGAGGGCTGCGGCTTGGCGCTGCCCACCCTGCCCGGCCAGGGGCTTCCGCAGCAGCCGCCCCTACCTGTTTATCCGCCGCCCTTCTCTCCTCCCCAGGCTCCGCCGGCTCACACACACACACACACCCCCTTCCCCGCTCCCGGCACCCCGCTGCTGCAGCGCCCGCTGCGCCCCAGCTCCCCTTCCCCGGAGAGGACCCTGCGCCCCCCGAAGTTTCTCCCCACTTGTCCACCTCGCTGCTCCCCGGTCCCCCCGAGGCAAAGCGAGCGACGCAACACGCTGGAAACTCCCCACACACACTTAGGCATGGCAGAAAATAGAACCCAGTTGGGAAAATTTAAACATCGACCACCCTAGCAGAAACCAAAACGCTCTCTGCAGAGCCCGTGGCGCCCCAGCCGGCGGGGGGTGTGCGCCGGAGGAGCCGGCGCAGGGACGGGGCGCGGGGGCGGCACCAACCTCGGCCAGAACATGGGCGAGGTATCCGCAGCCGAGGAGCAGCAGGCAAGCCAAGGTCCTCATCGCGTCCCGAGGCGCTGGCTGCTCGGCGGAGAGGCGAGGCCGCGGGGCGGGCGCTCCAGCCGGTCTCCTGTGGCGGCGAAATTCAGTACCATCCCTTAGGGAGCGCGGCCCGGAGGAGGGTGGCGCGGGGAGCACGGAGCTGGCGGAGCGCGCCCGGCGCGAGCAGTGAGTGCGGAGAGGCAGGCAGCGCCAGCCAGGAGGAGGAGAAACAGGGAGTGCGCGCCCGCAGCGCGGGGAGCCTCCTGGGCCGCCGGGTAGGGGGTGGGGACGGAAGGGGCGGAGGGCGGGGGCTGGGCTTCTTCCTCGGTGCGTTCCCGGTGCTGGCCGCCGCCGCGCTCGCTCCCCGCGCTGGCTTCAGGAGCGACCCGGCCGGTAATTCTGCATATTTGCGGACATCAGCCCCAAGAAGAACTCCGGAGGGAGGCTGGGGCCGCCGCCGCCGCCACACCGATCACCTGCCTGGACGCCTGGCCCGGCCCCGGCTGCGAGCTGCGAGCGGCCCTGCGCGCCCACCGCCGGCCCCGCGCTCGCCTCCGGCCTCCTCTTGCAGCCGCCGCCCGGCCGGGCACAGCGCGGCCCAGCACCCCCTCCGCGGCGCGCCCTCGGCTCCGGCGCCGCGCTCCGCCCTCCGCTCGCCGGGGCCGGGCAGCGCCCGCGGCCGAGCCGCCTGGCAGCCGCCACCCGCCCGGGGCCTCGCTGCGCCGCCCGCGCGGGCCTGAGGGCGGGCGCAAGGCCGAGTCGGCGCCTCCGCCGCAGCCGCCGCCGGGAGAGGAGGAGGAGGAGGAGGAGTAGGCGCAGGCCCGGCTCGCCGGAGTTGGGCGGGCTCCGCAGGGCGCGCGTGTGGAGCCGGCCGGCGGCGGGGAGAGGGTTATAGCGCCGCCGCCGCGCCCCTCCCCCGCCCCCGCCCCCCCCCCGCCTCCCCCGGATTCCGGGCCCGGGACCCGCACCTCGGAAGCGCGCGGGGTTCGTGCGGACCCGGCAGGGCCCGGGCGCCGCCGCCGCGGCAGGGAGCACACACGCGCTCGCGCAAGCAGCTAAATCCATCAAAGCCCCGCGCCCGGCTCCGCGCCGGGGCTCCGCGCCCCTCCCTCGAGCTTGCCCACCCTCCAGTGCCAGCTGCAATCCTGCGGCACCGGGTGGGGAGGGAGGAGGCCGCCGCAGAAGCGCCGCCGTCGCCGGCTCGCCTCTCTCGGGCCCCAGCGGCGGCAGCGGGCAGCGCCCAGAGCTGCTGCGCCAAAAAGGGCGAGAGAGCCGGTCCCCGCCCCCGCCCCGGCGCTCCGGCCGCTCTCCACGGTTCGGATCCAGGGCCCCAGCCTTCCCCTCTCCATAAAAGGAGGGGGAGTCAGTCTTTGGGGAAGGAGGGGGGCGGGTTTGGGGCACTCACCTGGCGGCTGCCACGCGCCCCCGCCCAGGATCCGAAGCCTGGGGCATCTGAATGAGGACCCTCCACCCACATTTCCACTTGGGAGCGAGCTCCAGTCGGGGGAAGGGCCTGCAGCCCGCCTCGTCCCCACCCTGGGACCCCGCGCCCCCCAGTCCCCCACTCCCGCGCCGAAGACAGGGCCGCGCCCTGAGCCGGGAAGTCGAGGGGATGGAAGGGAAAGGAGCCACCGGTGAGGGTCCCCCGGGTTCTGAGCTCCCGCGTCGGGATCCGCGGGGCGCACAGAGCGCCACCTCCGGCCGAGGCGCAGCTCAGAGCGCGATGCGGGGGAGGAACGCGCGCGGAGGCCGAGGTCTGAGCGTGGCTAGACGGCTCCCACGCCGAGAAAGGGCGGGTGCGCCTGGGCGGGATGGATTTCGCCTCCCTAGACCAAGAGAGATTGGACCCTGACTTCAGGTCCAGGTGCTCTTCAGTGCCCTGCCAGGGGGTCTACGCGTCCTGGTACCGGGTCCAGCGGGGTGGCGTGCTGTGCAGACCCCGAGGCTAGACGGCCTAGGCCCCTGGAGCCCAGGAGACGCTCCCTTGGGTGGGCAGCGGAGAATTCCGCCCGCCCCAGCCGTCACCCCCAACCCTGTGGATTAAGCCCCTGCCCCCGTCGCGGTCGCCCTCCCTCCAGACAAAGGCCGTTAAGGCGCAGCCCCGCGGGCGGTCTTTCATCCCCAGCTAGGCCAGCTCTAGCATTTCAAAGGCCGAATCCGGAGAGCGCTTCGGGGGCGCTCCCCTTCCCCCAAATATCTGGGGGGCGAGGCCTCTCCCTCCGCTCCCAGTGGGTCGCGTCTACACGCGCCCTTCCACACCCCTGCAGGCCCCCTCCCCACGTTTCTCCCTTCCGTTGGCCGCAGCCCCACACCACGACCCCCGCGGTCAAGCGTGCCCTCTGGGTGGTCAGGACCAAGCGGGACCGGGACAGAACCAGGGGAGCCTTGGAAACGTGGAGGAGCCCCTTAAAGCCAGGCCTTGTCCCTGCAGGGGGAACTTGCCGCTTGGGAGGGGACACCCACTGGATGGCTTCTGGCAAGAGCCGGACTCGCAGGGCCAGGACGCAGGCCGGACCCTGGCCTCATTCTTCGGCCAGTTATCCCGGAGTGGCGCGCATCCTGTCTTCCAGGGCCTCGGACTCCTCGCGGGCAGAGGGGGCCCGAGGACACCTCTGTGAGGTTAGAGGACTCGGTATGACGGTGTGGAAGGCAACGAGGAAGGTTGCGTTGTATTGGGGATGGGGTACCCGTCCCTCCCAGCTTGAGGGATCCTGGGGGTCCTCGCCGCCTCTGAGGGCCTAGATGGCTGCTTCCCTCGGCTCCCCTGCCCGGCCTGGAGCTACGGGTGCGCCCAGCTAGAGTTTAGGGCCACCTGGGGACGTGCAAGGGGCGCTGGAGCGAGGCGGGGGCTGAGGCGGGGGCTGGGGCGGGGCGTGGGTGCTTCACCCGCGGGACGCAGAGCTTAGGCGAAAGCGGTGCAGGCATCTCTCTAATCGCCGGCCGCTATTAAAAATAAAACCGCGACCCGTCGCCATGGCGACCACAACAACAGCGGCCGCGCGAGGGAGGCGAAAACTTGTGCAGCCGCGCGACAGCCGCCTTCTGGGGAGACTCGGGGCACGGCGCACCCGGCGTGGGACTGGGACCCCCCTGCCCGGCCCCGCCACATTCTCCGCCGGATCCCCGGAAGAAACAGGGAGACGTGGACCCCCACAGGCTTTATGGGGGGATTGGGCGTTGAAACCGCAGGGCTGACTTAACCAAGAGGTCACCGACTTGGATAAAAACCCACGCCCGCGCGGACCCCCCTCCCCGGCCTTCGTTTCCATTCAAACTCCCAGCGTCCTCATCGCAGCCCCTGGGGAGGGGGACGGAGGGACGAGGTGGGTTTCAGGTGCTCGGCCCAGGAGGGGACGGTGCGACCCGGGCCCCGCCGGCGGCTTTTGCGCGCGGAGGCTGCAGCACCTGCCCCGCCCGCCCTGCCGCGATCCTTGCAGATGGGGGCGGTCACGTGCTGCTTTCTGGCCAGAAATCGAGTTTCACTCCCAGCCGCTATTAGTCGGTTCGCACAGTTCACTGCAAACATTTGATAATGAGGCTAAATATACTCCCGCGTCGGAGGAGGCGTGGGCGGCCCGGGAGACAGAGGCGCGGACCCCAGGACGGAGCCTGGCTTTGTGCGGCCGCCCCCGAAACATTCCCACCCCAGGCTGCGGCGCGCGTCTGGGAGTCCGTGGGCGCCCCGAGGTGAGCCCGGGGCCCCGGGCGGAAGCAGCGGGGAGCTCCCGGCGGGTGCGGGGAGGTGCTGGTGGGAAGCAAGGTGCACCTGGCGGCCTGGGATGTCCGGTCGCCCCCGGAGCCGGTGCATCCGGCCTCTCCCGGCGCCCCCCGACGTGCCCGCGGGCCCATAATTACCGTGAGTCAGGTGCTCTAAATAGGCCGAGCGAGGGGGGCCGTCGCGCAGCAGGGGCGGGTGGCCGGACGTCTGCCCCGGACTGGTTCGCTCCCGCCCCTCCACAAGACCCTGGCACCCAGGGAGGGCGGGAAAGGCCTTGGCCATTCCTGTGGGTAGGGGACTGGAGAGGGGAAGAAACTTTCGCCGAGCCCAGCGCTGCCCCCTCATACCCATCCCCACCCCGGCTGCGTGTCCGGGGCCCCTCCGGGGCTTGGCACCAGCAGGCACGCAGCGATCGCCGTCGTTGTTATTTACTAGTAGTGGTAGTGACGGCTGACATTTACAGCGACGTCGATGGTGCCAGGTGCCAAGCTCTTTCCTTGTATAACTTCATGGACACTCACATCAACTCTAAGCGAAGACTTGCAGCGGGGCTCAGCACCCCAGGGGCACCTCTGCAACCGCGGTAAATATAGACTATCCTCCATTCGCAGGGGCATTTGTAGGTGGGTTGTACAGGCAGGAACAGGAAAGACGCTATACCCAGGAGCAGGGGTGGCAGCCAACACCCCCTGGATCCCCAGTTCCAAGGTGCGGGGAGGGGGGCACAGGCAAGTTCCCTCCGCTCTCTGCCCCTTGACCTTCGCCTTGGTGAGATCTGTCCCTAGACTGCCCTGGGTGTCTGTTCCCTCATCTGAAAAGCTGGAGGCCAACAGCCGTCACTGCGCACAGCTGCCTCCACTGTCAGGAAAAGCTGTGCTAGGGTGCCCTGGGCAAGGGCACTGCTGGCCACCTGCCTGCGCCTGGGTTGGGGGTGGGGGGACCAGCTGGGCACCCAAATCCTGGCCTCTGCCCCCAGTGCCAGAGCAGATTTCAGAACAATTTGTAATGATGAAACCCCACGTTTCCCTTTATCTCTGGGCAAGGCTTTCTTCGTTCTAGGCAATTAATCCAAAAGCAACACCAGCCGAGTGGGCTGAACTCCTTGAAGATGAAAACTGCCCAGCGCAGGCGTTAATTAAGTCATTATCTCAGGCCCCCAGTGACTAGGGATCAGGCCTTTCCAGTTCACACTCCCCAGAAAGGGAGATAACCGCCCCGACAGCAGGGTGGGAAGGCTCTCTCTCCATGTTGTTTTAACTCCCTATTAAATCATTTTCTTTTAAATACACAAACAGAAATGAAGTTGAAAATAGCACACGGGCGCACAATCATTGTGTGAACATTTTGTGAATGAACACATGTATGAAAGGACGTTTGGCGGCTTCAAGAAACGAAAGCCGAGAGTCTAGCTAGACCAGGGCCATCCAGCCCAGGAGCGATGGCCACGTGTTGCCGCTGGACACGAGAGACGTGGCCGGTCCAAACTGCACAGTGCTGTAAGTGCAGAACACACACCAGCTTTCGGAGGCTTAGTAAAGAATGCAAAATTTCTCAATTGGGAATTTTTGTATGAATTTCAGGTTGAAAAAAACATTTTGGATATATGGAATTAAATAAACATGATTACAATGACTTTCACTGTTAGCCTCCCGGAGGCTCGTCTTGCTCCGCTGGACCACAGCCAGCTCAGAGGGTCGCTCTAGGAAATATCCACACATTCTTTAAGCACAGGTTTATGTGCCAGGCACTGTGCTAAGTGCTGAGGACACGGCGCTAAGACCAGGCCCTCACGGAGCTCTCAGTCTCTGAGGAGAAACAGGAAGCCAGAGATCGTAGCGGGTGCAGCATTTCAGGTAAAGGATTTCAGGCCCAGGTCAGAAAGGCCTTGTCTGAGGAGTCTGAGAAGCAGCCGACTGAGAACATCTAGAACATCTAGGTCAGGCACTCCAGGCAGACACGACAAAGCAGGTGCAAAGGCCCCAGGGCGGGAACCACTGTGGCTTGTTCACAGAACAAGGAGGCAGATCGCTTGGCCTTGGGACCAAAGGAAGGCTCTGGATTTTATTCTAGGGGCAGTGGAAGCCATTGGAGGACTTCAGGCAGGAACACAAGGTGTCGTGGCATAAAGGAAGAAGGGGCCGGGCACGGTGGCCCACACCTGTCATCCCAGCACTTTGGGAGGGAGGCCAAGGCAGGAGGATCGCTTCAGCCCAGGAGTTCAAGATCAGCCTGGGCAACACAGCAAGACCCCGTCTCTACTAAAACCCTAAAACTTAGCCAGGCTTGGTGGCATGTGCCTAAGGTCCCAGGTCCCAGGTCCTTGGGAGACTAAGGCAGGAGGATCACTTAAGCCCAAGAGTTTGAGGCTGCAGTGAACTATTATCACACCACTGCACTCAGCCTGGGTGACAGAGTGACTGTCTCAAAACTAAATAAATAAAGGAACAATAATCATGTTATTCTGTTTCCATTTCTCACATCCTGAATTCAAGATGGACTCAGCCAGCAGGTTCAGGCTCAGGATCTGTCCTGCAGCTACAGTCAGAGTTGGTGGCTGCAGCTGTCACGGGGAACGGGGGGGCTGGCCTGCATCCCCCACTTTCAGGTGGGCTCAACTGTCTCGTGGCCTATTGGGGGCCAGTGTGGGCTTCCTCACAGCATGGAGGCCTCCAGGGTCAAGCTGCCTCTGGGATGGCAGAGGGCTTTGTGTCCGTGCTCCCACACCCACAGTGGAGGCAATACACCCTTTCCAGATCCAGCAGTACATGTGCACAGCACCACGCCTCTGTACGCTCTCAGCCTAAGCTGTCCCCAGCCCTCCTGGACTCTGGAGGAGGGGACGCAGAAACTCCATCCCAGACAGAGGGAGTACCAGGGTGTGCACAGGCAGGTTCTAACACTGCTTCGTGGTTTCACTCAGCTCCCTCATGGAGAAGGGGCCGGAGGAGGACAGGGAGGTGTGCAGTCGTCTGGGTGAGATATGAGGGTGGCTGGGCTTCCAGATGGCTGCAGTGGAGACCGTAAGAAGAGTGCGCGAGGTACGGCTTCTGAAACGCCCAGCAGGTTCCTGGCAGCTGCAGACAGTCAATTCTTAGCACTTGCCAATAGCTTGGGTGTAAACACTCCCGCCGTCGCTATTTCAGGCTATGCTCCTTGCCTCTACTGGGTCTGGCTCTTAAAACAGCAAGAAAGCAGCTCGGAAGCTGAGTCAGCCCCGTCTCCCCACCGTGCCCACAGATCCTTCCCTGTTCCAGAGCTCCCGTTGGCAGCCAGCTGGGCTTCTCAGGAGGCATCTCCAGTCCCGTGCAGTCAGAGAAAACCAGGGAAGCATCTGATCTCACCTAGAAATTAAGGTCATCACATCCAACACCTGCATTTTACAGGTGAGGAGACTGACATTACAAGTAGTGGTGGTGGTGACATTTGAACCCAGATCCCTGTTCTCTGGGGCCTGCCATTTGCCTGGGAGCTGTGGGACTCTACGTGGAGACACAGAAATACAGACCTAGATGGCTCACATAGAAACAGAGTCACCCCCTAGGGTAGCTGGAAGGGAGTGGACGAGGACAGGTCCTCAGGGGCCTCTGCTCTCCCCTTCCCTCCCCGCCTCGCCGCATCCTCTCCCTTCCTCTCTCCAACCCCTGCAGGGGGAAGCCTGGCTGGGAAGAGACGTTTTCTTAGATGTTTTGGCTGGGCATTCTGAGCTTTGAGAAGCAGCCAGGCAGAGTGGGGCTAGGGAGTGAGGGCGTTAGGAAGCCTGAAGTTTAGTGGCCACCGCCCATCCCAGGCCAAAGCCACAAACCCCTCCCACCCCCAAGGGCTTCAGACTCAAGGCCCAAGTTCCTGCATGTTGGATGTGAATTCCGAGTTCCAAGGTGGGGCAGGCGTGGGCCTGAGTCATCTGGCAGGTCACTGGGGTCACTGGGGTCACCCGGTTGGTTAAAGCCCAGGCCGACCCCAGAGCTCTTCCCCTGGGCGCTGCCCACAGCCTCTGTTCCTCTTGTGACCGTGGATGGATTGGGAGCAGCCTGTGATCCCTCATTCCATCCAGTTTTGAGGGCCTCACCCTCATCAAAAGGTGCAGGTTAGACGTCGGGAGAGGCGAAGGAGCCAGGCCAAGCCCCCGTGCTCTTGACCTTCCTCGGCCTCTGCTGAGGGAAGAGGATGAGACGCCGGCCCTGCCCCACGAAACAGACCCCAAATCGGGGTGACCAGCACCTCACTTGAGCAGAAGCACAAATCTGACCTTCACCAGCAGGGCTGAGGCGGAGGGGACCCGAGCTCATGGGGCAGAGAAAGGAAGTGGCCTGTCGAGGCCAGACAGAGGGGCAGCCAGAAAGTTACATGCATGTGTGCATGGGAAGCACAGAAACTTCTAGAACAAAGAAAGTATGCAGGTGGGAGGGGGAGGAGGAAGATTAAGCATATTGTATTTTTATTTATTCATTTGAGACAGTATCTCTGTCACCCAGGCTGGAATGCAGGGGCACGATCTCAGCTCACTGCAATCCCCACCTCCCAGGTTCAAGCGATTCTCCCACCTCAACCTCCCGAGTAGCTGGGACTACAGGAGTGTGTCACCACGTCTGGCTAATTTTTGTATTTTTAGTAGAAACAAGGTTTTGCCATGTTGGCCAGGCTGGTCTTGAACTCCTGGCCTCAAGTGATCTGCCTGTCTTGGCCTTCTAAAGTGCTGGGATTACAGGCATGAGCCACCACAAGGCCAACCATATTTTAGAGCCACAATAATCAGAACAGTGTGGCACCCATGTGACCAGAGACCCCAGAAAAGGCTCTGTTGTAGATGAAGAATTTTAAAAGACATTGAAAGGACTGTGTATTAAATGCAGTTGAAACTGTTCTAAAAAAAAAAATCTTATGAAATCCTCATTTTACCCCACACTAAATAACTCCAGATGTATTAAAAATTAAGTTGTTATAAATATATATAAATATATATAAATATATAATATATAACATATATATTATATATATATTATATATATAAGGTTCAGGGATAAACTTGTACCACGTGAAGCAAGGATAGGCACATATCCCCTGCCACGTTCCTGCCAAAGATGTTTAGCCCTGATCTGACCTCAGGGAAACAAGGAGACAACCCAGACTGAGAGACATTCCACTTAACACCGGGCCTGACCTGCAAAAGCATCATTGCCATGAGAAAAGCACCAGAGGGTGACCGTTCTAGACTAACAGAGACTTAAAAGACCTGACAACTCAATGCCATGTTCCATTCTTGATGGACTCCCACATTCAAACCAGCAGGCAGCTCAAAAGCTGATTGGGACCACTGGGGAAATATTACTTTATTGTATCATTGTTGAGTCCTTTGGGTGCGCTGATGGTGTGATGGTGGTGCAGGAGGACCTCCTTGTTCTTGGGTGATGCCGTGGCAGTTGGGGTAAAGTGTCATGATGTTTGCAGCTTATTTTCAAATGGTTGGGAGGGGGATATAGATGATGGATAGATAGATAAATGATGAATAGATGATTGATGGAGGGATGGATAAGATAATGAATGGATGGATGGATACATGGTGGATGAATGGATGCATAGATGAATGGATGGATGGATTATGGATGGATAGGTGACGAAGGAATAGATGGACAGATGGATAGATGATGGATAGACGATGGATGGATGGATAACGGATGGATAGATGATGGATAGATTGATGAATGGATGAATGGATACATGGTAGATAAATGGATGCATAGATGAATGAATGGAGGAATGGATTATGGATGGATAGATGGATAGGTGATGACGGAATAGATGATGGACAGATGGGTAGATGATGGATGGATGGATAGATGATGGATGAATAGGTAGATGATGGATGGATGGATAATGGATGGATGGATACATGATGGAGAGATTGATAGATGATGGATGGATGGATGATGGACAGATACATGATGGATGAATGGATGGATAGACAATGGAGGGATGGATAGATGGGTGGATGAATGGATAGAAGATGGATTGATGGATAGATGATGGATGGATGGATAGATGATAATGGATGAATAGACAGATGATGGGTGGATGGATAGGTGATAGATGGGTAGATGGATGGAGGGATTAATAGATGATGGATAGATGGGTAGATGAATGGACAGAAGATGGATGGATATATGATGGATGGATGGACAGATGAATGAGTGGATGGATGGATAGATGGGTAGATGAATGGTAGAGTGATAGATATAGTTAGATAAATATATAGATATGGATAGAAATGAGAGATAAAATGGGGACAACAGGTGAACAAGGTGGGGGTATACAGCTTTTCATTGTATTATTCTTATGACTTTTCTGTAAAATTGAAGTTTTCAAAACAAAAAGTGGTGAAAAAAAGCTAATTCCTATTTTCTAGTTTTCCCATAGTTTATCAAACTTCTAAAATGGAGAGAATGTTCAGAACTTAGAAGGCACAGAGCAAACCCCAAATAAAAGACTAGAAGGAGTGTTATGTTTCATGTTTTATTATTATTATTATTTTAAAAAGGCTATCCAAACCTTTATTTTTTATTTTTTGAGACGGAGTTTCACTCTTGTTGCCCAGGCTGGAGTGCAATGGCGCGATCTCAGCTCACTGCAACCTCCACTTCCCAGGTTCAAGTGATTCTCCTGCCTCAACCTCCCAAGTAGCTGGGATTACAGGCACCCACTGCCACACCTAGCTAATTCTGTATTTTTAGTAGAGATGGGCTTTCTCCATGTTGGTCAGGCTGGTCTCGAACTCCTGACCTCACTCAGGTGACCCGCCCGCCTCGGCCTCCCAAAGTGCTGGGATTACAGGCATGAGCCACCGCACCCGGCGTTTCATGTTTTAAGTTAAAAAAAAAAAAAAAAAAAAAAAAGACCGTTGGGTTTGACAGTGTAGACAATCAAAAGATCTCGTAAAAAATTTAAAATCTAAACAAATGGAATCCTTCAGTTTTGTGTTACACTTAATTTCCAGTGTCCCTGTGTTCTTATCTACATGTACAGAACAATAGATTTGCCAAATTTTTAAAGCACATTTATCTATCGGGGGTCTCTGCTCATGCTCAGGAAACCACTGATGATGTGCAGGAGAATCACAGCTGGGAAGAAACACAGGAAGACGTTTTCCTTCATCACCAACCATGCCCCACCCATCCCCCGCCCGCCCCGAGGGAGAGGCCCGGGGAGCACAGGCTACTTTCTGAGCTTCCGGAAGTTGCAGGTCAACCTGGCAGCAATTTGGCACCAGAAGCCACCAGTGTGGCTGCGGCCCCCAACCCTCTAATCCTGCATCGGGCGCTCAGCCTAAGAAAATGACACGTTCGCTTCAAGGGCTCAGAGCACCAGGATTTAAAACAGCAACAACTAGGAACAACCTAAGATCCTAGGTACTCCGAGATCAAGATGCCAGAAAATAAATCAAATCAAATCAAATCAAATCCCAGGCGCAAACGGTCCTCGTGGTCTTACCCCTTCTCTCGCTGTTGGAAATCACGGCTCCATTTACGAGTGGACATAAAGACAGCCTCCTAGCACCGGGCTTATAGCTTCCACGCCCTGTTCTTCTCCACACCCTCGCCTGGCGCTCCCCCGGTCCTGTGTGTGCGACACGACGCTGCCCGCTGAGGCGTCACAGCTTGGAGCTCCTTGTCACGTTTCCTCCACACCCAGCGTCCGGATGCTCTGTGATGTATTAATGTTACTTCTCTAAGAAACGCCGTTACTTCTGGAGTTTTTTTGCTTGTTTCTGTGTTTTTTGTTTTGAGACAGAGTCTCGCTCTGTCGCCCAGGCTGGAGTACAGTGGCACGATCTTGGCTCACTGCAACCTCTGCCTCCCGGGTTCATGCCATTCTCCTGCCTCAACCTCCCGAGTAGCTAGGACTACAGGCACCCACCACCATGACCAGATAATTTTTTTGTGTTTTTTAGTAGAGACAGGGTTTCACCATGTTAGCCAGGATGGTCTCGAACTCCTGACCTCATGGTCTGCCTGCCTCGGCCTCCCAAAGTGCTGGGATTACAGGCATGAGCCACCGTGCCCGGCCCCAGAATGCTGTTACTTCTGTTTTATTAGAGACACTGGGGCGTGAAAAGCTATATCTCTGATGGGGCTATATACCCAGCAGGTCCTGCCCCGCTCTGGCCCCCGGGTGCCCTCTGAACGGACAGTGCTGCCTGGGGATGCCCCGACCACACAGGCCGGCCCCCGCCACCATCTCTGCGCCAGCAGAGCTGGGCTTCTGAGTTGACCTCCTGCTGACTGTGTGACCTCAAGCAACTCACGCTGACACCCTAAGCCTCAGTTTACCCGTCTGGGATGCGATCACTGCCACTCCAGTGCTGCTGTGACAGGAAAAACTGAAGCAGCGCTGAAGACTCCCCCGGCCCCTGCAGGTCCCTGTTCCGCCAGGCCTGGGAGTGGGGCCGGGCAGGGGCAGGCGGGGTGGGTGGGCTGATTAGGGGCGTGGCTGTCCTGTGACGGTGCCACGGCTCGGTGGGTTGGCCTCAAGGGGAGGCTGGAGGGTCTGGGTGAATCCTCTTCCTGGCTGAGAGAGACTGCTTCACCCACACTGCCCTTGGGGACCAAGTGAGGTGTGGGGGGCAGATGGCTTTCTTGTGAAACAAACTCCAAACACCCTGGGGTGGGCACCAAACCATGATGAGGAATAAGGAGCTGAAAAGTGGGAGGGAGACAGTAAACTGAAGGAGAAGAGGAAAGAAGAGGAAAGAGGAGGAAAGAGGAGGAAAAGGAGATGAGCCATGCGGTGGGCGGTGAAACAGAGAGAGAGGAGATGAGGGAGGAGGTGAGGGAGGAGGTGAGGTGGGGGGTGAAACAGAGAGGGAGGAGGGGAGGGAGGAGGTGAGGGAGGAGGGGAGGGAGGAGGGGAGGTGGGGGGTGAAACAGAGAGGGAGGAGGTGAGGGAGGAGGTGAGGGAGGAGATGAGGTGGGGGGCGAAACAGAGAGAGGAGGTGAGGTGGGGGGTGAAAGAGGAGGTGAGGTGGGGGGTGAAAAAGAGAGGAGGTGAGGTGGGGGGTGAAAGAGAGAGGAGGTGAGGGAGGAGGTGAGGGAGGAGGTGAGGGAGGAGGTGAGGGAGGAGGTGAGGTGGGGGGTGAAACAGAGAGAGAGGAGGTGAGGTGGGGGGTGAAAGAGAGAGGAGGTGAGGTGGGGGGTGAAAGAAGAGGTGAGGGAGGGGGTGAGGGAGGGGGTGAGGGAGGGGGTGAGGGAGGGGGTGAGGGAGGGGGTGAGGGAGGGGGGTGAGGGAGGGGGGTGAGGGAGGGGGTGAGCCCCACGGTGGGGTGAGGGAGGAGGTGAGGGAGGAGGTGAGGGAGGAGGTGAGGGAGGAGGTGAGCCCCACGGTGGGGTGAGACAGAGAGAGGAGGAAACGGGGGAGGTGAGGGGGACAGGTGAGCCAGATGGTGGGGGTGAGACAGAGAGGAGAGGGAGTAATAGGAGGTGAGAGTCAGGGAGGGAAGTCCCCGTACCCACTCCGTGGCTGCCTGGTCTTTCCCCTCAGCCCAAGCAGAGAGCAGGGGGGAGCTGGTCCTCCCGCCCCAGTGCCCGTCAGGACCATGCTCACGTCACTGCCGCAGACGGGACTGCGTACGTACAGCATGGTGCCAACCAGTGGGACATGGAGACACCATCTCTCTGACCCCCAAACGGGACCTGATGTGCGCAGGTTTTCTAAACCAGACAGGACTCCCCAGTCGGCCCTGCAGGTGCAAGATGGAGCTCCGGTTTTCGGGTGAGGAGACCCATTGACGTCCACACCCATGGCAGCCCTGACCTGGGAGCTCAGGGGGAGAGGCCAGGCGGGGGAACTCCTGTGTCCTTGCTGAAGTTCTGCATTGGGGGCCGATGGCCTGACTGCTTAGCCTCGTGCAGGAGGATCCAGCTGCCCGTCATCTCCCATCTGTGAGTTTCCAGACAGGAAGAGAGAAAGCCACAGCTCACCCCACCTGGGTCTGTCCTTAGACATCATGACTCTCGGCTGTAATGACAAGAACCCAGTGCATTCTGGCCCAAGGAAGCAGGAGAACGTATTGGTCCATGTACCTGTCAGGCTCAGGAGTGAGCAGCTTCACACATGGCTGGATCAGAGCACTCAGCGTGTGTCTTCAGAGCTGTCTCCTGCCCTCATCTCCCGTTCACAGTGGCAAGACGACAGACTAACACTCTCGCTGCCCCAGACTCTTGGAGTGAGCAGCTTCAGGCATGGCTGGATCAGGCACTCGGCCTTCGTCTTCAGAGCTATGTCCTGTCCTCATCTCCCTTTCACAGCAGCAGGACGGCAGACTGACACCCTCGCTGCCCCAGACACAGAGTTGCAAAGCTGCATCTAAGTCTCGGCTCGTGCTGCCCCAGGTCAGTGACCATGGTCGGGGAGAATGCTCTGATTGGCCAGGTCTGGACACAGCACCCAGGACCCCTAGGGTCACCCGTGAGAAATGGCCCCCAGCCCTCCAGGTAGAAGAGACCACCACGCCCCTCCCTTCCCAGGCATGCCTGCGGGGACTTCTCTGTCCTCACCCAGCTGCAGCTCCCACCCTGTCCTGGCTGGGCAACCTGTGACCCCAGACATAGCTGGCGAGCACTTAGCTGGAGCACTGGGGTGTGGGGTGGGAGTGACCTCGGCACACTCCTCCTCCTTGGGGTCTCGCCCTCTGGCCGTTGGGAGAGGGTTCTGGTGAGCAGTGGTTGAGCTCTGAGGTCCCTCCCTGTCTGGACCACTGGAGAAGCCATTTTGACCTGGGGCTGTTTTTCCAGACAGGAGAGAGCAAAATACATCAGATCATCTCATCCTCGCCTTGCTGTGACCCGAGGTGCACCTCTGGGCTGTGGCACAGGCTCCCCTCTGGTGGGATAACATCCCCCTGCCCCTGCGTGGAAATGGCAGAAACCAGGCTTCCCCCAGCACCCGCGACGTCCAGACCCGCTGGGCGCCAGACGTGGGTGGAGGAAGAGGGAGGGAGGTGGCAGCTCTGCCGCTGGCTGCTGTGCACCTTGGATGGGTTGCTTCCATCTCAGACCCCGGTAGCCTAAAGGTGATAAGGCTCAATGCAGCCCACGTGACTGCTAGTGAGGACTGTTTACGGGAACACAACAGGCTCAGCACAAACCTGGTGCATAGCCCAGGGCAGCCGGCACGCGTCCTGTCGTGGGGGAGAGGGCTGTGTGTGATGAGAGGGCTGTGTGAGATGAGGGGTGCACAGACCCACTGCCTGGCATACAGCAGGTGCCCAGTGAACAGGAGCAATTCCGCCCCAACCCGGTGGGACAGGAGCCCGGTCAGTGCCCTGCTCTTCACAGCCTCATCTGTTGGGCTGGACAGCAGGCAGCTCCCTGAGCCACAGGTGCCCGGTGATCCCACCTAGCACAAGGCAGACCTTCCAAGCCCTCAGCTGCAGCCAGGATCACAGCACACCCCTCACCCTCGAAATCCAAAATAATCCACGCAGCAAACTGTGGTGTCCAAAATGATCCCTAGATCTGCTGATTGTCAGCTTCTGGGTGGGATTACCAGAGAGGGCCTGTCACTCTGTCTCCCCGCTCATCCTGCTATCTCTGTATCTCTGTTTCTGTCTCGGTCTCTCCCTGCTGTCTCCCTCTCTCTCACGCTCAGTCTCTCCCCCCCTTGCTTTGATAGTGTGATTTAAGACACTTTCATTCAACAGTATTTTAAGTTTTTGTAGCAACAGGATCTTGCTAAGTTGCCCAGGCTGGTCTCCAATTTCTGGCCTCAAGCAATCCTCCTGCCTCAGCCTCCCAAAGTGCTGGGATTACAGGGGTGAGCCACTGTGCCCGGCTGCATTCAACAGTATTTATTTTGCACGTACTGTGTACTCTGTGTGCACCCCGTTCTAGTCAGGGGACACAGCAGGGACCAGTCCCACCCTCATGGGACTGGCCATCTAGAAGGTGAAGATGGGTAACACACACATAAACCAGGGGCTTAACCTGCCTGTTGGACAGTCTGGCTATTTCAGCCTATGCGTTCACCTCCAGGAAATAGAAACTCAGCCCAAACAGAGTCAGGGATCTTACTGGGAAGCCCAGAGGTGGGATTCAGGAGAGGTCTGATCAAGGGTCCGGCTCTGCATCTCGGTCCTCCTCTTGGGTTCCCTCATGGTGACAACATGAGTGCCGGGAGCAAGCTGGAGAGCCCTGGTTCACGTCAGCAAGAAAGAGTGAGAACCACCCCTGTCTGCCTACCGGTAAGATCAACGAAGCTCTTTCTTAGAACGCAGTCCTTGGCCAGGAGGCTGAGATGCCCACTCCTGAACTGCCGTCCAACCCACGGATCGCCCGTTGTGAAGAGCGCCACGGCCTCGCCAGCCTGACCCCTCTGGTCAGTTCACTCGCTGCAGTGTTGCACAGCTGCCCCCTGATGTGTCTTCTCCTGTTCCAGGACCCCCAGCCCTGTGTTCTGGAGTCAACCCCGGCCACTCCTTCCCGGGTTCCTCCTACTTTTATCTTGTGAGACAGGGTCTTGCTCTGTTGCCCAGGCTGCAATCACAGCTCACTGCGACTTCCACCTCCCAGGCGTAGGTGATGCTCCCACCTCAGCCCCTCGAGTAGCTGGCACTACAGGTGCAAGCCACCACACCCGGCTAATTTTTGTATGTTCTGTAAAGTTTGGGTCTCACTGTGTTGCCCAGGCTGGTCTTGAATTCCTGGGCTCAAGTGATCCTCCCGCCTCGGCCTCCCACAGTGCTGAGATTCCAGGCATGAGCCACCGCGCCTGGCCCGGCTCCTCCTCTTCACCCTGGAGAGTCCAGAGCTCACTCTTAGCCGTCTTCTCATGGGGACAATGCTGCCTCCATCCTGACAACTGGACTCGGGTCCAGCTCTGCTCAACACCTCTGCATGGGTGTCTAAAGACAAGCTGATCTCAATATAGCCCAAACAGAGCCCCAAACCCACAGCCCCAGCTTCATCCCCCAGGCAATGACGACACCACCTCCCAGCTGCCCAGGCCAGCAAGGGGCACCCAGCCTGTACCTTCCCCCTCACCCAGTGCCTCTGGTCTGGGGGAACCCCTGTTGACTCAATCTCTGAGCCTCTCCCAAACCTAATCAGGTAGAACCTGCACCTGGCCCCACCTCTTCTCCTGGGGTAACTATCTGTGGCCTCCCTTTAGCCTTATGCCTGGCTCCCTGCGGTTCTAGAGCCAGCCTTAATTTTAAAACCTAAGCCAGCCGGCCGAGCGCGGTGGCTCACACCGGTAATCCCGCACTTTGGGAGGCCGAGGGGGGCGGATCACCTGAAGTTGGGAGTTTGAGACCAGCCTGATCAACATGGAGAAACCACGTCTCTACTGAAAATACAAGATTAGCCGGGTGTGGTGGCAGCGCCTGTAATCCCTTGGGAGGCTGAGGCAGGAGAATCGCTTGAACCCGGGAGGGGGAGGTTGCAGTGAGCTGAGATCACACCACTGCACTCCAGCCTAGGAGACAAGAGTGAGACTCCGTCTCAAAAAACAAAACAAAAAAAACCTAAGCCAGCCAGGTCACAGCTCTGCTCCCTGGATACCCCAAAAGCCTAAGGAACGGGGAAATCCACCGTAAGATGCTAAAAGGAGCCCCTAGCAGGAGAGGTGAGGGGCTTGGCTCCTGAAGCCACCGGCCTTGCCAAGTCTGGGGCCCTCCCCTGAGTTACAGAGCACTCCCCTGGCAAAGCACAGGTTATAAATAATTCTGTCCTCCCTGCCCGGGTTCTTGTTGGAGGAGCCAATGGGGGCAGAACCGAGACCCACTTTCCATTATTAGCAAACCTCAGGGGCTAGGTCTGGCCTGAGCCCAAGCCAGCCCCGCCCGGTCCCTAGGGAGCTCCTGGGAGGCAGCACTGCCGGCTCTCGCTTTTCAAAGCCATCGAGGTCTTCTGGCCCATCAGCGAGGCCCCACGTGAAACCAGGCAGGAGGGGCCTCCAGGAACCACAGGGTGTCACCCAGAGTGTCCAACAAAGACCTCGGAATTCCAGAGAGGCTGTGAGGTGCCACGGATGAGGGTCACTCAGCCCTGACGGCCCAGGGTCCAGAGTCTCCTTCCAGCCTGTTCCTGGATGAGTTCCTGGATGACAACCACGCTTATCCTCAGTATCCCAGAAATAACATTCGCTGCCGTGGTTCTCTATTGCTGCCTAATAAACCACCTCCAAACGCAGAGTCTCAACCCAACAGTGAAGACCTCATGGCGGGCACCATGGCTCACGCCTGTGATCCCAGCGCTTTGGGAGGCCGAGGTGGGAGATCACTTGAGCAACATAGAGAGACCTCATCTCTGCAAAAAATTACAAAGTTAGCCAGGCCTGCTGGTGCGCGCCTATAGTCTCAGCTACTTGGGAGGCTGAGGTGGGAAGACAGCTTGGGCCCGGGGTTGAGGCTGCAGTGATCCATGATCACACCATTGTACTCCAGCCTGGGCAACAGAGCAAGACCCTGCCTCAGAAACCAAAAACAAAAATTCATGACTTCACAGTGTCTGTAGGTCAGGAATTCAGAAACGGCTTCCCCGGGATCCTGTGGGCCAGGCCGTGGTTGTCAGGAGGCGTCGGTTGCTCGCCCTGCAGCTGCTTGAGTGTCCTCACAACATTGCAGCTGGCATCCTGGGGAGCAAGAGGCCCAAACAGCAAGGCCAAAGCCACTGTGTCTTCTCTGACCACTCCTGAGAAGCCCCACTCCAGCACGGGCCCTGTCAATGCAGGAGGGGCTACGGGAGGGCACAGACATGGGGAGGTGGGACCTCGGGGCCCACCTGGAGGCTGGCAGCCACCCTTTACTTAGGGCTGCAGTGAGGATGAAATGAGCCAATGCCAGTGCCTGGCACATGGGGGAGTTTTGTCACCACTGGGCACCCCCAGCCTCTCCTCGGGAGACTTGCAGGGGCCTAAACTCGTCCATATTCACTTCCAAGAAGTGGGCTCCGTGGAGCCTTGCTGAGCCGGGGAAGCAGCAACGGAGGGAGCCAGAGAAGCAGCGACGGAGGGAGCCGGAGAAGCAGCGACGGAGGGGGCCTGGGTGTGGTGGAGGGGGCCTGGGTGTGGTGGAGGGGGCCTGGGTGTGGTGGAGGGGGCCTGGGTGTGGTGGAGGGGGCCTGGGTGTGGTGGAGGGGGATCTTGTTCAGGGGCCAGGGGGCACACGCCTTCACGGTGGTGGAAGCCCCCAGGGATGGTGAGCCTGGCTTTCACCCTCCTGAAGGGTCCCCCCCAAAAAGACACTGGCCCACCCAGCTCCCAGGCTTTCACCCTCCTGAAGGGTCCCCCCGCATAAAAGACATTGGCCCACCCAGCTCCCAGGTGGGAGAGGGACCTGATCCACCTCCAGGGCCAGCCTGCCAGGGACCTGGACTTACCGTGACCCGCCCTCAGTATCCTCGGCTGTAAAGTGGGGCTGATTTGCCTACACTCCAGGGGAATCAGGAACAGAGTGAGTTAATCCATGGAGAGGGCTCGAAACAGCGCTGGGCACAGGAAGCACCAGGAAATCGACTCCCCCACCAGGCTGCAGCCCTCGCTCACACGCCCCCTCCCTCTATGCCTGGCCTCCGGCCTTGGGTGCAGGGAACACACCCACCCCAGCTCCGTGGTTGTGGGCGGCCCGGCCAGGCCCTGCTTAGGTTCTGGGGTGCACAGCAGTGGTGCACTGCGGTGGATCAGGGTTGTGGAGGGCCCAGCCTGGGGCTGACCTGACCAGAGCCCAGGCGAGCCAGGGTCCCTGGAGGAGGGCGCCCTTGGTCCAGGGGCTGCAGAGAAATCTGAGGCGGCTTCCAGGAGGAGGTGGCATTTGAATCCAGCCTTGAAGGACAGCAGCAGCTGTCCCAGGCCTGGAATTTCCTCTTCCCAAGCAGCCAGGCCCCACCCGTCTTATCTGCCTCCTTGGGGAGCTAGATCCCAGGGACCTTCCCGAGAAGGGCAGCCCAGCCTGGCCCCGCCCCGCCCCAAGGCCGCAGGCTGTGTCACCCGCCTGGAATGCACTTTCCAGTCCTCCCCTCCCTCCCCCATGCCAGCCCTTCACTTCCTGACCCGGCGGGCCGGGCCAGCCCCCAGGCCTCAGAAAATCTGGGGCCCCCCCCGGCCTATCACCCCAAAAGGTGGGGGGAGGAAGGGGGCAACCCCTAGACAGGAGGGAGAAGCTCCTGAGAGTCTCACCTTACAACCCCCCACGGGGACAGCAAGCCCTCAGTGTCCCCTCCTAGGCCCCAAGGAACCCAGACTTGCTGAGAGGGACACAGCTCACACATCCCCCCAGGGCCCCCACTCCCTCACCAAGCCAATGGGGGCTCTGGGGGTGTCAGCATCCTGCAGTCTCTAAAGACGCTGGCGACTCCCCTTCATCCTGTGGGTCCTCCAAGCCTCTCTACAGCCAGACTGGACAGATGGCCGTGGCCTCAGGGTGTTTAGAGCCAGCCGGAGTCCAGGGCTGGGGTCCCCTCTCTGGCATGATTGTCTGCCCTACCCCATCCTTCCCCACCCCTCAGACTGGTGGGGTCCCAGGAGCCGGCCTAGAGGTCAGACCAGGAATGCCCAGAACCCAGTGGAGTCAGCAGAGCTCTGAGCATTCCCCACACGGAACCCTGCCTGCCACACGGACCCCGCCTGCCACACAGTCACCTCCCCAGGCCCTGAGCTCAAAGCAGTTGCCCTTTCTGTCGCCTGCACAGGGGGTCCCTGTCTGCCTCCCCCGGACTTGGAAGGCCCCTTCCAGCTGGCAGGGGGCTCCCATTTGGGGACAGTGCCTCGGCTACACCGGTGGAGCCTTGGTGAGGAGCCCCTGTGCCCCTACTCACTGCGGGCGGAGGCACCACCTCTGGGGCTGGTGTGGAGCCAGACTCCTAAGCCAGCTCTGCAGCCTGTCCCAGGGGCCAGTAGAACTGGGAGGCGGCTGGGTGGGGGCCAGGTGTGCAGCTGCCTCCTGAGACTGGGGAGTGGATTCCTGGGGCTCAGGGCAGTGCCCTCCTCTACCTGCCCACACGCTCCAAAGGAGCTGCAGTCCCCACCTGCCTGCTGGAACAGGGGCTCCCTAAGGGCTCGAGTCCCCAACGCTGACGCAGGAGGCATCAGGGAGCGTCTGCGGAATTAAACCAACCCTGTGTGCACGTCACATGTTTAGCGGACACAGGCCCCCTACACTGGGGGCCCCGCCCCTGCTGTCCTGCGTTCTGAGCCTAGCGGTAGAGGTGGAGATGGACAGGTGCGTGGCCTCCTGCACAGGCCTCCCCTGCGCCGCGGGGTGGGGTGGGTGGTGAGGGTGTGTGCAGGGCTGCCTGGATGCACTCGGCCTCCTAACGGCCGGGGAAGAGCCTGGGGCCTGAGAATTCCAGCCACCGCCCCCCCAGGGGTGCCGCCCACTGCTCACAGGGCTGCCCACACCTCCAGCCACCTCATCGGGCCTCCAGGCAGCTGCCCTGTGTGGTGTGGGGGGACTCCCAGAGGGAGTGAGCCCGCCCTCCTAGGAGGAACCTGGCCAGGTTCCACTGGGGTGGTGGCCCGGCCCCGTAAACAGGAGGGCTTTATGGCCCAGTGACAGGCAAGACTGGCGGGGCAAGCCCGGGCTAGATCCCAACCCCGAGCCAGGGACAAGAGAATCCCAGAGTGGGAGCAGGAAGGCAGGGATCCATGGAACCAGCCTGCTCCCCCGCTCCCTACAGGCCTCCCCCACCCTATCTCAGGGACCCAGGCCCCAAGTCCCAGAGCACCCAGGGGCCACCCTCACCCCATCCCTGGCCAAGCTTCACCCCCTCCAGATGGGCCCCTCACCGCCTCGGGGTGGGGGCAGCATCTCTGCTCTCCGCCAACGCGGACAGTTGATACCAGGGTTGTCTACCTTCATGAAAGTTTCCTGTAGTGATTTCTTCAGCCTACAGAAAAACGTAAATGTGGGTTCCTAGGAGCACCAGCGTATGACCAGGACCTTGTCCTTCTGAAGCATGTGAAGTTTGCTTGAGTGTACTGACAGCAACAATAATCAGACCAAAAGTAAAATGACAAGACTCCTTCTGACTCGGGTAGCTCGGAGGAGCAAAGTGTGAGAGGCCCAGCAGGGCTCCAGCCTCAGCTCTGGCACCCCAACCAGACCCGCTGTTCCCAGACTCAGTTTCCCCACCCCACCTAAGGTCTCTGGGGCTCCTCCATGCAGTGATTCCACTCTTTCTGGCCCAGGCTGCCTCTGTAAGAGTCCGTCTGGGTTTAGAGTTGGTCGTACATTCATTCATCAAACATCTGAGTGCGCACAGGGTGGCCAGACACATACTCTGGTGTAGAGGAACTAGCTGGCCTGCGCCCCTGTCATGACACCGGAGCCTGTCCCTGGGACTAGACCGCGAATCAGGCGCTGTGCACAGCATAACTAGCTCGATGCCCACTGACCCCCAGCCAAAGCCCACCTGGGTCAAAAGAGTTCCTGGACCCTGGAGGGCATGGTGGTTTTAAAACAGGACCACCAGTCCCTTGACCTCTCACATCAGCAAGTGGGGGTCTGTGTCCCCCTGGATCCAGGCGGGCTGGCTCTTTATCAACCATAGACTGTGCTGGAAGCAACACTCTGTGGCCTCTAGGAATCGGTCGCAAAAGGCCACACAGCTTACACCCGGGTGGCTGGAACCAGCTGGCTTTTAGAACCCTCAGACGCCTCGAGGGAAGCCTGGCTCTACTATAGCTACCATGCTAGGAGGAAGCCCAAGCCACACAGGATGCAGGCACCGCCCCACCCACCCACCCACCCCCAGCCCAGGGAGCCCGCTGAGCCCCCTCCCCCACCCCAGGGAGCCCGCTGAGCCCCCTCCCCCACCCCAGGGAGCCCACTGAGCCCCCTCCCCAACCCCATGAAGCCCGCTGAACCCCCACCCCACCCTAGGGAGCCCACTGAGCCCCCTCCCCAACCCCATGAAGCCCGCTGAACCCCCACCCCACCCTAGGGAGCCCGCTGAGCCCCCTCCCCCCACCCCGACCCCCAGGGAGCCCGCTGAGCCCCCTCCCCCACCCCAGGGAGCCCGCTGAGCCCCCCACTCCCACCCCAGGGAGCCCGCTGAGCCCCCCACCCCCACCTCAGGGAGCCCACTGAGCCTCCTCCCCCACCCCGACCCCCAGGGAGCCCGCTGAGCCCCCTCCCCCACCCCAGGGAGCCCACTGAGCCCCCTCCCCCACCCCAGGAAGCCCACTGAGCCTCCTCCCCCACCCCGACCCCCAGGGAGCCCGCTGAGCGCCCTCCCCTACCCCAGGGAGCCCACTGAGCCCCCTACGCCACCCCAGGGAGCCCACTGAGCCCCCCACCCCCAGGGAGCTTGCTGAGCCCCCTCCCCCACCCCAGGGAGCCCACTGAGCCCCTCCCCCACCACCAGGGAGCCCACTGAGCCCCCCACACACCCCGACCCCCAGGGAGCTCACTGAGCCCAGACCCCAAGCATCACAGAGCACACAAGCCCCACTCACCAGGCCCCATCTGAGATCTGCAGGGCAGCATCCATAGTGAACATGAGGCGGCTGTTTCATGCCACCAGGTTTTGGGGTGTGATGCACACAGCAATTGCCCGACAGATCGAGGGAGGGCCACAGGGCAGGCTGCGTCCATGGAGACATTTGCCGCTTTTCCAAAACTGGGGGCCGCCGAGAGGCACCTGGGCGTCCCTCGTCAGGGAGTTCTCGGGACCAGCCACAGGTGGGGAGACGCTTGGTTTAGGGAATAGGAGGATAGGAGAGGAGGCCTCATTTCCAGCCGCTATGCTCAGGGTGGGGCACGCAGAGGCCTTGAAGGTGAGAAGGAGGCAGTATTCCAGGATGACTGCAGGCACACCAGGCCCACTGGGAGCCGAAGGACATGGCGCACACAGCAGAAGCTCCGGGCGGCACATGTCGGACGTGGGGAGGGCCTGGTTCCTGTCACTGTTGGGTGCAACAGAGACGTCATATGCGACAGCAGCTCCACAGCTGTGAATGTCTTCTGCACCAGACCCCATTCGACCAGCTCCACCTGTGCAGTCTCGCTTCACGCTCACCTCCAACCCCACACAACCAGCTCCACCTGTGCAGTCTCGCGTCAGCTCACCTCCAACCCCATGCAACCAGCTCCACCTGTGCAGTCTCGCTTCACACTCACCTCCAACCCCACGCAACCAGCTCCACCTGTGCAGTCTCGCGTCAGCTCACCCCAACCCCACGCAACCAGCTCCACCTGTGCAGTCTCGCGTCAGCTCACCCCCAACCCCACGCAACCAGCTCCACCTGTGCAGTCTCGCGTCAGCTCACCCCCAACCCCACGCAACCAGCTCCACCTGTGCAGTCTCGCGTCAGCTCACCCCCAACCCCACGCAACCAGCTCCACCTGTGCAGTCTCGCGTCAGCTCACCCCCAACCCCACGCAACCAGCTCCACCTGTGCAGTCTCGTGTCCGCTCACCCCCAACCCCACGCAACCAGCTCCACCTGCGCAGTCTCGCTTCACCCTCACCTCCAACCCCACTGGGCAAACATTATGACCCCCACTTTAGAGATGAGCAGGCTCAGAGGAGTTAAGGAACGTGCCTGAGGCCACACAGCGAGGAAGAGCGGAGACCAGGGTTTGAGGCACGTTAGGTGCCCATGTAATCCTGTGCTTTACCTGGCACAGCGCACGCCAGCCAGGCCGGGGATCACCAGGACCCTTTTCAAGTGCATTCCTGAAATACAGCAGCCAGTTTCCCCAACTGCGCAAGTAAAAACAATGTTTGGCTGAGGAGGCTGGTGAGGGGCTGACAGTCTAAATTCTAAGGGACGTCTCCAGTGGAGTGGCACAGGGCTCCGTCCCCAAGCAGACCCCCTGCTGGGATCAGTGGAACCCGACCTAATGATCTTCTGCCTGGCTGAAGAAAAGCCCTGTGGGTGGATTAAAAAACCCACTGCGTGCCTGCAAGATCTGACTGTAAAGCTGCTCCCATGAGCAGCTTCCGAGAGCCTTGGTGGCCCCCAAGCAGGCCAGGGGCAGGCCCAGATCGAGGGGCGAGGAGAAGGCCTCCCTGCACTTGGGGGAGAAGTTAGAACCAGACGAGAGGAACCCTCGAGGAAGGGAAATCCTTTGACCAACTGGAGGTGGAGCTCGGGCAGGAAAGTTAGTCACCAGCCGCCTAATTTGGTCACATTCCAGGAGGCAAGAGCGGCCTAAGAGGGGAGAGAGAGGTCAGCGTGGCTGGTGGCTCTGGAAGGGGCAAGGATGAGCTGGACTCTGACGAGGCCGCGGCAGGCCCAGGGCCCATCTGGACCGGGGAAGTCTCCTAGACCAGAGCCCTTGTGGCCGAATGAAGCTCTGAAGGGTGGGGCCCAGGATCCCGGAGCCACCCCTGCCGAGGGCCTCCTGGCCCGACCTCCAGACATGAAATCACCCCCAAGTCCCAGGCCCCATATGGCGGGGCCTGCCTGTCTCCCCAGCGTGGCAGCCGGGGGGCCGGGAGGAAACTGCCTGGCCTCAAAGTGAGTCACCCCCGCCGGCTGATTCAGCCACCCTGAGCCAGAGGAGGTGAGGCCGGGACTGTCCGTGGTCTGGAGGGGCCTCGGCCAAGCCCAGTCCCCAGAGGCCAGCTCACCCCAGCAGGGCGCGTGGGCCGGTGCCACTGTTCAGCCTGGGACCCCTGCGGAGCCTCTTACCACCAGTAATTAGCTCATTCCACCAGCAGCCTGGGTGGGTCGTGACACCCATCTTACAGATGGGAAAGCTGAGGCCCTGGGAGGTCCAGGCTTGGGGCCCATATCAGGCAGGGCTGGGCAGCCCCAGGCAAAGCCCCTGCATCTAGAATAGCGACAGGAACCTATGGTCACCTGCTGGCTTCTGGACCCAACAGAAAGTCCATCCTCCTTGGAATCCTTTGGCCAGAATTCCAGCCTCCGGGAAACTGTCTCTCTGGGGAAAGCTAGGCCACCTCCCAGCTGCTAGGAATGTGTGAAAGGGGCTCAGACTGTAAAAGGAATCAGGGAATGAGTGAACAAATGAAGGAATGAACTAATGAATGAAGAAATGAACGAACGGCTAAACGAATGAATGAATGAGTCAACAGATAAACAAATGAGCCAGTGCTTTGCCAGGACAGCAGGTCTATGAGTCCCCACTGCTCTGCCTCCTGCCCCAGGGGAAGCAGTTTCCCTGCCTCCACGGCTAGCGAGGGGCAGAGGCCAGCGAGGTTGTCCACCCTGGATGTTCTCAGTGGTTCCAGGCCGAGTCCTGGGGATCCACCCCAGGGCCCAGTGTCTGCTGTGTCCGTCAGAGACTTGGCTGGTGGCACCAGACAGGCAGGTGGGGCCCAGGCTGGCCGAGGAGCAGTGTTTTCAGTTGCACCTGCCTTCTGGGTGGCCCTAGGCCAACCTCTGCACGCTGGAACCTCTGTTTCCTCATCTGTTCCTTGCACGGGGCCTTTTGCTATTTAGCGGCCTCACATCAGGCCCACAGAACACTGGGAGTCAGGCTGCGCAGGGCAGGCAAGGGGTCCGAGGCTTCCGGGCAGCCTCTGACTCTCTCTGGGGCTGGGCCTGCCTCAGGTCACCCATTTCTCCCCACACCACAGCCCCCAGACCCAGCCCTTGCCTGGGCCCCACCAGAGCCCACCCCAGGTAAGGCTTCCTGGGTGAGGTAAGGTTCCCACTTCGTTCTCTTCCCCACACACTGGAGGGGAACGTGCATTCCCAGAGGCTATATCAGAGCGGAGACGGTGAGGCACAGAGAGGCCAAGGGGTTTGCCCAAGCTCACACAGCAAGGGCAGAGGGAAACTTGGTGGGGCCTGCAGGGCTTCTGTCTGGGTGGTGTTGGGGAACAGGGGCTGGAAAGGGGCCTCCACGGGGCTTCAGGACAGAGAAGGAGGTGCCCCCACTAGAACGTTAGCGCCAAGACAGCTGTTTTCTGCTGTATCTCTAGGGCTGAGTTCAGCGCCAGGTGCACGTCGGGAGTTCCGTAAACACTGGCTGGCCACTTTGGAGCAGGCAGTGATTTTTTATTTTTATTTTTATTTATTTTTCTGAGACAGGATTTCACTCTGTCACCCGGGAGTGCAGTGACGTGATCATAGCTCACCACAGCCTCGACCACCTGGACTCCAGCAATCCTCCTGCCTAAGCCTCCTGAGTAGCCGAGACTACAGGTATGTACTACCACACCTGGCTATTTTAAACATTTTTTTGTTTTGTTTTTTTAGGCATAGGGTCTCACTATGTTGCCCAGGCTCGAACTCCTGGCCTCATGCAGTCTTCCCACCTCTGCCTCCTAAAGTGCTGGGATTACAGGCATGAGCCACCTCGCCTGGTAATTTTTAAAATAGGACATTGAACCACAAAAAAAGGTGGATAAATTGGACTCTATAAAAACTAAAGACTGTTGCTATTTAGAAGACATCATTTAAGAACATGAAAAGGCCAGCTGCAGACTGGGAGAAAGTATTTGCAATGTATGCGTCTGACGGAGGAGCTATGTCTAGAATACACAAAGACCTCCTCCAGCCCAGTGATAAGACAGCCCAATTTCTGTAAATGGGCAAAAGATTTTGAGCAGACATTTCACGAAAGAAGATCTGCAGTCAGTACAGACATGAAGAGATGCTCCACGTCGTCCATCATCAGGAAACGCAATTACAACCACGGCGAGACACGACTACACCCATCAGAACTGCCCAAATTAGAAAGCCTGATTACACCAAGTGCTGGTGAGGATGCGGGGCACCTGCGACGCCCCCACACTGCTGGCGGGAAGGCAACGTGGTGGGGCCGCTTTGGAGAATGGTTCGGCAATTTCTCGTAAGTGAAACACACACTTACTATGCGATCCAGCCCTTCCATGCCTCAGTATTGACCCAAGACAAGTGAAAACATATGTCCTGGCTGGGGGCAGTGGCTCATGCCTGTAATTCCAGCACTTTGCGAGGCCGAGGGGGGAGGATCACTTGAGCCCAGGAGGTTGAGACCAGCCTGGGCAACATGGTTAGACTCTGTCTCTACAAATGATCATTAAAAAAAAAAATTAGCTGGGCATGGTGGCACATGCCTGTGGTCTCAGCTACTCAGGAGGCTGAGGGGGGGAGGATTGCTTGAGGCCAGAAGTTTGAGACCAGCCTGGGCAACATAATGAGACCCCGACTCTACAAAAAAATTAAAAATTAGCTGGGCATGGTGGTGACTGCCCGTAGTCCCAGCTGCTTGAGAGGCTGAGGCAGGAGGATCACTTGAGCCCAGGCAGTCAAAGTTGCAGTGAGCTGTGATCACGCCAGTGCACTCCAGCCTGGGTGACAAATGGAGACCCTGTCTCATGAAAAACCACCCCAAAATACAGAGAGATGGGTGCACCCTTCACCCAGTTTCCCCCAGTGGTTTAACAGCTTGCTAAGCTACCGCAGCATTTCACAGCCAGATCTCAACATGGATGCCCGAGCCACAGAACAGCTCCGGCTGCCTTTTTATTTTTTGAGACAAAATCTCGCTCTGTCGCCCAGGCTGGAGTGCAGTGGCGGGATCTTGGCTCACTGCAACCTCCGCCTCCCGAGTTCAACCGATTCCCCTACCTCGGCCTCCCAAGTAGCTGGGATCGCAGGCATGCGCCACTACGCCTCGCTAATTTTGTATTTAGTAGAGATGAGGTTTCGCCATGTTGGCCAGCCTGGTCTCGAACTCCTGAGCTCAGGTGATCCACCCGCCTCTCCCAAAGTCCTGGGATTACAGGCGTGAGCCACCACCCCCAGCTAATTTTTGTACTTTTAGTAGAGACAGGGTTTCACCATGTTGCCCAGGCTGGTCTCAAACTCCTGACCTTAGGTGATCCGCCTATCTCGGCCTCCCAAAGTGCTGGGATGACAGGCGTGAGCCGCCGCACCCGGCCCCAGCTGCCTTTTTATAGCCACACCGCCGCCTCCTCAACTGCTGGCCCCGATTTTGACATCTGCAGAATGTCGTGTAAACGGAATTCTAGGGTGCACGGCTTTTTCCCTCAGCGTCGTTCTCTGACAATTCCATCCCGGTTGCTGGGCACACCGCTAGTTCCTTTTCGGTGCCGAGTAGCGTTTCGGAGCGTGGATGTACCACGGTTTCTTCCCCCCGCTGAAGGATGCCACGGTTGGTTCCAGCTTGAGGCTCTCTGAGTCAAGCTGCTGTGTCCACGTGTGTGCGGGTCTGTGTCTTCACTCTCTGGGATAAATGCCCAAGAATACCATGTGATGTGTTGTACGGTAATTGCAGACTTAGTTTGGATTTTTGTGTTGTTAAGAAACTACGAACTATTTTCCAGAGTGACTGCCCCATCTTATGTTCCCACTTGCAATGTCTGAGCGATCCTGTTTCTCTACAGGACAGTACTGCTGTTTTGTTTTGTTTTTTTTTTTTAAGGCAGAATCTCACTCTGTCACCCAGGCTAGAGTGCAGAGGCACAATGTCAGCTCACTGCAACCTCCGCCTCCCGGGTTCAAGTGATTCTCCCTGCCTCAGCCTCCCAAGTAGCTGGGATTACAGGCGCCCGCCACCACACCTGGCTAATTTTTTTTTGTATTTTTAGTAAAGACAGGGTTTCACCATATTGGCCAGGCTGGTCTCGATCTCCTGACCTTGTGATCCGCCTGCCTCGGCCCCCCAAAGTGCTGGGATTTCAGGCGTGAGCCGCTGCACCTGGCCTGCTGTTTTTCATTCTAGCCGTTCTGATAGGTGTGTGGGGGTGTCTTACCGTAGCTTTAATTTGCATTTTCCTACTGGCTGGTGATCTGACATCTTTCCCTGTGTTCACTGCTGTCCGCATGTCCTCGTGGGGATGTGCCTCTTCATAACCTAGTTGGATTGTTTGCATTTTATGGTTGAGTTTTGAGAGGTTTTTTTTTTTTTGAGACGGAGTCTCACTCTGTCACCGAGGCTGGAGTGCAGTGCCACCGTGTTGGCTCACTGCAACCTCCGTCTCCTGGGTTCAAGCAATTCTCCTGCCTCAGCCTCCCGAGTAGCTGGGATTACAGGCACCCACCACAACATGCCCGGCTAGTTTTTATATTTTCAGTAGAGATGGGGTTTCCCCATGTTGGCCAGGCTGGTCTCGAACTCCCAACTTCAGGTGATCCACCAGCCTCGGTCTCCCAAAGTGCTGGGATTACAGGCGTGAGCCGCCGCGCCCGGCCGAGTTCTTAAATGATTCTATGTATTGGTCTTCTCTGCGATACACGTGGTTTGAAAATCTTTCCTCCCAGTCCGTGGTCTGTATTTTCATCTTCTTCACAAGGTCTGTTGCGGGCACCAGTTTTTAATTTTGATGAATTCCAATTTATCAAATCTCCCTTTCATGGACTGGTGTCAAGTCTAAGAGTAATTTCCCTATAGTTTCATATTTAAGTCTGTGATCCATTTTGAATTAATTTTTGCATAAGGTGTGAGACTTGGGTCAAAGTTCCTTTGTGTTTGGCCTATGAATGTCAGAGCCTGAATCTCCCAAAGTTTCTCTCCTGCATCCCTTATTCACTGTTGTTTATTTATTGAAATATTTCCCGCAGGAGATCCCGGGGGCCTGGGGTGCATGAGTGAGCTGTGCCTGCCCCTGGACCCCGAGTTTACTGTCCCATCCAGAGGTCGAGGGCACCCTGGTCCTGGACACACCCCAACCCCTCCCGGGGCAGCCTTGGGATCTGGGTGTCCACGTCAGGTCCCACGAAACAGCCACAAGGACCAGAGCCACCTGGGACCATGGTGGGACGTGGACCCTCACAGTGCAGAGACAGGGAGCTGAGCCCCGTCTACTTAGCCACCCCGGGATACGGCAGTGGGCAGCACGGACCCTCCTGTATACTGACAACGCTGAAAGGAGAATGTCTGGATACACAGGGCTACACACGGACCCTCCTGTATACTGACAACGCTGAAAGGAGAATGTCTGGATACACAGGGCTACACACGGACCCTCCTGTATACTGACAACATTGAAATGAGAACATCTGGATACACAGGGCTACACACGGACCCTCCTGTATACTGACAACGCTCAAATGAGAACATCTGGATACACAGGGCTACACACGGACCCTCCTGTATACTGACAAAGCTCAAATGAGAACATCTGGATACACAGGGCTACACACGGACCCTCCTGTATACTGACAACGCTGAAAGGAGAATGTCTGGATACACAGGGCTACAGAGGGTAGACGGGTGGCTCCTCGGGCTGGAAGCGGGAGCTGTTGTTTAACGGCTGCAGAGTTTCCATTTCGGAAGACGAAAGGGCTGGACGTGGACAGTGGTGATGGCCGCACTGCGGTGTGGATAACGCCACTGCACTGCACACTTAAAAGTGGTTAAAATGGTAACTTTTGTGTTATGTGTATTTTACCACCATAAAAAAAAGAAAAAAAAATCCCTTATCTACAAAAGACTTCAGACTAAGGCCTCCCGAGCCGGGAAGAGGTACTTCATTGCACATTTAATGGTTCATGCAGCATTCAGAGCAGAGATAAGGGGGGGACGGCTCACAGGTCCACAGGAACGTCACAGGCACAGGCGGGACACGGCGACGTGGCCGGGGCTGGGCGGGGAGGGGGGCCCCACGCGTCGTAACCACCAGCAGGGGAGCGGCTGCAACGAGCAGCCTCGGACCAAGGACAGCCTCCCCAGGCTGCACGGGACGGGAGCAACATCGGGTGAACTGCAATGGCCTCACTTGTCTTTCGGGGCACCCAGGAATCCCCTGGGAAGCTTCTCTGCACTGGCCTCACCCCTTCGGGCCTGGCTGGCTCACGTCATCACCGTGGGACCCAAAACACATTTAAGGGACAAGTCGGTTGAGTGGGTCGGGGTGTGTGGGGCCCGTGGCTGGCTTGACTTCTGTCTTTCCCTAACATCAACTTGCCCTGGGTGCACTTTCTAAGGAAGGTGAGGACGGCCTGCTGGAGTCCCGCCAGCCCCTCCCAACGGAACTTCGAGCCCGGCCCCCCTACCGGGGTCTACCTGCGGCCGTGGCCCTGGCTCCCAAGGCAGGAGTCCTGTGTTTCTTGGCGCCCGGCTTCCTCTCCAGTTACAGGCAAAATCAATCTCACAGCGCAGGGACTCTCCCACCCCGGCATCCGCAGCAGGGCCCCTTGGGGAGGTGGGGGTACAGTGGGGCGGGCAGGGGTACACATTTGTGGGAGGGGCCTTGACTTCTTTCTTCAGCCTCGACTCCCTGCTCTCAGCCTCATCTCCCCTGGGGGGCAGCCCCTTTTGACACACTCTTGCCCACACTCGGACCTCTATCTGGGGGACCGGACCTCACAGGGTCTCCAGGCCCCAGGGGCAACGTCCCGGCCTGGGTTCTGGGGAGGACCGATCCTCAAGCATCTCCAGGAGACTGGCGGGGGTGGGGTGGGCCCCCCAGGACAAGCCCGCAGAGGCGGCCGGGGAGGCGTGTGGGGAGGAAGCTGGCCTGTCCCTTCCTTGATCTTGGGATGCGTTTTGTCCGCTTGTCCTTTGATTTGGAAATGCACAAGGTGATCATTTATTCCAAAAAGTGAGTCCAGGGAAGGGGCAGTCCCCACGCTGCTGGGACCCAGCCCCACCTGGCCCACACCCACACTGCGGTTCCCGGGCCCCCAACACAGACGAGCACGGCACGGCCACCACACTGGGGAGCTGGGGCTGCAGGGCGGGAGCTGTGCTCAGACGGTGAGGGAGATGAAGCTGTTGTAACGCTGAATGTTCCTCTTGAGGATCTCAGAACAGGGCCCCAGCACACGCTCGAAGCGGGGCCGGTCCAGCTTCACACACTTGAGGGGCCCCCGGGCCACGACGGTGGCCGCCCGGGGCCGGTTCAGCAGCAGCGCAATCTCCCCTGGGGGGGTGAAGAGAGAGGTCAGGGCCGGGCCTGGGGGTCCTGAGGCCGCAGCAGGGAAAGGTTATGCCCAGGACCCTGGAAGCGGCTCCCTTTCAAGGATAGGATGTGCCAGGCACATTCGAATTTCAAACGACCTTGTAGCATAAGTATAGCCCAAGAACTATTTGGGATATACTTATGCTAATGAATTGTTTATTATCTGAAATTCACATTCAGCTAGGCATTGTCCTGCACTTTTTTGGGCAGTCCTGCAGGAATGCCCAGGTGTGCCCAGGCCTCCCTCAGGACCCCGACCCCCAGCTGCAGGAAAGCCCAGGTGTGCCCAGGCCTCCCTCAACCCCACCCACCCCCAGCTGGTGGCTGATGGCTACACTGTGCCCCCTCATCCCAGAAGCAGGAGGCTGCTTCCCCCAAGGTCATGTCCTCTGGGGCACCCCACATCCAGGGCTGGTTGCTCCTGGGGACCCAAGTGTGGCCCTGGGACCTCAATTTGGGGGAATAGGACTGAGCCTTCTGTTGCAGCCACACTGGGGCTCAGCCAAGCCCCACTACAAGGCCCCAGGGAAGCCCCCCAGCAGCTCCTCACCTCCAGGCCCTTCCCAAGACCCCAAATGAGATGGCCACAGCCGTGCGAGGGAGGGGACACCCACTGGACTCACCGAAGTAGTCAGAGGGTCCCAGGCGCCCCACCTCCACGTACTCCTCATTGGGGGACCGGCGCTGCAGCACGGACGCGGTGCCCTGCAGGTGGAGATGGAGGGACGTGAGTGCCAGCCAGGCGGGTGCAGGGTGGGACGCACGTGAGGGGTCACCACTCAAACCCCCACCTCCCGCCCGGGTCCTTCCCCGGAGCCACTGCCACGACCACATCACCACCCAAACCCCCACCTCCCGCCCGGGTCCTTCCCCGGAGCCACTGCCACGACCACGTCACCACCCAAACCCCCACCTCCCGCCCGGGTCCTTCCCCGGAGCCACTGCCACGACCACGTCACCACCCAAACCCCCACCTCCCGCCCGGGTCCTTCCCCGGAGCCACTGCCACGACCACGTCACCACCCAAACCCCCACCTCCCGCCCGGGTCCTTCCCCGGAGCCACTGCCACGACCACGTCATCACCCAAACCCCCACCTCCCGCCCGGGTCCTTCCCCGGAGCCACTGCCACGACCACGTCACCACCCAAACCCCCACCTCCCGCCCGGGTCCTTCCCCGGAGCCACTGCCACGACCACGTCACCACCCAAACCCCCACCTCCCGCCCGGGTCCTTCCCCGGAGCCACTGCCACGACCACGTCACCACCCAAACCCCCACCTCCCGCCCGGGTCCTTCCCCGGAGCCACTGCCACGACCACGTCACCACCCAAACCCCCACCTCCCGCCCGGGTCCTTCCCCGGAGCCACTGCCACGACCACGTCACCACCCAAACCCCCACCTCCCGCCCGGGTCCTTCCCCCGAGCCACTGCCACGACCACGTCACCACCCAAACCCCCACCTCCCGCCCGGGTCCTTCCCCGGAGCCACTGCCACGACCACGTCACCACCCAAACCCCCACCTCCCGCCCGGGTCCTTCCCCGGAGCCACTGCCACGACCACGTCACCACCCAAACCCCCACCTCCCGCCCGGGTCCTTCCCCGGAGCCACTGCCACGACCACGTCACCACCCAAACCCCCACCTCCCGCCCGGGTCCTTCCCCGGAGCCACTGCCACGACCACGTCACCACCCAAACCCCCACCTCCCGCCCGGGTCCTTCCCCGGAGCCACTGCCACGACCACGTCACCACCCAAACCCCCACCTCCCGCCCGGGTCCTTCCCCGGAGCCACTGCCACGACCACGTCACCACCCAAACCCCCACCTCCCGCCCGGGTCCTTCCCCGGAGCCACTGCCACGACCACGTCACCACCCAAACCCCCACCTCCCGCCCGGGTCCTTCCCCGGAGCCACTGCCACGACCACGTCACCACCCAAACCCCCACCTCCCGCCCGGGTCCTTCCCCGGAGCCACTGCCACGACCACGTCACCACCCAAACCCCCACCTCCCGCCCGGGTCCTTCCCCGGAGCCACTGCCACGACCACGTCACCACCCAAACCCCCACCTCCCGCCCGGGTCCTTCCCCGGAGCCACTGCCACGACCACGTCACCACCCAAACCCCCACCTCCCGCCCGGGTCCTTCCCCGGAGCCACTGCCACGACCACGTCACCACCCAAACCCCCACCTCCCGCCCGGGTCCTTCCCCGGAGCCACTGCCACGACCACGTCACCACCCAAACCCCCACCTCCCGCCCGGGTCCTTCCCCGGAGCCCCTGCCATCATCACATCCAATGCTGGTGCTTCTCCCGTTCCCGGCACCGGCAACCAGGGCATCTGAGCACCGCGGGACCTGCCCAGAGACCACCGTCCGGCCTGGCCCAGCTCCCATTTTTGTTCAGACACACAGACAGCTCCTTGAAATGGGACTCATCGCCGAGGCGAGTGGAGGAGCCAGGAGGGGATGCGCTGGGACCTTCCCTGGGGGGTCGGTATCTTTGTCACGGGGCTGCCGGGCTCCAAGCTGACCTTGGACCAACTCTCAAGGACTGGGAGCTCGTCCAGGCATCCCGGCCTCCCCGGGGGAAGGGGGGGCGCTGTCTCAGGGTCACACACCCACTAAGCACCCTCCTGACCCCCGACACGGGGAAGTGGGGAGGGGTCTGCGGGTTGCCCAGATCAATGATTAACACAGACACCGTGGGCAGAATATCACAGGGCACTGCCGCAGAACGTGCTACACACAGATCCAGCCTGCGGACGGCGAGGCTGGGGTAGCTGAATGTCCCCTGGACTCTGGTCCCTCCAGGGCCCCAGGTGTGGAAACCGTGGCCCAGCACAGGGAGAGTGTGGGCTGTGTGGCCAGACGCGGCTGCCGTGTCACTGTCCCCACCTGAGACTCTGCTTGCTGGGAACCTAGGAATCTTCCCCTGACACCTAGAGCTGCTGTGAAGACACACTAGAGAGGCTTCCTCTGAACAGCCAGGGAAACGGTCCGTCCTCAACACCAGACACCCCCAACAGGTGCTGATGAACGTAGCTCTGTCGCCGGCCCTGCATGCCGCTGGCCTCAGACACTTCCCAAATTCCACCCTGAGCAGCTCTCTCAGCACCATGCTCTGACCCGTCCCTAGTCCCTGGAGGCAGGGCCCCGCGTCTACTGCAGCAGTGCACCTGCGTGAGGAATGTCGTCCCATTTTACAGCCGGGGAAGCTGAGGCCCAGGAAGGTGGCAGCACCTGCAGCCTGGCCCTCCAGGGTCCAGAGACGGCACCATCCGGGTACCCAGGGATCACGTCCCCACAGCCCCAGCCGGCCTGGCAGACGGCGGCCCTCTCAGAGCAGCCGCTCGTGGAGAACAAACACTTCATTTCAAGGTGGGCTCGGTTCACCCTGGCTCACCCAGACCCAGCCTCATCAAATGCCAGCCAGGCTGTGCCGGGGTTAATGAGTAACTCCCCACCTCATCACAGTCTGGGAGAGACGTGGGTCAGGAGACCCTGCTGGTGCCCGCCATGCCTGGAATCTCCAGGCACCAATTGGCAGCCCCTCTGAGAGCCAGACCCCCGCCCTGGCCCCTGATCCGGCCGTGGGGCCACTCGGCTCCCAGGCCTCTGCCGTGTTTATGAATTCAGCTGATGGATGAGCAGGACGTGTAAACAGACCAGGCGGCCGAGTGCCGCCACTGTGGACAGGGGGAGACAGGGAGCGTGACCTCAGCCAGGTGCCCACAGACTCAGACCCCGGGCACTGGAGAGAGGGAAGACTCCGTGGGCCCCCACCCACAGGAACAGCTCCCGGCCCTCCTCCCGGTCCTGGCACTGGCTCAGGCCAGTCCCGGGCACAGCTCTGGGCTCTGAGGCCCATGCGGAGGCAGATGGCGGAGGGTGAAACTCGTGGGCTCTGAAGCCACCGGCCCCAGCCTTCCCATAGGTGAGAACTCTCTGCTTCCTGGTCTTTGAAGCTGTGGCCACCCTGAGAATTCAGTGCAAGAAAATTTGGTTAGACAGGGTCTGGAGCGGGCGAGAAAACTTAGTTAGATGGGGTCTGGAGCAGGCCAAACCCCCCGCGCAGGAGAACCGCTGTGAGCAGTGTTATTTGTCTGGACAGCCCGTCAGGCTGACCTTGAGGACAGACGTCATTGATGTGCCCTTTGTGGCCATTTTTAACAGCTTTCTGTTTTACAGCTGGGATTATTTTCCTCTCTCAGAATCCAGGCGATGAACCTGAAGGCCTCTGGTTCACAGGATTACTTGGTGAAACCTGGGTGTGGAACAATGTTCAGGTGCTTTTGACCCCAAATAGCAGAAAACCCAAATTGAGGCTGCTAAGGTCTAATAAAGGCCACGGATCCCAGAGCCAGAGGATGGGAAGGCCACGGATCCCACAGAGCCAGAAGACGGGGAGGCCAAGGATCCCACAGAGCCAGAAGACGGGGAGGCCACGGATCCCACAGAGACAGAAGACGGGGAGGCCACGGATCCCACAGAGACAGAAGACGGGGAGGCCACGGATCCCACAGAGACAGAAGATGGGGGAGGCCACAGATCCCACAGAGACAGAAGATGGGGGAGGCCACGGATCCCACAGAGCCAGAAGATGGGGAGGCCACAGATCCCACAGAGACAGAAGACGGGGAGGCCATGGATCCCACAGAGACAGAAGACGGGGAGGCCACGGATCCCACAGAGCCACAAGATGGGGAGGCCACGGATCCCAAAGAGACAGAAGACGGGAAGGCCACGGATCCCACAGAGCCAGAAGATGGGGAGGCCACGGATCCCACAGAGACAGAAGACGGGGAGGCCACGGATCCCACAGAGCCACAAGATGGGGAGGCCACGGATCCCACAGAGCCGGAAGATAGGGGAGGGCTCCCAGGCCCATTCCGTGGCTTGGAGGTGGCAGGGACCCAGCCTTGCTCTCGCCTCCTGCTCTGGGACCTCGGGGAGGTGCAAGGTCCTCAATCAGGTCCCTCATGGTGGCACAGAGGCTGCTATGGCTCCAGGAGTCACCACAGGCCACCCCTACACCATCAGCAAAAAGAGAGAATCTGCCTCTTTCTCCTGCACTTCTCTCCTCAGCAGTGAGAAACCTTTCCAGAAACTCCTGGAAACATCCCCTCACTCCTCACTGGCCAGAGAGGGTCTCACGCTTGCCCTAAACCAGTTGCTGGGGAATATGACCCATGGGACTGGACGTGCCCCGCTCTGGGGTGGGGCTGAGGACTGGGATTCTGCCAGAAAGGAAGAGGCAGGGATGGATCTGGGGATCCTCCACGGGGCTGCTGTGCCGACTGCTCCCGGACACACTGCGTGCTTTGTCACTCGTCACGCTGTCTGGGTGCATGAGCACACTGGCCGTGCTCAGTCGTCTCCGGAATCCGGTTCTAAGTGGCGGCATCTCCTAGATGCCATTTGGAAATCGGCAGCATAAGTACCACAAAGATGCCTTTTTTTAATTGGAGGCATTCTCACTCTTCACACACCCTGATAGGAAAGGATGCACAGGTATCTTCAGGCTGGACCCTTCTCCGAGGCTCTGCAGAGATGTGGTTTGTAAACCTCTGCTGTCTTTCCCTCCAGCCCGGCCAGGGAGGGACCGACCACTGTCTGGGCAGCTGCTGCACCCCAGACCTTCGCATGCCCCCTCTTTCAGGGTCCCTGCATGTTGTGGGGGGCATGAATTTCTCCACTTCGCAGATGGAAGCCCAGAGAGGTTGAGCAACTTAGCCAAGGCCACACAGTCAGAGTCCCGCCGCCTCCACAAGCAGATGACGTCCAGCCCTACCCGAAGGCTGCGGTCACCCACGGTGGTGACCAGCACACCTGGCTCACAGGCCCTGTTGCAGGAGGGGTGCTGCGGATTGGCAGAGGGGAGCCTGGGAGGCAGACCCAGGCGGCGTGGGCTTGCAGCCAGGCCCCCCACCTCGATGCACACCTGGCTGCCCCCGCTCCGGGGACTCAGCCAGGTACAAGCTGTCTTCATCCCGCCTGTGCTCCTCCCAGCAGTGCGGCCCCCTCCGGGCCCCTGTCTCCCGCTTGCATATACCCTGGGAGTGGCCAGCACGAATTTTGCTTCAAGGATGCTCAGCTCCTGGCTGTCTCCAAGCTCCCAGGCACCCCCAGGCCACCCTGCACCCCTAAAGCCTTTGTGAGAACCACCATGAAGCCCCTGAGCAGAACACGGCTCGGGTGGGGGCATTCGTGCTTCCCACCAAGAGTGACTGGATGCCCCTCCACGTGCCGACCCCTCAGAGGCACCCCAGAGGCCACCAAAGCAAACCCACCCGCCCCCACCCGTCACCCCCAAACACAGCTTCACCCAGTTTCTGCTGCGACATGGGTTTGCCTGATGTGAATGCAACCCTGCAACGGGCAGCCCTCGGATAATTAGAAGGGCCTCTGGGGACGTCCAGGAATGCAGTCACTAAAAGGGATAAAATGCTGTCAATAATGCAGAACAATCTTCCGAACGGAGTCATTCTGCTTTTGGAATTTGTATTCTTAGGAGTCACTGCCGAGACGGCCGGCAGGGGCCCCACCCGTGAGACAAAGGGATCGGTCCCTGAGGCGTCCGCGTTCATCCCTCCCGGAAAGGGCTGCGGCACAGCTGGACAGGAGAGGCTGAGGCCGGAGGAAGGTGTTTGGTGGCTGTGGATCGGGAACTGTTCCCCACGCACCTCCGGCATGTCGACCCCCTGCCTTTAAGATCAAGTTCATCCTTTCACACCTTCTCCAAACACACCCCAGTAGAGCTGTGTCTTGAGCTCAGATGCCATGTTTCTGGAATGGAGAGGGGAACGCTGCCTCTGTCCCTGGGGCCGGGAAAGTCTGCGTCATAAAAGACACAGGTGCCTCCCCCGGCTCCCAGGGTACTGAAGGGTCCCCGTGCAAAGCTACCAAGTTCACGTGAACTAAACGCGGCCACTCAGCTGCCCCTTGCCCTCCCACAGCCGACCCCCACCTCTGACCACCCGAGCTGCAGAGAACCAGGTGCGGCCCCTCCCACCCCTGGCCTGGGCTGGGCAGCTTCCGTTTCCAACCAGAGTCCGGGAGGAACTGGGAGGAGGGGAGCGTGGTCTCCTCGGCGGAGTCTGGTGGCCACGGGACTCCCTCCTCCTGCCCTCCCATCTCCACCAGGATCAGAAGCCAAGGAGGGAAAGAGGCAGGACCCTCAGAGCCCAGAAGACCTGGGTTCAAATCCCTTCCCCACGTCTCAGCCGCGTGACACCCGTGGCCAGGCCCCTGGTGGAGCTACGAGTCGGGAGGGCCACACGGGTCAGACACTCGCCCACCTGACACACACAACCATCGCTTATCAAGAAAGGGAGACATTTCTCTGTTCTTTCCACTGCACTGTTGCAGGGACTGTTTGTTACAGCAGCTCGGCCTGTCTCCCTAGCTGATACACCACCCTACACACTGACGGTGGTGACAGTCCCCGTCCTGTGCCTGCCCACCCGTGGACATCTGTGCCAGATGCCTGAGTCCGAAAGCAGAAAGGGAACAGCAGAGGAAGGAGAAACAGGATGGACATGGGCCAGGAGGGGCAGGGGTGCCGACCTCCGGCAGGCAGAATCCAGCATTCCCACGACATGGGCGGCTGCCGCAACCACCACGTGCCCTCGGTTTCCGGGAGGCCCAGCTTGAGATGCGCCACGGGTCTCTCAAGCCATCGAAAGCTCTGGAAATAGACACTCCTGTCCAACTCCACTTCCCAGACTGCCACGAGGCAGCACAGACACTCTCAGGAGGATTGAGAGTCTGGGTTTTTTTGGGCTGGAAAAACATGCTTGCCAAAACTCTAGGTCATACTCCCCAAATTTTCTCACTATTGATTCTAACCCGACTCTAAAAATAACCCGGTGGCACAAACCTGGGAGGAGACACCGCAGAACGTCCTGCCCTGGCCGTTTTGTCCTGCCCTGGCCGTCGTCCGCAGCAGGGGAATCACAAAGGATTCATTTTCCTTGCAACTATTTTGATTTTTAAAAATTTCCTGCAAAATCAGGTCAGACATGGTGGCTCACGCCTGTAATCCCAGCACTTTGGGACGCCGAGGTGGGAGGACACCTTGAGGCCAGGAGTTTGAGACCAGCCTGGGCAACACAGTGAGACCCCACCTCTTAAAAAAAAAAAAGAAAAAGAAAAAAAACACAAAAATGTTGGGGTGTGCTGGCATGTGCCTGTGGTCCCAGCTACTCAGGAGGCTGAGGTGGGAGGATCACTGCAGCCCAGGAGTTGGAGACCAGCCTGGCTGGCAAAGCAGAACTCTGTCTCTAATAATGACATGCTTTGGCTGTGTCCCCACCCAAATCTCATCTTGAGTTGTAGCTCCCATAATCCCCATGTGTTGTGGGAGGGACCCAGGGGGCGGTAACTGAATCATGGCAGGGGGGTGATGGTTTTATAAGGGGCTTTCCCCGCTTTGCTCAGCTTTCATTTTCTTTCCTGCTGCCCTGTGAAGAGGTACCTTCCACCATGATTGTAAGTTTCCTGAGACCTCCCCAGCCAGGCAGAATCACAAGCGATTAAACCTCTTTTCTTTATAAATTACCCAGTCTCAGGCATTTCTTCATAGCAGTGTGAGAATGAACTAATACAAATAATAATAATAATAATAATACTAAATATATTTTAAAAGAAACTTAGTATCACTATCATAAATGGAAACTGCTATCACTTTCCATAAATCAAAAAGTAACTAAAAGATTAAGCACAGCTGGAAAGGTGTTCAACACACGAGCTTAACCCAGGCTTCCCCCTGACCTGGCCAGGAACAAATGGGACTGAGGAGGCTCCTGTCCCGCACCTTGGGCCACGTCATCAGCACCAAAATCGGGCTGCAAACCAAGAGTTGAAGAGTCTGGGTCCAGCCCCAGCTCTGCAATGCACCAGCCAGTCTCAGGCGAGGCCTGTAACTGCTTCAGCCTCAGCTGCCTCATCTGTTAAATGGGACAATGCCAACCAATGTTACAGAGCAGCGGTGAGGCCAAATTACCCCAGCTCCAGGAGTTCCAGCACGTCAGATGAGACAGTCATCATGAGGGCAGCGACCGTGAGTGAACCTAAGAGCGGACAGACACCAAATGCCTTCTCAGGGCCGCGGGGGCCACGACACGTTCCTCCCTCCAGTGAGACTCCTCAGAGCCTGGAAAATTCAGGCTCACTCCAGTGCCTTTACGTTTCCTGTGCACACATTTCCTGCCTGTGTGCTTCTGGACTTAGGCAGAAGCAGAATCCTATACATACGCACACATGTGTGAACACACACACACAGATGCACATTTCTGCATGCAAACACCTGTGCACACACACCTGTGCACACACACACTGGTACGTGCATACATACATGCACGCACACCCCACACACATGCAAACACAAGCACAGACGCACACACACCTGTGCATACATGCACACACAGGCACACACACACACACCTGTGCACAAAAGCACATGCCTATGCACACACACATGCACACTTTGCACACATGCACAAACACAGGCACACATGCCTGTGCACACACACATGCACACACACCTAGACACAAACACACAGGCACACATGCCTGTGCACACACGCACACATCCACACAGAGAATGGAACCAGCCCCTGCCTCTAAAGCACTCCCAGGTAGCTCTGTGATTTCTCCTGAATAAATAAACCCCATGGATGCATTTTTATGTTTTTTTAAGCAACCGTTGCAATAACTGTTTTTTCCACATAGAAGGTAATTTCACCTGAAGCTCCCTTCCACCCAAATCCCTTTCTGCTCCCTCAGGCGGTGACTCCTCGGAGCGTTCCTGAGCTGCGTGCAGGCTCCAGGTGTCTCGGAGGTGACCGAGCTGCTCCTCCGCTGTTTGTTTCGGGAGCCTGAGCCACTTCCCTGCAATCGTCCGCTGCCCGCTCCTCAGGCCCGGCCGGCCGAGACGGAACTGATGTACGTCACACACCCTGGGCTGCAAACCGTCCTCAGAACAACAGCAAAAACACACCTCAGCGGGTGAGCCGCCCAAGGTCAGCTCCTGTGCCAACGTTTAATGGATCATCCATGAGGTCTGGGGCCCGGCAAAGGCACGGCCCAGCAGCTTCTGTGGGAAAACAAGCCGTTCCCGCGGACGTCGGCGCCAGGGCTTGGGGTGGGAACAGGTGCAGGGCTGCGTCCCCCCCCGCCTGCGTGCCAGAGTGAGGCAGGCCCGGCCCCGTGTGAGACGAGCTTTTCCTTCTGCAAACCCAGTTATCCCCTCGGTTCTCTCTGCAGCCAGGCACTGTCCGTCCTGGGACCTACACGGCTGCCACGGAAGCTCCGGTGGGTGCTCCCGGCGCGGCCGGTGGGGGCGAGATGCCTGTGGCTGCGCCAGCTCCCACAGTTAGGTGAGAAGCGTGGAAGGAAAGGGGCATGTGGCTGCCCGGGCCCTGCCCTCAATGCCCTTCCGTGGCCCAGTTACTCCCGGCCATCTGTGTGGGAGTCTCTGCAGGCTCCGGGGAACCAGGGCGAGCATAGGCTCCGGGCTACAGAGGCTCCTGCTGCCTGCCAGGCGGGGAGGTGGGGGCAGCCCTTCCTGCTCCAGCCCCAGGCACCTCTCAGGGTGGGTGGGAGAGCTCACTGCCTGTCACAGCCTTGCCTGAGGTTCATGTGGCTTCAACCCCAAGCATCGCCCTGTCGCCTCCAGCTCCACAGGCCCAGCCCAACTCCTTGTCAGCCCCTGTTAGGCGTCTCTGTCCACAGGACTCCTCCCAGATGACGGCAGACACCTCCCTCCGCCTCACCTCCCAGCCAGGGGTCACCAGCACTGAGGATTCTGCCCCCTGCAGAGCCTGGAATGCATCCCCTCCAGCCCTCTCCACCAGGCCTGCACCCATCACCTGCAGTGGGCCAAGCCCTGGCCTCCAGGACCTCTCACACCCTTTCCTCCATCACTGCCCCTCCATCTGCCTGGTCAAACCAGGTTCCAGAAAGAGTTCTTAAAGGGTCTCTGTCACACACAGATCACAACCAATCTGCCCATCACAGCTTCACGGCCAGCAGCATTTCATCGTCCCTCCAGCTGTTCTCTTCCTCCCTGGATCTTCTTTGCAAGGCCATGGGGTCCATGCCCCCCAACCATGACTCCCCCCACCATGCTGATCCCCAGCCAGATGCCCCGACCCCAGTGGAGATGCCCAGACCACAGCAGAGATGCCCCGACCCCAGCGGAGATGCCCCGACCCCAACCGAGATGCCCCGACCACAGTGGAGATGACCTGACCCCCCCTGAGATGCCCTGACCCCAACGGAGATACCCTGACCCCAGCAGAGATGCCCCGACCCCAGCCGAGATGCCCTGACCCCCCCCGAGATGCCTTGACCCCAGCGGAGATGCCCCGACCCCAGTGGAGATGCCCTGACCCCCCCTGAGATGCCCCGACCCCAACGGAGATACCCTGACCCCAGCAGAGATGCCCCGACCCCAACCGAGATGCCCCGACCCCAACCGAGATGCCCCGACCCCAGCCGAGATGCCCTGACCCCCCCTGAGATGCCCTGACCCCAGCCGAGATGCCCCGACCCCACCTGAGATGCCCCGACCCCAGCCGAGATGCCCCGACCCCAGCCGAGATGCCCCGACCCCAGCCGAGATGCCCCGACCCCAGCCGAGATGCCCCGACCCCAGCGGAGATGCCCCGACCCCAGCGGAGATGCCCCGACCCCAGCCGAGATGCCCCGACCCCAGCGGAGATGCCCCGACCGTAGCGGAGATGCCCCGACCCCAGCGGAGATGCCCCGACCCCAGCGGAGATGCCCCGACCCCACCTGAGATGCCCCGACCCCAGCCGAGATGCCCCGACCCCAGCCGCGATGCCCCGACCCCAGCCGCGATGCCCCGACCCCAGCCGAGATGCCCCGACCCCAGCCGAGATGCCCCGACCCCAGCGGAGATGCCCCGACCGCAGTGGAGATGCCCTGACCCCAGTGGAGATGCCGTGACCCCAACGGAGATGCCCTGACCCCAGCCGAGATACCCTGACCCCACCTGAGATGCCCTGACCCCAGCGGAGATGCCCTGACCCCAGCGGAGATGCCCCGACCCCAGCCGAGATACCCTGACCCCACCTGAGATGCCCCGACCCCAGCCGAGATGCCCCGACCCCAGCCGAGATGCCCCGACCCCAGCCGAGATGCCCCGACCCCAGCCGAGATGCCCTGACCCCACCTGAGATGCCCTGACCCCACCTGAGATGCCCTGACCCCAGCCGAGATGCCTCGACCCCAGCCGAGATGCCCTGACCCCACCTGAGATGCCCTGACCCCAACGGAGATGCCCTGACCCCAGCCGAGATGCCCTGACCCCACCTGAGATGCCCTGACCTCAACGGAGATGCCCTGACCCCAGCCGAGATACCCTGACCCCAGCAGAGATGCCCTGACCCCAACGGAGATGCCCTGACCCCAGCAGAGATGCCCTGACCCCAGCGGAGATGCCCTGACCCCAGCAGAGATGCCCTGACCCCAGCGGAGATGCCCCGACCCCAGCCGAGATGCCCTGACCCCAGCCTGCCATTTCAGCCGTTGCTTTCTCAGCCAAGTCCCAATCTTTGGATGAACAGACATTGATTCCTTCCAGGTACTGACCAGGGTGCTGGACACCAGAAACCTAATGGGAGCTCATGAAATCTCCAATGTGACTTTGCAGCAACCCCGACCTGTCCACACACCAGCACCTCTCATCCTAGGAGAGCCTGGGCCTGGAATGGACACAGCTTCTGCTTCCTGGGATCAAATGTGCCCCCAGCCCTCCAGGCAGCCACCAGGGCAGGTGCAGGTGGGCAGGCACCTAGACCCAACCCAGAGCTGATGTCCTGTGCCCTCGGCCCCCACCCTGAGGGTCCTCTGAGAGCACCTGCCAGGTCAGGCTGCACGTCCGCCCCGGGACCCCCTCCACGGGATACTCCAGTTTTCTTTTTCAATGAGTCTAAAAACCCTCCACAGGCTGCCTCTGCAGACACCATTCCTTATGCCGAAAGGAAGGGGTGCTGCTGCTGAGAGCCCAGGCTGTGCGCTGTCCACTCAGCGGGCATCCAACAGCCCCCTGGCTTGGGTGGGCCAAGACCCACAATGTCCCAGCCCCAGGGGACCCCAAAGCTGCTTCAGCCTCTGCAACCTCTGCATGCTGGGTGTGTGTGTGCATGCGTGTGTGCACGTGGGAGTGTCTGCACAGGTGTGTGTATGGGTGTGTGTTATTGTGTGCACAGGTATGTGTATGCACTGATGTGTGTGTGCACGTGTGTGTGTGTGCATGGGTCTGCTTGGAGTGTGTATGTGGGTGTGCTCAGGTGTGCATGCATGTCTGTATGTACGTGTGTGTGTGCACGTGGGTCTGTGTGCGTTGTGTACATACATGTGTGTGCTCGGGTGTGCATGCATGTCTGTGTGTGCATGGGTGTGTGTGTGTGCAGGTGTGTTAACTGTTACCAGTATACATGTGTGAGTGTATGCACAGGTGTGGACGTGTGCAGGTGTCCATGTGTACGCTGGTCAGTGTGCATGGGTGTGCAGACAGGCATGTGTGTCACTGTGGGGTGTGCATGGGTGTGCACAGCTATGCATGTGTGTGCACTATGTGTGTACGCGTGTGTGCACAGGTGTGCCTGTGTCCATGTGCGCATGGATCAGTGTGTGTGCATGGGTTGTGGGTGTGTATATGTGCATGTGTGCGCACATGCGCATGGGTTAGTATATGCATTGGTGTGCATAGGTGCACACTTGCTGATTATGTTCTAAAGAGGCAGAAAGCACTTTCGAGCCTGGCCCGGCTCCAGCTTCCTCCATTGACAATTCAGCAGCCCCCCTCTGCCCGCTCCCCACTTCCCGTTCTGATCCTGGTGTTCCCAAAGGGTCTCCTCCCTCCCTGTTCAGTCTCCCCACAGAGACCATACCCCATGCAGCCACCACCCCATCATTCTGGACCTGCGCCTCAGCCTAGTGGGCCCCTCTGGGTCCAGCCAGAGCTGTGGCTCCTGGACACCCCTGTGGGAACCTGAGACTTAGAATCTGGATGGACGGGAGGTGGGGCCAGGGTGGGACACAGGCCGCCGCCCCCAGCGTCAGCCCATCCAGGCTCAGGCCTCCTCCCAGGTCCTCCCGTGGCTCCGTGGCCAGCCTCAACCTCCGCCCTTGCTCCCTCTGGGAGGACTCTTGTGTTCCCAGCAATCCTGGCCCTGTCTCGGTGGCTCGAAGCTTTCCACTGCCTTCCAGGCAAGGCCACGTCCTCTCCATGTGGGCAGTCACACACTCAGGTCCCCGCCCCACCACACTCAGGCCCGCGACTCCAGCCACAGTGACACCTCTATGCCTCTGCACACACTGTTCCCTCAGCCTGGAGGGCATTCCTGGGCCTCTTCCTGCAGCATCCCCAGAAACTGGCCCAGGGCGCCAGCACTGACTCCAGCAGTGCCCAGACGCATCTACAAATCCTCACAGCTCAGGGGAGGGGGGATCGGCCGGCCAGGACCAACACGCCCAGGGCACCACACCAGCTCCTTGGACACTGCCCGTCTGCCCAGAGAGAGTCTCATGCTCAGAGAGGCTATAAATATATGCCGGACAGTCAAGAGTTTCCGTCGCCAACCAGAAGAGCTGAGCAAAAGGTGAAATAAACATCCAGTGGCTGCAAATTAATTGATTTTTATCTTGCCTGAATTGCTATTTAAAACTGGTCTGGTGATTGTGGGGAGTTTCTGAAGGACTCAGCAGGACGGATGAGGCACATGGGACGTTTTCTGGGCCTCTGCGTAGCTGCGGTGCTTGACTGGGCTAGCTCAGACTCCATGAGGGTCTGGACTTCAGACTTGGCTCAGCCAGGTGGCTGAGGACATGGTACCTCACTTCTCCAAGCCTCAGTTTCCCCACTGTAAAATAAACCTATCCAGAATCCACCAGGTTCTGGGGAGATTTAGGCAAGGATGTGGGTACCCCTGGAACACTGCCAAGGGCTTTACCTCTGCAAAAGGCTAGGGGTTATCAGTTGGTGAGGTCTGAACTCATGGAATTTTCCTCTCAGTGTGTTTTCTCATGAGACATATTGGGAGGATAACGGTCATTACCTCAGAGACTCATAAGGATTAAATAAGTTAAATATGGAAATGTTTGAGACAGAGTAAAAGCTAAAAAAGTGTTAGTCACCATCACTGCCACCTTTATCATTACCATTACCATCATCATCATCATCATCATCACTATCACCATCGTCACCATCCTCACCATCACCTTCATCATCACCACCTTCACCATATCATCATCACCTCCACCATCACCACCACCACCATCATCACCATCACCACAACCACCATGGCCCTCTTCACCAGGACCATCATCATCATCATCACTATCATCACCTTCATCATCACCATGACATCATCATCACCATCTTCACCAACTCATCACCTTCATCACCATCATCATCACCATATTCACCATTTCATCACCTCATCACCTCCACCATCATCACCACCACCTCCACCATCATTATCACCATCACCACCAACATCACCATCACCACAACCACCATGGCCCTCTTCACCAGGACCATCATGATCATCATCACTGTCATCACCTTCATCATCACCATGACATCATCATCACCATCTTCACCAACTCATCATCACCACCATCATCACCACCACCTCCACCATCATTATCACCACCACCACCATCATCACCATCACCACAACCACCATGGCCATCTTCACCAGGACCATCATGATCATCATCACTATCATCACCTTCATCATCACCATCACATCATCATCACCATCTTCACCAACTCATCATCACCACCATCATCACCATCACCTTCATCATCATCATCACCATATTCACCATTTCATCACCTCATCACCTCCACCATCATCACCACCACCTCCACCATCATTATCACCACCACCACCAACATCACCATCACCACAACCATCACCGCCATCTTCACCATGACCATCATCATCATCATCACTATCATCACCTTCATCACCATCATGATTATCACCACCATCGTTATCGCCACCATCATCACCATCGCCTCCACCATCACCATCATTGTCATCATCTTCACCATCACCATTATCACCATTACCTTCAACACCATTGTTATCACATCAGCTTCATCACTATCATCACCATTATCAGCACCTTGATCACCATCATCACCATCACCTTCATCATCACTATCACCTTCATCACCACCACCATCATCATCACTATCATATTATCATCACCATCTTCACCATCTCATCATCACCATCACCTTCATCACCATCATCACCATCTCATCACCTTCACCATCATTATCACCATTATCACCATCACCATCATCACCATTTTCACCATGACCATCATGATCATCACCTTCATTATCACCATCATCTTCATCTTCACCATTATCAACACCACTATCACCTCCACCATCACTATCACTGTCAGTCATCACCTTCATCATCGCCATTATCACCATTGCCTTCATCACCATTGTCATCACATCACCTTCATCACCATCATCACCTTCATCATCACCATCATCATCACTATCACCATCATCATCACCTTCATCATCATAACCATCATCATCACTATCATCATCACCTTCATCTTCATAACATCATCATCACTATCACCATCACCGTCACCTCCATCATCATCACTATCACCATCATCACCATCACCTTCATCACCATCACCTTCATCACCATCACCATCACTAGCACCATCATCATCATCATCACCATCACCTCCATCATCATCACTATCACCATCATCACCATCACCTTCATCACCATCACCTTCATCACCATCACCATCATCATCACCATCACCTCCATCATCATCACTATCACCATCATCATCACTATCACCATCATCACCATCACCTTCATCACCATCACCATCATCACCATCACCATCACCATCACCTCCATCATCACTATCACCATCATCACCATCACCTTCATCACCATCACCATCACCTCCATCATCATCACCATCACCTCCATCATCATCACCATCACCTCCATCATCATCACTATCACCATCATCACCATCACCTTCATCACCATCACCTTCATCACCATCACCATCATCATCACCATCACCTCCATCATCATCACCATCACCTCCATCATCATCACTATCACCATCCTTCATCACCATCACCTTCATCACCATCACCATCATCATCACCATCACCTCCATCATCATCACCATCACCTCCATCATCATCACTATCACCATCCTTCATCACCATCACCTTCATCACCATCACCATCACTAGCACCATCATCATCATCATCACCATCACCTCCATCATCATCACTATCACCATCATCACCATCACCTTCATCACCATCACCTTCATCACCATCACCATCATCATCACCATCACCATCATCATCACCATCAGTGGCAGTAGCAGCAAAATAAAAAACAGGCTTAGCTGGATAAACACAATGTGGGCCATTCAAACAACAGAATATTATTCAGCCTTGAAAAGGAAGGACATTCTGACACCTGCTAGCTACAACATGGATGGCCCTTGAGGACACTATGCAAGTGAAGTAGGTGGTTCTACTTTCTAGAAGGGCTGGGAGAGGGGGGTGGGGAGTGTGTGTTTGCTGGGGACAGAGCTTCAGCCTGGGAAGATGAAACATTCTGGAGATGATGGTGGTGACAGCCGCACAGCAAAATGACCTGCTTAATGCCACTGAACTGTACACCTAGAAATGGTTGTGATGGTAAATTTCACATTATCTGTATTTTATCACAATTTTTAAAAACAAAACATTTTTAAAAGGGCCTGGCCACTGGAACCTCAACTCACTCCACCTATGGCCTCAGCTCATACTGCCCCACAGTCTCACCCATGCTCGGGGGTCATGGCCAGGTTGAGGTCACAGCCCTCTGTGCCGCTAAGCACCCCCTCAGTCTGGCCCCACATGTTTCCCGCCCGTCTTGGAGGCACGGCCGAGCCGCAGGGTAGGTACCTTGTGTCCTGCTCCTGGGGAAGCTGCCCCCTCAGGAGCCTTTTCACTAAGTTCCTCCGGCGGCTGACTCTGAGGAGGGGCAGCGGGGCCAGGAGGCCACAGCTGTAGGACTGAGAACCTGGCCATTGAATCAGAGAGACATGCGTGGCCAACTTTAGAACACAGGAGGACAACTTCCTCCCAGAGACCATTGTTCACCACCTGGAGCTGGCCCGCCCCGGGCGTGCGGACTTCCCAGAAGGACCAAGTGCCCAAGGGCCCCGTCCCCACTCAACATCATCAGAAGGTCTGGGAGGAGGGGAGCAGACCGCCCCCCACTAGGCGGGGGATGTCCACAACCCACTGCCTGCATGACCACAGCCACCACGGCCAGCCCCCGCTTTGGTGGGTGGACGACCGTGGGGTGCTGCAAATTGATTTGTCCAGAACTGTGCATCTGTTAGGATTTTCCCAGCCCAAACATCCGTCTTTATGGCGATAGTCTTTGCATGGTGCTTAAGTCTCCTCACTTTGCTGCCAGGAATCTGGTCAGGGTAATCCGGGACCTTGGAACCGGCCACTGCATTCCACATCTGTCTCGTCTGGGAACGCCTGCGCGGCGGTGCCCTGAGATACGGGTGGGAAACAAGATCTGGAAATGTCTGCAATGGAAAGCCGGGGCCCGCGGGGGGTGGTTCGGTCTCTGGGAGGGGAGGGTTGAGGGAGGGAGGGAGGAAGATGGTGCTTTTTAGAGTTGTTTTTTTTTTTTTTTGGTGGGGGAGAGGGTGTTAAACTTTGTATAGTGTTACTTACATTAACAACAAAAAAAATCAGAGAGAAAATATCAGGCAAAGGCACTTGTCAAAGGAACCACACAACTGGGACCATCCTTTGCTGAAGACGCGTCAGCAACCCTGTCTCCGTCCGCAAGCGGCATTTTACTTGAAGAATTACTTTGAAGGTTCTTGTCTCCCAAAGCAGAAACCCTGAGTGTGAGCTGACCAAGGCCTCAGCCTCACATCTGGCCCCCTATCCACAGAAAGAACAGCCTGCTGGCTGCCCCAATTCACATCGAAACTCACTTGTGCTGAAAGGCAAGTGAAGACGTCCCATGCCTTTGGGAAAACAGTTGTCCCCTCGAGCCATCTCACAGTTTAGCCGGGCTCTGGGAAGCTCTCCCTGGCCCCCAAGCTGCTGGGCCGAACGTCCAGCTCACTGGGAGAGGCAGCCGTGATGTGCCCGGGACACAGCCCGTTGTGCCCAGGCCCTGGGGGAGCTTTGCCTACAAAGGGGGGCTAGGGGGCATGCAGCCCCTCCCCTGCTCCTGGGATGACGAGGCTGCCCTGCAACGAGAGGGATGTGGGTCAGAGCCGGGTGGACTTGTGTGTCCCTCTCGGTCAGCTGTAGCCACTGGAGCACTCAGGAGCCTGCCCCAGCAGGGTCTGAGTGGAACACGGGCACTCGCAGCCCAGGGGAGGGATGCTGGCACCTGGTGGACAGCAGGCAGGGTGAGGCCAGAACCCCTCTAAGCCCCGAGGAAGCTCTCACACCTGTAATGACCCCGGCCGGCGAGCCCACAGACCCCACGGACAGGGCCACCCCAGGGCCAGACCCCGAGGGCCCTGGAACCGTCACTGTCCCTGCGCAGATGTCCGCGTGCACACAGTCCACACGGGGCCCAGGTGGAGGGCTCGGAGCCCAGCCCTGGGGTTCTGGAAAAGCGTTTCTTCCACTCCAGCCCAGAAGGAATGTTTTTATTTTCCTGCTAGAGGCCAGGCCAAATGGGCTCCCTTTCAAGATCCTCTGAGATTTCCCTCAGACAGGGAAGACTTGGCACCCACCCACAGTGACCGCTGGGCAGAGGCCAAGCCCGGCGCCTCGGTGGGTCTCACCTGCCCTGACCCGCGAGAGGAGGGAGGACACGCGGCCGGTGCAGGTTCCCCCACAGGCAGATACTCCTAGGCCTCCGGAAGGTCGACCGCAGGCTCCTGGCGGGGCCCTGAGGCCAAGGGTGGGCCAGGGATGTGGTTCTGAGCACTTCTCATTTGGCTCTCAGAAGAGGCTGCGGTGTCCAGGCAGGATGTTCCAAAGTGACTTTCACACCCCTCGTCAAGGAGCTCGGGGGGCGTGGGAGCCTTCCCTGCCCGGGGTTTGCAGCTCTGCTCTCGCGCAGCCTCGCCCCACCCTCCCCCACACCCCTGCGCTCCTGTGTCCCTGCAGCTGTCAGGATGTCCTCCATCTGGCAGACTCCTACTCCAACTTCAATACCCGTTCCGCCCTGCCTGCCCAGCAGTCCCCGAGCCCTCCCCCATCCCCCGCCGTCCCCTCAGGGTGACTGCCCTGCACTGTGGCCGGCCTGCTCCTGTCTGGTTTATTCTCCACGTGGCACGGCCCTCGGCAAAGCAGCTGGACTATCTCCCTCCTCTGCAAGTCAGCCCCCAACTCCTGCCATTGCGGCCGTCACACCCGGAGTAACGCTCGTGTTCCAACCCCGGTCAGCAGAGCTCTGCAACCGGAGCCCCCCAGACTCGCCCTTCCCGCTCTCCCACCTTGGACCGCTGTCTGCGGCCCCCTCCCTCCCGGTATCCAGGCCCCTGCCCCACGGCGACCGCACGGCCACGGCCCCCCCACCCTCCCTGCAGCCCAAGCGACACCACTCCCAGCACTCTGTGTTGGGTCCTGCTTCATGTCTCTTCCAAGCCCTCATGTCCTTCCAAAGCATCTCACGCCCCTAGAACGCCAGCCGGAGAGAGGACAGTGCGTGCCTGCGGTCCACGGCATCTGTCCAGCCCCGGGACCGGAGCTGATGCCTGGGAAACACGTATGGCTTAGACCCCTGTGGCTCCGGCACTCCGGCAGAGCCTCCTCCAGAAAGCAACCCCGAAAGGGCCACCGCAAGTAAGCAGCAACGCTTCAAAATGTGGCACCGGCACCGTCCAACAGACTCCAGCCAGGAGCCTCGCGACGCAGGTCGAGTCTGTCTGAGACCCCAGCCAGGAGCCTCGCGACGCAGGCCAGGTCTGAGACCCCAGCTAGGAGCCTTGCCGTGTGGGCCGGGTCCCAGCTGACCCCACACGACGATGGCGCGTGCACGGGGTTCCCCAGGGGTTCTGTTTTGCAGGGGTCCCCTTCCTAAAAGCATCCAGCAGTGACCCGTGGATTTTGAACAATGGGCCGTCCTCTGGTTCAGGCGTCACTGGGGAGGAGGTGCGGGGCTCTGATGAGCCAGGAAAAGTTCCCAGGCCCAAGGGCAGCTTTGCAACGTGTTGTTTTGCAGTTGTTTCAGCGTTGTGGACATTCATAAAATTAATTTGCTAAGAGAGGAGATAAATCCACTCTAGCATTCCCGTGGCAATGCCTCCCAGGCTGCTGCCGCCCCGTATGGGAGGAAGCTGGGGAATTTCGGTCTCGGGATTTTTACGGGGAACCGGCTCCCGGGGTCCAGCTGCCCCCAGGCTGTGGGGAGGTCTCCAGGAGGGGAACTCCAGGGGCCTGGAAAAGCAGGCGTGCGGCCCCAGATGGAGGAATGCGCCGAGGGAACCTGAGCTGGTGCCCGGGCGGGCACTGCCCCACCCAGCCCTGGCCGAATGCCGCTCCACTTTCCCGTCCGCGGTGAGGTGAAGGAACAGCTGGACAGTCCCCGCCTCCGGGAGCCCGCACAGCCCTGGCACACGCTGCCGCCTCTCCACTAGGCCCTGGATGCCGCTCTCACCGGGGAGTGAGCCGGGTGTACGCCCGAGGCAGGGCGGAGATAACACCTCTGCTCCCATTGCCACAGGACCGAGGACTCTGTCCCCATTTAGAGCTCCTGGGGCCTGGGGCTGCTCACTAACCTTTGGTAAGAGCCCCTAGAAATATCCGGCTCCCCTCACCCCGAGGCTGACGGCAGGTGCAGGCCTCACAATGACGCAGGACGCCCAGGCCCTAGGGCTCAGGGCTCCCGCTGATGCACAGGGTGCGGTGGGTACCGCAGCTTTCCATCTCCATGTCTGCAGCTCCCAGGTTCACAGCCCACAGACCTGCGGAGGAGTGACCGCTCCAGTCTGCTGAGAATATTTTCCAACAGCTGTAGGGATCGGGTGTCTGAGGGGCTGGCAGCTCCCCACAGCTTCGGAGACAGCGGGCGTGACCCCGTGGGGTCGGGGACAAGGAAAGCAGCCTCCACCCAGGAGGGGCCCTGCTCCTGCAGAGAGACCCGCGGGGGGTCCCGGGAGTTGGGGGTGCTGCAGCCCGGCCCTGCCTTCCCAGCTGCCTCCATGGCGCCCAGCTCAGCTCTGCAGTGGAGTTGCCCCCGAGACCTACAGGTGTTCATGCCTCACAGGTGTGAGCAGGGGCTGTTTTCCACACCTGTGCGGAGCTGGGGTCCCCACACCTGAGGGAAATCAGCTCCCGAAACAATCACATCTTCGGGCACAGTGGGAGCAAGGCACAGCGGGCTGCCATTGCAGACTGGGCCAGCCCTCACTGGTGTCCACCCTGGAGAGCCGAGGGGAACAGGAGGCCCCAGGTGCAGGGCAGGCGGGAGGAGAGAAGGGTGAGGCGGGAGCTCCGTGGCCCTGCAGGGATGAGGCCTCATGCACAGGGCGTCTGCGACCCACCAAGACCATGATTTACAAAACAATGTGCTTCAGAAACTGCTAGAGGAAGAATGACAGTGAGCAGACAGGGCAGGACGCCGGCCCCAGGGAGAGCAAGAGACCAGCATCTCCTCCACATGCTGCTTCAAGGAAAACAAACGGCAGCCACGAGGGCAGCCACTGAGCCTCCGGCGCCTGCCGAGAAGCCGCCCCACCGGCCGGGCGCCGCCGCACCTGTCTGATGCTGTCGGTGGCCGCCCTGGACGCGCAGTCCACAGCTGGAAACCGCAAAAGGCTCCGAAGCGCGTCGGTTCTGAGCCTCTGATCCCTGCACCCCGGGGTCGCACTGTGACTTACCAAATTTGGCTGATCACAGAGGAAAAGCGAAAAAGATCCAGGTTGCCAAGGAGACCCTTTCAAATACATTTTACAGCTCTATGAAAGTGATACCTTCCCTCGGGTTGAGTTTCGTCCTGGAGGCCGTGCAAGGCACTGTTTTATGTGAATCTGCACAGCCCCCCTCACCTCCCCTCCCAACCCCCACACACACTCTGTCAGTGGTCAGGGCACCCTGCACAGTGCTCTGCTCTCCCCACAGACGCCAGCAGGTCCCTCCCCACATCCCCCTCCTCAGAGCCTTTCTGGGAAGCCTGTGCAGGGGCGCGTGGGCGCTCCTGGGGAGGGGGCAGCCGGCATCTGAACCCAGCACCCCTCCTGAGGACTCTGCAGGGAGCCTGTAGAACCTCCAGGAAGCAGCTGTTCCCAATACAAAACCACACTGCGCAGAGCCGGGTGAGCCCCCCAGGATCACGAAAATCAGCCGTAACGGCCTTTAGCGGATGCGCCACTGCGGGGCCTGGCTCCCACAGCCCGCAAAACACACAAGAAGGTAAAATCCGAGTCATCAGACAGGGAGTGGACAGAGGGTCAGAAAGCGGAAAACACTGGAAGCTGTGCTCGCAAGACTGGGATTACAGATTTGGGCACACCCATGGTGGAGGCACCGCGGGCAGAGCCTCCCGGCTGCGGGAGGCAGTGTCTGCCCCTTGCCGGTCCCCGCACCTGCCCTCGGCTGATGACCCCGGCGTGGATGTGGAGGGCACGGCGGGCAGAATCCCCCCGCCGGGGTGCAGTTGGGTCACACGCGGTGTGCGTGGGGGGGCTCCCAGGACGCCCGGCACATCCTCAATACTCAGAACACGCCGCGCGACTCGGTGACGCCATCTCCTCTGCTCTGGGGTGAGAACACCGCGTGTGCTGCCTTCATCTGCTCTCTGTGAAGACGGTCTCCGTGAAGGTGCACGGATGATCCACGCCCCCCACACACATTTTCATGATTTTCCTATACGAGGCCTTGGGATCAGCTGGGAGGGGGCCTTGCTCTACAGAGAATAATGGGTGATTGTCTCAATCAGCCACAGCTACCCATTCTCTCAGTTTCAAGACCATTAAAACCGAGGCTGCCAACTCAGAAGCCCCCGAGTGCCTGCAGAGATGGCTGAGGAGCCGAGAGCAGGGCCGGGCGGGGGCTGCGGAAAGCTGGGAAGCCTTTCACACCAGAAGGGGCATCTGCCTCTCAGCTCCAGCTGGGTACGGCCAGACAGGGCTGCAGGTCCAGTGTGGCCGGATGTCAGATTTTTAAAGAGAAGTAAGAGATCCAGATTTATTATTTTTTTTTTTTTTGAGACAGGCTCTTGCTCTGTGGCCCAGGCTGGAGTACAATGGCGTGATCTCAGCTCACTGCAACCTCTGTCTCCTGGGTTCAAGTGATTCTTATGCCTCAGCCTCCCAGTAGCTGGGATTACAGGCACCTGCTACCACGCCCGGCTAATTTTTGTTTTAGTAGAGATGGGGTTTCACCATGTTGGCCAGGCTGGTCTCGAACTCCTGACCTCAAATGATCCATCTGCCTCGGCCTCCCAAAGTGCTGGGATTACAGGCGTGAGCCACCACGCCCGGCCAGCGACCCAGATTTTTATGTGAAATTTCCTGACTGTAAAATATCAACAAGTAATCCAAATGTTTAAAAAAACACTGCACAGGCCAACACAAATTTGTCTCTGGGCCAGATTCAGCCTGTAAGCACCAGTTTCTTGTCAATGGTTGTAAAACCTAGAGCAACTAAAGATATCTGCCTTTCCACCTGTCACCACAGTCGTCCTGCTGGCGGTGGAGTCGCCGGGAGAGCCACCGCCATTGCTCTGTTGTCTAGGCAAGGAAGGGCTCTACTTACGTACTAATTTCAGTAGCGATAACCGGTGAGAACTGAGAAGCCATTCCTGAAGTCAGCGACTTAAACTACCATTTGTTGTTACCCTTCACAGTTTGGGGGTTGGAGGGGCTCAGCCGGGCGGTTCTCACTCGGGGTCTCCCCTGGGGTTGCATCCAGATGGAGGCGGGGGTGACCTCAACGGAAGACCCAGCTGGCGGGACGTCCAAGATGGCACAGTCATGTGGCGGCTGTTGACACTGGGTGTTCACGGCTGCGCTGGCTGAGGCTGAGGCTGGGGCTGCGCTGGCTGGGTGGGCGTCTCAGAGCACAGCTGCTGGGCCCCAAGAAGAGCATCCTGGGAGCAAGGTTCCCAGAGGCTGTGGTGGAAGCTGTAAGGCTTTGGAGGACCCAGTCTTGGGTAACCTACGACATCATTCCACTGCATTCTGTCCATCAAGTGTGTACCTAAGCCAGCCCAGCATCAAGGGGAGGGGGTTAGACTCCCCTTTTCCACAGGAAAGACAGCCAAGAATTTGAAGCCATCTTTTTTTTGTTTTTGGTTTTGGTTTTGGTTTTGAGACAGAGTCTCTCTCTGTTGCCCAGGCTGGAGTGCAATGGCGCAATCATAGCTCACTGTAGCCTTGAACTTCTGAGCTCAAACGATCCTCCCGCCTCCGCCTCCCAAGTAGCTGGGACTACAGGTGTGCACCACCACACCCAGCTAATTTTTTCACCTGTCTTATGGTGCTGATAATTTTTAAATTTTTGGAGAGATGGGGTCTCACTATGCTGCCAATCCTCCTCCTACCTCGGCCTCCCAAAGTGCTGGGATGACAGCATGAGCCCCCGCGCCCGGCAGCCGCCTTTAATACACCAGATTTCAGCGGTGGGTTTGCAATCCTCTCCTCTGCTCATGGGGGAACATGACGCTGGCATCCTCTCTGCACACAGGCGGGTGTGCACGCTGGCATCCTCTCCTCTGCTCACAGGCAAATGTGCACGCTGGCATCCTCTCCTCTGCTCATGGGGGAACATGACGCTGGCATCCTCTCCTCTGCTCACAGGCAAATGTGCACGCTGGCATCCTCTCCTCTGCTCACGGGCAAATGTGCACGCTGGTATCCTCTCCTCTGCACACAGGCGGGTGTGCACGCTGGCATCCTCTCCTCTGCTCACGGGCGGGCATGCACACTGGCATCCTCTCCTCTGCACACGGGCGGGCGTGCACGCTGGCATCCTCTCCTCTGCTCACGGGCGGGCGTGCACACTGGCATCCTCTCCTCTGCTCACGGGCAGGTGTGCACACTGGCATCCTCTCTTCTGCTCATGGGCGGGCGTGCACACTGGCATCCTCTCCTCTGCACAAGGGCAGGCGTGCACGCTGGCATCCTCTCCTCTGCTCACGGGCAGGCGTGCACACTGGCATCCTCTCCTCTGCTCACGGGCAGGTGTGCACGCTGCTGGCATCCTCTCCTCTGTACATGGGCGGGAGTGCACGCTGGCATCCTCTCCTCTGCTCACGGGCGGGCGTGCACGCTGGCATCCTCTCCTCTGCTCACGGGCAAATGTGCACGCTGGCATCCTCTCCTCTGCTCATGGGCGGGCGTGCACACTGGCATCCTCTCCTCTGCTCACGGGCAGGTGTGCACGCTGCTGGCATCCTCTCCTCTGTACATGGGCGGGAGTGCACGCTGGCATCCTCTCCTCTGCACACAGGCGGGCGTGCACGCTGGCATCCTCTCCTCTGCTCACGGGCGGGCGTGCACGCTGGCATCCTCTCCTCTGCTCACGGGCAAGTGTGCACGCTGCTGGCATCCTCTCCTCTGCACATGGGCGGGTGCACACTCTGGAATCACGGCCGGGGTCACTCCCCTCTCGGGGCCCGCCAGAGCCTCCTTCAACGCTGGCCAGAATCATCACTTGGGCTGCCTGTGGTTTCATCCTTTCCCTCCTCCTTCTCTCCTTTTAAAGAAGCATTACTGTTGAAGGAGTCCTCTACTCGAGTGACCGGAAATACTGCCTGAGAACGGCTCCCCAGCAGGGACCCCCTTCGTGAATGTCCGTGCAGCCTGCTGTACTTTTAGGTTGGAGACAAGCATCATTCCTTCATGCATTCATTAATTCATTCACACAATGAGCATTCTGGGACGTGGAGATGGAAGTGACTCAGGTCTCAGAACCCCAAATCCACCGTGTGGAGCTCCACGAAGGCGGCTGCCCTGTCGAGACCTGCCTTGGCGCTTCTTCCAGGTCAGCAGAGACCTGCCTTGGCGCTTCTTCCAGGTCAGAAGAAATCTCCCGACATCTCCGACACCCCAGCCGGCCTGGCTCTCTCCGGCCTCTGCTGTTTCTCCTGCTCTACCCCAGGCTTCCAGATCTTTCCTTACGGTAGAGCCACAGTGGGAAGCACTGGGGATGAGGGGTAGGAGAGGCCCTGAATGTGCCCCCTCAGGGAAGGGTAATGAGGATTTGCAGGTGCAGGGGCCCGAGCCTGGGTCTCCAGCAAAACACACACTTCCTTCCCACAGGCTCTTACTCCAGCCTATTGCTTTTCGGCCTGTGTTCCAGCGGCGGTGAACATCTTCCAACGCCATCAGCAGCCCCGTCCAAGGCCATCAACGGCCCCGTCCAAGGCCATCAGCGGCCCCGTCCAACGCCATCAGCGGCCCCGTCCAACGCCATCAGCGGCCCCGTCCAACGCCATCAACGGCCCCGTCCAACGCCATCAGCGGCCCCGTCCAAGGCCATCAGCGGCCCCGTCCAACGCCATCAGCGGCCCCGTCCAACGCCATCAACGGCCCCGTCCAACGCCATCAACGGCCCCGTCCAACGCCATCAACGGCCCCGTCCAACGCCATCAGCGGCCCCGTCCAAGGCCATCAGCGGCCCCGTCCAACGCCATCAACGGCCCCGTCCAACGCCATCAACGGCCCCGTCCAAGGCCATCAGCGGCCCCGTCCAAGGCCATCAGCGGCCCCGTCCAAGGCCATCAGCGGCCCCGTCCAACGCCATCAGCGGCCCCGTCCAAGGCCATCAGCGGCCCCGTCCAAGGCCATCAGCGGCCCCGTCCAACGCCATCAGCGGCCCCGTCCAAGGCCATCAGCGGCCCCGTCCAACGCCATCAGCGGCCCCGTCCAACGCCATCAGCGGCCCCGTCCAACGCCATCAGCGGCCCCGTCCAAGGCCATCAGCGGCCCCGTCCAACGCCATCAGCGGCCCCGTCCAACGCCATCAGCGGCCCCGTCCAAGGCCATCAGCGGCCCCGTCCAAGGCCATCAGCGGCCCCGTCCAACGCCATCAGCGGCCCCGTCCAACGCCATCAGCGGCCCCGTCCAACGCCATCAGCGGCCCCGTCCAAGGCCATCAGCGGCCCCGTCCAACGCCATCAGCGGCCCCGTCCAACGCCATCAGCGGCCCCGGCCGCATTGCTGGGCTTCTGTTGTTTTGAACCAAGACACTGGCTTCCGAATTTGCCGAAGTCGCCAAACATCCACTGGGACTTGAGCTCTTTGCTGACCTCCTGTTTCTTTCCAGCAGCCCCCGGAGCAGGGACGTGCCCTCCTTCTGGACCCGAAATGATCCTCGTCACTGCCCACAGCTGCGGGTGTTTCGGCGAGAATGGGACCTTAAACTCCGCCACCCTGACGCACCCATTTCCGATGGCAGGTACAGAGTTGGGGCATGTGCTTAGGGAGCGTGCAAGCGTGAGATCCTGCTCGCCCTTGAGGGCCAGAGACGTGGGGAACATGTCAGACACACAGGAGCATACGTGTGGCTCTGCAGAGCCGGGCAGGTCACCACACAGCCTGGACAGGTCACTCATTCCTGCCCAGGGCCACCTGGGGAGCGGGTTCCTCTCAGGGAGGCCCCAGGCAGAGCCTCCGGGCGACGGGCACACTGCCGGCACTGGGGTTCCGGCCCAGTTCCTCCAGCATTAATCCGAAGGGAGGGGGCTTCAGATCGCCGGGCAGGCCACAGTTCAAATAACCATGGGACACAGGTGATGCACGTGGGCCCCAAAGTGGGGCTTAGCCCGCGAGGGTTCTTGACTTTGCCCCGGACAGGATTCAAGGGCCAGCAGGAGGTGGAAAGAACAGCTTTACTGAGGCGGCAGTGTTTGGCGTTACAGCTCCGAGCTGCTCCCGCTAGGCAGTGCGCTGAGGGTGGCAGCTCAGGGCACTTTTGCAGTCCCATTTACACCCACTTTAAATTCTATGCACAGTAAGGGGTGGGTTACACAGAGCCCCCCTGGTTAAGGGTGGTAACTTTCCGGGTCATCGGGCCACACTGCCGTGGAAAGGGGCGGGAGCTCCCGGGTGTTGTCACGGCAACGGCAAACTGACACCGGTACACTGGTGGGCGTGGCTTACGGAGAGTGGATTGCACCCCAGCCCTGTTTTAGCCAGTCCTCAATTAGGTCCAGTGTCCCAGCCCCACCTCTGGAGTCGAGTCCCACCTGCTAACTCTCAGGCATGGAGTCCCTCGCCGGCACCCGGAACGGGAGTTCACACGCGAATTCCTGCCGTGTCCTCACGACAGCTGCTCGGCCCACCCAACAGTCTGTGTGCGGCCAGCACGGACTGCGGCCCCAGCACATCCCGGGAGCTCCACGGAGCCACCTGTCACCTGCCCGTGGTGGGGCCGTGGCGTGAGGCGGCAAAAATGACTCACACACACGTCCAGATAGAGAAGCTGCCGCCGTCTTTTTAAAATTAAACTTTTAATTTTGCCATCATCGTAGATTTGAGTGCGGTTGTTAGAAATAACATAGAGAGATCCTGCGTACCCTGAATGTATGCGATGCCCCCAACAGTGACATGCTGTGTACACACAGCGCCACGCCATGGCCGGGATGCGGACGCGGTGCCATCCCCCACCCCACTCCCTCCTCAGCTCTACCCGCCCTCGCACACCCTGTGTGCACGTTTCATGCAGGTTTTTTATTTTACTTTTTTTTTTGAGATGGAATCTCACTCTGTCACCCAGGCTGGAGTGCAGTGGTGTGATCTCGGCTCACTGCAACCTCCACCTCCCAGGTTCAAGCGATTCTCCTGCTTCAGCCTCCCAAGTAGCTGGGATTACAGGCGCGCGCCACCACACCCAGCTAATTTTTGTATTTTTAGTAGAGACGGGGGTTTCACCATGTTGGCCAGGCTGGTCTCGAACTCCTGACCTCAGGTGATCCACCCGCCTCGGCCTCCCAAAGTGCTGGGATTACAGGCGTGAGCCACCGCACCCAGCCAGTTTCATGCAGTTTTATCACACATGCAGATCAGGCACCAGCCACCTTTCTAAGAAGGGAGCCTTTTGATGCTAGAGGGTGGCAGGAGTGTGAGGCCACGGCCCACCCACCCCACAGAGGCCCCAGACGGGCGTGCGGTCACAGAGCAGCACTGACTCCAGAGGGAGGGTGAGGCGGGCAGTGGAAGAGGAGAAGGTAGGAAGTGCCTCTGCCCCGGCGCACACCCAGAGCGCCCACGTGGGAAGCACATCTCACCTCCGTGATGATGTAAAAGTCGTCCCCAGGCTCTCCCTGGACCACGATTTTCTCTCCATCTTCAAACTGGACGGGCTCCAGCGCATCCGCCACGGTCAGACGTTCCCACTTCTCCAGGGACTCTGTCAGGGGAGGAGGAGGACAGGTCATCCCGGAGCCCACGCCCCCCCCGGCCACAGTCCAAGACAAGGGCCACCGCTCTTCCCGAAAGGCGTCCTCAGAAGCACCCACAGCACCAGCTCCGTGACCAGTAAGCTGCATAAGATGAGGCTGTGACGCCGTCCCCCAGCACCTCTCTGCCAGGGGGCCTGGGTTTTCTTGCAATCAGTGGGTGCCGGACGCACGCAGCTCATGTGCCCTCTTCACCAGGTGCGGAGGGAGCTATTCTGATGCTTATCCCTGGCTTAACGTAAATACCCAGCAGTGAAAACTGACTCCAGGTTAACTCAGTATGAAAATACTTTTGTTATCTTCAAAAGAATAGAGCTGCTTACATTCTTGCAAACAATGGAGTCCCAGCTAAGCCCAAAGGCTAAGTGGTTTAAAATAACTCAGAAGCCAGGCACAGAGGGCTCATGCCTGTAATCCCAAGACTTTGGGAGGCTGAGGCAGGAGGATCACTTGAGGCCAGGAGTCCAAGACCAGCCTGGCCAACATAATGAGACCCCATCTCTACAAAAAATGTTTTAAATTAGCCAGGCATGGTGGTGTGTACCTGTAGTCTCAGCTACTCAGGATGCTAAGGCTGGAGGATCGCTTGAGGCCAGAGTTCAAGACCAGCCTGGGCAACATAGTGAGATCTTGTCTCTACAAAAATTAAAAAATTAGCCAGGCATGGTGGTGTATACCTGTGGTCCCAGCTCCTCAGGAGGATGAGGCAAAAGGATCACTTGAGCACAGGGGGTCGAGGCTGCAGTGAGCTATGATCACGTCACTGCACTCCAGCTTGGGAGAAAGAGCAACACCCTGTCTCAAAAAAAAAAAAAAAAAAAAAAAAAAAAGGAAAAAAAGAAAAATTGGCCGGATACAGTGGCTCAAGCCTGTAATCCTAGCACTTTGGGAGGCTGAGGTGGGCGGATTGCCTGAGCTCAGGAGTTCGAGACCAGCCTGGGCAACGTGGTGAAACCCCATCTCTACTAAAACACAAAAAATAATAATAATAATACATGAATAACAAAATAATTCAGAATGGTAACTGCCCATCCAAAAGAAACACTGTTCATCAGGGGACTGATCAAAGAACATGGAACTGCATTTATGTTGCAAGATTAAGGTACAGTATACTTTCTACTATTTTAGGTCAAAATGCTTAATTCCCATGCCAAGTTTATATTTAAATGCTTGCCAATTCAATGTTATCTTTCCACCCTTCTCACAAGGTCTTCCCTTCCCTGTCTTTGTTCATCCCTAACCCTTGGAAGGAAAAAAAATTACTAACGTCAGATTTTATAAGAAAATAATGATCACCTGATTAACGATTTCTTTTTTGACAAAAAAAAAAAAAAAATCTTTTCTGGCCTATACAAATCAGATGCTACCTATGTAGGTCAGAAACTAAAAATAAAAAGCAAAGCATTTATTTTAGATCTAGGTTAGGAGGGAGATTTGTCTCCTTAAAAATCCCTGTCGACGCCGTTCGTTGCAAAGGAAAATGCTTCCCACGAACCCCAGGGCCGGGGCAGATTCTGCAGCATAGGGAAGGGGGCTGAGGACCCCACAACCAGAGCTGTTTGACCAGCTTCCTAAAAACAGGGTCCCCTACCAGCCGGGCGCGGTGGCTCACACCTGTAATCCCAGCATTTTGGGAGGCCGAGGCGGGCGGATCACGAGGTCAGGATATCAAGACCATCCTGGCTAACATAGTGAAACCCCGTCTCTACTAAAAATACAAAAATTAGCTGGGCGCTGTGGCGGGCGCCTGTAGTCCCAGCTACTCCGGAGGCTAAGGCAGGAGAATGGCGTGAACCCAGGAGGCAGAGCTTGCAGTGAGCCAAGATGGCGCCACTGCCCTCCAGCCTGGGCGACAGAGCAAGACTCCGTCTCAGAAAAAAAAAAAAAAAAAGTCTGTAACAGACAGAAGCTGCTGAATAATTCAGAACCCGGGCGTGCTCCCAAGCAGGTCAACACATGAGTGCACACCTGACAACTAAATGATGCAGGTGATTTTTTAGAGCAATTATGGTTTGTGTTCAGGGTGCAGAATGAGACCAGCATATGAATTTGGAGTGCTTTGTTTACTGGTTTCCTTACAAGGACAGTAATACGAGGCACTTCATTTCAGAAGTCAGCTGCAGTTAGGAAGTTCATGTCCACATATTTGATTAGCAAATGCTTACTCTATTACATTTGAAACCTGTAGTATTCTGAGTTCTGAAAACAAAAATTATCTCCTGGCTACATTAATCTTGGATGAAAACTGACAGAAGAAACCACAGGGAGATGGCACTTTTGGCCCCATTTTTTTTTTCAATAGACAGGGTCTCGCTCTGTCATCCAGGCTGGAGTGCAGTGGCGTGATCACGGCTCACTGCAGCCTTGAACTCCGGGGCTCAAGCGATCCTCCCACCTCAGCCTCCCAAAGTGCTGGAATTATAGACATGAGCCACAACACCCGGCTAATTTTTTTTTAATTTTTTTGGAGAGACAGGAACTCACTATGTTACCAAGGCTGGTCTCGAGTTCATGGCCTCAAGTGATCCTCCCACCTCAGCCTCCCAAGTAGCTGGGAGTGCAGGCGTGTACCATCATGTCCAGCTAATTTTTTATTTTGCACAGATGGGATCCATCTGCATTTACTGTGCAAACTGCAGAATAAACGCAGTCACGTGTCCCAAAAAGCACCTCACAAGGGCAGCCTGCAGCCACAGGACGAGACGTCGTAAGGCTGCGTGCACCTGCCTGGGGGGAAACCCATCGCCAAGCTCTGTGCTGGAATTCTGCAGACTCGGAGCTCCCATGCGGGACATGATGCTTCTACAGGGTCTCCTGTCCTAGGGGCCGAGCCCTGCGCGTTCAGGAGGAAAAAGCAGGGTCCCAGGAGCATCCAGGCACAAACGCCGTTCCCAGGTTTCTGATGTGGGGACAGAAATACCGAAGCCCACAGCTTCAGGCTCATCCAGGGCCATCCCTCCTGCCAAGCTGCCTGCGGAGGCACCGCCCGCCAGCCACTTTTTGGAGGACTTTGTGATGATGGTGACTGGGCAGGAAAAGGGAATCGTGCCTTGTAGTTACTCTTCTGGGAGGCCACGGAGAAGCCGGTCACATTGCTGGCTGCTGCATTAATCAGAGGAACATAAATGGGCGGACGGAGGCCACGCGGCAAGGGTGTCTGACGGCCCCTAAGATCCCGGGATGCAGGAAGCAAGAAGCCACCTCCAGCCGGGGGGTCACCAGCGCTCGCCCGGAGCAGGGAGAGGGTGTCGCCCTTCATGGCCTGCAGCAACCGTTGTCTCGACAGCGCTGGTGAATGAAGGAATCTGTGGGGGCAGGGCTGACTATTCAGTGCCTGGTGCCTGGTGGGCACCCAGCTCTGGCTCAAAGGCAGCGGGACACCCAGAAGGGCGGCAGAGGCCCTGCGTTTGGGATTTTGCATAGGGAGCAAATGTCTCCCTTTCGGACCCTATAAAATCTGGCGGACCAACTCGTTTTGTTTTTCCAAGTATGACATTTTTAAAAAGGCACTAGAATTAAAACCAGACACAAAGCCACATGGGTGAGTCCATTCCCACGAAACGTCCCGAGCAGGCAAATAATCCACAGAGACCAGGAGGGTCCGGGGGCCGCCAGGGCTGGGAGGGCAGGGGTGGTGACGGTTCACAGGGACGGGGCTCTGTCTCGGGTGAGGACGGGGCTCTGGGATGGGAGCGGTGCCGACAACGTCATGTGTAGACTCAACGGCCCTGAAATGTGCTTCAGGGAAAGGTCAAAATGGTCAGCTTGATGTGACGTGCATTTTACCACAATCGAAAGAACTGCGCGCTCCTTTCTTGACATTTCACAGAAGGATTTCAGAGAGAACAGGGGTCAAAGTCCTCCCCAAGAAGGAACACAGGCACAGCCACACTGCACACACACAGGTGCACACACCCACTCACACATGTGCACACTCACACACCCCCACACATGCGTGCACACCCATGCACACACGCACATTCACACACCCACACATGCACACACACTGACTCACATGTGCACACTCACACCTATGCACACTCACGTGTGCAACCCATGTGCACACACATACACATGCACCCACACACGTGCACACACCCACTCTCACACGTGCACACTCCCAGACACACATGCGTGCACACCCATGCACACTCACATGTACACTCCCGGGTGCGCACACACACCCACTCTCACACGTGCACACTCCCAGACACACATGCGTGCACACCCATGCACACTCACATGTACACTCCCGGGTGCACACACACCCACTCTCACACGTGCACACTCCCAGACACACATGCGTGCACACCCATGCGCACCCACATGTACACTCCCGGGTGCACTCACACCCACTCTCACACGTGCATTCACACACATTCTACACACCCATGCACACACACACGTACACCCATGCACACTCACATGCACACACTCATGCACACGCGCACACACACCTCCCATGCACACACTCACCCACACACGGGCACGGTTCTGCCTGCTCTAGCCCAAAGAGCCCCCACTGGCCCAGCTGGCGCCATCACGTATAACTCAGGCTTCAGCAGCATCTTCCCCGCCAGGCCGTTGAGCAGGTTCACCCGAAGGTGAAAGGGCCCCAGGCACACCTGAAACCCCGGCCTGCCCTGTTATCCTTCCCGGAACTGAGAGCGATGATGGCGGCGTAGAAAGGGCAGAGACGGCTCCCAGAGAAACCGCGCTTAGAAGGGAACTAGAACAGGTCAGGGAAAGCAGCTCGACCCAGCTCACACGTGTACCAGGAGCCAACACTGGCTTTCAGCTCTACACAGACTGGTGTGGAGAAAAGGCTGGGGGTGCGGCTCTGACAGCAAAGGGAGAAGCAGACAGGAAACGCACAGGATGGCAGAGACGTTGAGAAGCAGGGCAGCCCTGCCCACGGGAGAGGAGGCAGCCTCTTGGGGTTTGCCAACAAGTGACAGTGTGTGTCATCTGTGCACGTGTATGTGCGTGAGCATGCCTGTGTGTTGCACCCCAAACCTCCATAATACCAACAACACTCAACTGCCAGCCACGCAGGGAATGGGGAAGAGGCCGGGGTGGCCGGCAGGCGCCCAGATGTCGGGACACACAGCCGTGCAGGGGCGCAGCCACTGACCTAGGATGGAGACCTTGCTGAGGAACTCCTCGTACATCTTGCGTTTCCTCAGCGTGCTGCCCTGTTCGGGAGAGAGGAAAAAACAGACAAGAAGGTGAATCTTCATGCCTGGATCATCCTGACGTTTCCAGATTTCCCCAAATGACTCTCAACTTTTAAAGGAGACCCTCCAAGCATTCCAAGTCCCCAACGCCCTCGATGACTCGGAGTCTGTGTGAGCTGCCACAGTGTCCTATGCCCCCCGCCTCCCTCCTCCTGGGGGGCTTCCGGAGAAGCTCCCGGCATGGTTGCTAAGTGTCCTGGCTGGCAGCAGAGTTCCCCACCCAGCCGGGGCCCGTGGTAGGTCCACACGGTGAGCACACGGCCAGCCAGAGCTTAAACCCGGATTTCTAGCCATGAAGGGCAGGGACCTCACAAACACATCTGGAGAAACTGAGGCCAACACAGAGGCTCAAGCACATGACAGAGAAGGGAGAGTGCGGCTGACGTCAGCTAAGACCCTGGATCCAGCCGTGCCTGAAGCTGCCTCCTTACCCGTTAAAAGCTGATACTTGACTTCCCTCACCCCTGGGAAAAGCATGCTGAATCATACAATACCAACAAACAGGGCCCTGTCAGCGTTATGTGAATTAGAAATTAGAATTCATTCTAGAAACTGGGATTATAAACGTGAATTAGAAAAACACACCCCTTCTTCAAGCACACATCCCAGCAAGCTGATGGGCCCTGGTGCAAACAGGAATGAGGCCCCTGCTCTAGGCAGTTGGCTCCAGCCTGGTGTGCAGAAAGCAGCCTGGGTCTCAGCCCCTCTCAGCCCTCTGCCTGGGCCTTTGTACAGTGCACGAACTCCACAACTGTACAGAGCAGCCGCACATTCCGAAAACAGAGACACACAGTCCACCCGGACAGCAGCAAGCTTGATTTTGCTAAAATTCAAATGGTATCATCCACTGACAGAGGCCACGCGTTCGAGTAGGGTGTACGCTGGGATGTGAGTCGGACCGAGAGACGACATGCTAGTGATGAGGTTTTTCCGTGACCCTAGATAAGTCCACTGGGGTGTGGAGAAAGGAGGGAGGAGGGAACCTGCTGTGTTGAACGCCCACTCCAGGTCGGGGAGGGGGGCTCTAGGACACACTGACCCACATCGACCTCGCAACAGATAACCCTGAGAGGGGAACATACTTTTATCCTTATTTTCCAGAGGCAGAAACTGCGGCTCCGCAGGGCTGAGTGACCACCCTAGATAGGAACCCTGGAACCAAGAAGGAAAGCCTAGACTGGGCCCTAAAAGCCCCAAAGCTGCCCCCGCCTCTCAACTTGAATGGGGACGTGTTTTACCCCTTCCTGACATGCTGTTTCACAAATTCCCGTAACGCCCTGAGACAGAAAACCACAGTGAGCAGCGTTTACCAGGTGCCTCCCACCTGTGCAACTGACCACGTGCTGACCCGGGGCACACAGACACAGTGGCATGTGCAGTTTCTGAACACGTCCCTCCCCTCTCCTCCTTCCCGCTGACTGGCATGTGGAGATGATGGCTGGGGCTGCAGCAGCCATCCTGGGCCCCTGAGGAGCATCAGTAAGAGAAAGCTGGGTCCCGGGCCCCATAAGACCTTCTGATCCCCACAGCCCGAGGAGGGTTCCAGGCCAGAGCCGAGCAGCTGCTTCCTCCACCACCCACAGGAAACAGAACAAATGTAACACTGTTGACAGAGGCCACTAAGTTTGAGGGGAATTTGTTACACAGCCACAGCTAACTAATACATCCAGCAAAATTTAATCCTAAGGGTTAGGATAGGCTAGGAAACCTAGGTTAGGATAGAACACTATAAACTCTTCTGAGTCCTGCAGGCGGCTGGCGTAACACCCTGCTGCCAGGGACCCTCCCGGCTGCCACAACGCCTGGGGGCAATGGTGAAGGAGGGTCATTTATCCCACCCTCTTTTTTTTTTTTTTTTTTTTTTTTTTTTGAGATGGAGTCTCGCTCTGTTGCCCAGGCTGGAGTGCAGTGGTGCAATCTCGGCTCACTGCAACCTCCGCCTCCCGGGTTCACGCCATTCTCCTGCCTCAGCCTCTGGAGCAACTGGGACTACAGGCACCTGCCACCATGCCTGGCTAATTTTTTTGTATTTTTAGTAGAAACGGGGTTTCACTGTGTTAACCAGGAATTTATCCCACCTTCTAAGCAACGTACGTAGGAAGGAGATGTCAGGAAAGAGAGATGGACTGGACAGGAGAAGCAAGACCCCTGACACTCAGAGGAGCCCCCCAAATGCCTGTCAGTCTCCCCAAACTTTCTTCTCCTGAGAGGTGCTGTTCAAAGCATCTTCCCATCCACTCCAATCACTCACAGGAATGGAAATCGCAATCAGACACCACTTGGTGTTTACTGAGTGCCCTGGACAGGGGTGGGGGCTGGGCTCAGGGCTGTGCCCATCACATTGTCACAACTCAGAGGGCCAAGGACGAGGAGAAAGCGGAGGTGAGTGCTTCGGAGGCGTGTGTCTGAAGTTACCCACTGCCGTGGTGAAGTGGGGGTCTGCCCTGGCCCCATTTCCAGGGCCTGCACCTACCCACTGCGCCCTCTCCTGTCTCTCAATGCCACCCACAGCCAGATGCAAACTTACTTGTGTCTCCCTTAAAAAGGGACCCCTTGAGCACACTGAAGGGGGCCCCATCACATGGGAAAATGAGGGGCCACCACACAGCCCCTTCCACAGTTGGGGGTGAGGAAGAGCAGCCCTGGGGACACAGAGTGAGCATAGAGAAGGCAGCCCGCAGCCCTCCCGTGCAGCCCTCCTGGCTGGGATGGAGCGGGACTCCAGCTACTGGGGCAGGAGGCCCTGCAGGAGTGGAGCAGAGGATGAAGGAAGGGAGATGGATTGCTGCGGAAGGAAAACAGCTCAAGGGGGAAGGGCTGGAGGAAAGGCACGTGATGCTAAATGCCTGTCCCTGGAAAACTATGACAAAAATGCAAGCTCCAGTGAAATGGGGGAGGGATGGCGCGCAAGTCCCCGAGGCACAGCGGTGACTTGTGTGGGGCTCAGGCCAGGTTTTTTCCACAGTTGCTTATTCTGGACCCTGGTGGCGAGGCTGACCTTTCCCATGGGCACAGGCCATTTCCGGTAGCGTGGCCCTCCCCACTCGCTCCCAAGCCTCCCTCAATGTCCAGAAACAGACTCCTGGAGCTGCACCAAGCTTCCCACTCACAGATCAGACGACTGAGCCCAGCGAAGGTGTGGCTTGAGCCCAACTTACATGATGGGGACAAGGACCCTAAGGACACCCACCCTCCCCTGCCTTCCAGAGCCTCAGCATGGAGGACACAGTGGGCAGTCCACTCAACGTGGACAAGTACAGGTTTGAATGTGTCACCTGCCTCATTGGGCTTTGGTGAAATGAGACCATAAAAATCCCTGCCTCACTGGGTCATTATGAGAACTGAGTCTCAACAAATGTTATGTTGCTGCTAATGGTGATGGTGATGGTGGTGATGGTGATAATGGTGGTGATGATGGTGATAGTGATGGTGATGATGGTGATGGTAGTGGTGGTGATGGTGGTGGTGATGGTGGTGGTGATGGTGTTGATGATGGTGATGATGGTGGTGATGATGGTGGTGATGATGGTGATAGTGATGGTGATGATGGTGGTGATAGTGGTGGTGATTATGGTGGTGGTGATGGTGATGGTGATGGTGATGATGGTGATGGTGATGGTGATGATAGTGGTGGTGGTGATGGTGATGATGGTGATGGTGGTGATGATGGTGATGATGGTGATGGTGATGGTGGTGATGGTGATGGTGATGATGGTGATAATGGTGGTGATGGTGATGGTGATGGTGATTATGGTGATGGTGATGATGGTGATGGTGATGATGGTGGTGATGATGGTGATGGTGATGGTGATGGTGGTGATGGTGATGGTGATGATGGTGGTGATGATGGTGATGGTGATGGTGATGATGGTGATGGTGATGATGGTGGTGATGATGGTGATAGTGATGATGGTGATGGTGGTGATGATGGTGATGGTGATGGTGATGGTGGTGATGGTGATGGTGATGATGGTGGTGATGATGGTGATGGTGATGGTGATGGTGGTGATGGTGATGGTGATGGTGATGATGGTGATGGTGATGATGGTGGTGATGATGGTGATAGTGATGATGGTGATGGTGGTGATGATGGTGATGGTGATGATGGTGATGGTGATGATGGTGATGGTGGTGATGATGGTGATGATGGTGATGGTGATGGTGATGATGGTGATAATGGTGGTGATGGTGATGGTGATGGTGATTATGGTGATGGTGATGATGGTGATGGTGATGGTGATGGTGATGGTGATGATGGTGATGGTGGTGATGGTGATGGTGATGATGGTGATGGTGATGATGGTGGTGATGATGGTGATGGTGATGGTGATGGTGATGGTGGTGATGGTGGTGGTGATGGTGATAGTGATGGTGATGATGGTGGTGATAGTGGTGGTGATTATGGTGGTGGTGATGGTGATGGTGATGGTGATGATGGTGATGGTGATGATGGTGATGGTGGTGATGATGGTGATGATGGTGATGGTGATGGTGGTGATGGTGATGGTGATGATGGTGATAATGGTGGTGATGGTGATGGTGATGGTGATTATGGTGATGGTGATGATGGTGATGGTGATGATGGTGATGATGGTGATGGTGATGGTGATGATGGTGATGGTGATGATGGTGGTGATGATGGTGATGGTGATGGTGATGGTGATGGTGGTGATGGTGGTGGTGATGGTGATAGTGATGGTGATGATGGTGGTGATAGTGGTGGTGATTATGGTGGTGGTGATGGTGATAGTGATGGTGATGATGGTGATAGTGGTGGTGATTATGGTGGTGGTGATGGTGGTGGTGATGGTGATGGTGATGGTGGTGATGGTGATGATGGTGATAATGGTGGTGATGGTGATGGTGATGGTGATTATGGTGATGGTGATGATGGTGATGGTGACGATGGTGATGATGGTGATGGTGATGGTGATGATGGTGATGGTGATGATGGTGGTGATGATGGTGATGGTGATGGTGATGGTGATGGTGGTGATGGTGGTGGTGATGGTGATAGTGATGGTGATGATGGTGGTGATAGTGGTGGTGATTATGGTGGTGGTGATGGTGATGGTGATGGTGATGGTGATGATAGTGGTGGTGGTGATGGTGATGATGGTGATGGTGGTGATGATGGTGATGATGGTGATGGTGATGGTGGTGATGGTGATGGTGATGATGGTGATAATGGTGGTGATGGTGATGGTGATGGTGATTATGGTGATGGTGATGATGGTGATGGTGATGATGGTGGTGATGATGGTGATGGTGATGGTGATGGTGGTGATGGTGATGGTGATGATGGTGGTGATGATGGTGATGGTGATGGTGATGATGGTGATGGTGATGATGGTGGTGATGATGGTGATAGTGATGATGGTGATGGTGGTGATGATGGTGATGGTGATGGTGATGGTGGTGATGGTGATGGTGATGATGGTGGTGATGATGGTGATGGTGATGGTGATGGTGGTGATGGTGATGGTGATGATGGTGGTGATGATGGTGATGGTGATGGTGATGATGGTGATGGTGATGATGGTGGTGATGATGGTGATAGTGATGATGGTGATGGTGGTGATGATGGTGATGGTGATGATGGTGATGGTGATGATGGTGATGGTGGTGATGATGGTGATGATGGTGGTGATGGTGGTGATGGTGATGGTGATGATGGTGATAATGGTGGTGATGGTGATGGTGATGGTGATTATGGTGATGGTGATGATGGTGATGGTGATGATGGTGATGATGGTGATGGTGATGGTGATGATGGTGATGGTGATGATGGTGGTGATGATGGTGATGGTGATGGTGATGGTGATGGTGGTGATGGTGGTGATGATGGTGATGGTGATGGTGGTGGTGATGATGGTGATAGTGATGGTGGTGATGGTGATGATAGTGATGGTGATTATGGTGATGGTGGTGATGGTGGTGATAGTGATGGTGGTGATGGTGATGATAGTGGTGGTGATTATGGTGATGGTGGTGATGGTGGTGATAGTGATGGTGGTGATGGTGGTGATAGTGGTAGTGATGGTTATAATGCTGATGATGGTAGTGATGGTGGCAATGATGATGGTGGTACTGGTTTTTACCGGGTACACAAAAGTGTGCTGATGGGGAAAGTCAGGACGCTGGAATTCCAACCCCAGCCTGCCCATGACTCCCCATGCCCTTGGACTAGTCTTGTCCCCTCTGGTCTTCGGTTTCTCCGTGAGAAGAGTGATTGAAATGAGCAGCTGTTCCATGTGTCTCTGACCTGGGCTCCTTCTCTCTCCTCTCAAATTCCTCACCACTGCTCCACGGGTGCCATGTCCACCTTGGCCCTTGTCTGCTTCCCATTGACTAGCAGGGGGATGTCAGGTCCCTGAGCTCAGAAATGGGGTTAGACTCCCCTGCAAACAGCTGCTGACCCAGCCCTCGTCCTCAGCAGCCCCCACCACTGCCAAGATTCCTCCTCCTTCCAGAAGGTGATGATGATAAGCACGGGTCACTATGCTGAATGCTCCCCAGCGACCAGGCACCTCCCGAGATCCACACCTTCAGCTGAGCCTACTATTATCTCCATTCTACGGAAGAAACAGAGGCTCAGGGTCGGTGTGGCCTGCCTATGCCCACCGAGCTGCTAAGTGCTGAGGCCAAGAACTGAAACGAGACAATCTTGTTCCAGAATCGAGGCTCGCACGGCCAGGCCCCACACTGTCCTGGAGACAACAAGGTCGTCCTGAACCTCCACTCACACACTCAGCATCTTATCTGCTCTGGAAGAACAGAAGTGGCATCCACAGAGCACCTACTGTGTGCACCACACATCATCATGCTGCATCCTCACATGAGACTGGAGAAGGGCAGCTCAGAGCATGCAACGTGCCCAGGCTGCCCGGGACAGAGAGAGGAGCCGGGACGGTCCAGCCCCTGGGTGTTGCTTTCATGCTTCCAACACCAAGCCCACAGCCCTGTGAGGGTCAGGCAGCTGGGACAGCTCTGGATGTGTTCAATGGCATGGGGCCACTTTCAGATGGAAAATCTGCTGCAGGGAGAGGGGGCTCAGCACCACGCACAGAGAACTGGAAACATCGGTGGCCTGGCTCCCCGGGCCCTGCCTCCCCCGGTGCCTGGAGACCAGAAGACAGAGGTGGCTCTGGCACTTGGCCATGCAGCCCCACGCCCTTCGGGACACTCCAAGAGGAATGCGGCTCCCACGGCCCTGAGCACCACCGGCCCAGTAAAGGGTGTGGAGCCATAAGGGGACTCTGCTCCAAAATACATGCACATCAGCATAGCACGGCAGGACTCTGTTGCCCAAGGCACGCACAGGTGAGGAGAAGAGCTGCAGCTGAGAGCACAGAACTGAACATCGCTGCGGGCCTGGTGGGCACAGCTGCCCGTGCAGCCACTGGAATCCTGGCCTGGCGGCACTGACCTCGCCACTCCAATGTGTGGCCCTCACATGCCCAGTCCAGGGTACCAAGAGACCAGCAGGGTGGGGGCGGGGCCCCAAGAGGCCGGCACCTGGGGAGAAAACAGCCCCAGGCCTTGCAAGTCACAGCAGACGCAGACGCAGGAGATGCAGGCGGGAACCCAGCCCTCCCCGATACCCGGGTCTCAGTTTCTCCATCAGCTCTGGGTCAGAGCAGCACTAAAATGGCTGCGAGCCCTGATTTTAGAGTCCAGGGGGTGTCCTATCTTCCGCCAAAGCCCTCCCCAAGGTCCCCTCTTTCTGGCAAAAGCCCACAGCCCAGCAGGTCCAAAAAACCTCAGGAACTTGGCCCAAGACCAAGACGGTGCAGACAGCACTTCTCCGCGCTGCGGGTGCCTGAACAAACGGGGCTTCCTCGGTGGCAACGGTCTTTTCGGAAACGCCGAGCCCAGGCCCATCAGCAGCAGAAAGTGCCGCGTGTCTGCCCCCGAGAGCAGAGAGCGGGCCGGACGCCCAGGGCAGCGGCAGGCGCAATGACCCAGCCCAGGCCATTTTAGATTTCCGCCAGCCATAAAAAAAGCACTTCTTTTGAAAAATAATTTATAATTCACACTGACTGCCCAGCAATTACGCCCAGCCGGAGGAATGCAAGCGTGTTTTGCCCGGGGAACCTCAGACATTAAAGCCTCGTTCGCCCATCCATCTCTCACGGCGGGGTGACAGCTGAAGGCTGCCGGGGCCCCCGGGGGAGGACCTGGCCCCAAAGGCTGCCCCTTTTGGGATCATGTTCCTTCTGCGGCTGAGACGGTCGGTGAGGCAGGGCCGGGAGCTGGCCTCCGAGCAGGCTGGTGGGCACTGGGACCCCCACGTGGGGGCTCTGTAGTGTGTCTGCCGGCATCCCCAAGGGGGGCTTTGTGTGGGAGGGAGGAGGCAGGTGACCCCCATTTCCAGGTGCAGGGCTTTGGAGGGCGGGGGGGCTAGAAGTGGCTTCCTGACACCGGTCCCACCCACTTCCCATGAGTCGGCCCGGGGGCACGGGGCCTGGGTACCGACCCCAGCACTGCCCTGTCTCGCAGCACCGACACACAGAAAGCCTGGAAAACTGGAGCATTGATAGCAGCTGCCAGGTGCAGCGCCTCATGCCTGTAATTCCAGCACTCTGGGAGGCCAAGGCGGGAGGGTCGCTTGAGACCAGTTGGGCAACATATCAAGACTTCACCTCTATTAACAGAAAAAAAATGGAAAAGAAAAATATATACAGCAGCCACTTCTCCAGCCTGGAGACGCACTGACAGTGGGGTGAAATGGCTGGTGATGCCCGACCCTCCCCACAACGGCCCCAGATGGCTGCATCACGGCCTCATCCCCTCACACTTCAAAGCCAGGAGGAGCAGATTCACACCACAGCCACGCACCCCCAAAGCAATGAGGTGAAGCCCACCAGAAAGCCAGCCCCAGCTCCCACGCACGGCTGTGGGGTTGGCAACTTCCGTCTGAAGGCACCGCTGTGGAAGCCAGCGTGACAGACCCCAGGGCCAATGAGAAGAGAAAGAGGCCCAGGCAGGCAGAGCAGGGGTCACCAGCTGTGAACGGTGCCCACTCTTCCTCCTGCCAGGGCCTCCGTGAGGTGGACAAAACAGGCAGGTCCCGGCTCTGGTCCCCCCATGGATCACGGTCCCCCACGTGCACACTGTGGGACCCTCAGCGTAACAGGCAGGTCCCGGCTCTGGTCCCCCCATGGATCACGGTCCCCCACGTGCACACTGTGGGACCCTCAGCATAACAGGCAGGTCCTGGCTCTGGTCCCCCCATGGATCACGGTCCCCCACGTGCACACTGTGGGACCCTCAGCACATCACGGCTGCCTCAGAGCTCCTGAGCCCGCCGTCCTGCCCCGAGTGAGGGTATGCACAGGCCCTCCCGGCTGCCGTGGCCTCAGGTGGACACTGCAGGGCACTAAGCCCCAGTCGAGGCTCGGGGACCCGCCGTGACCTTAGCAGCATCCTCGAGGCTACAAGTGACAAACCGCTTGTGCTGAGAAATGGAGAAGCCGCATCCCCTCCCGGCCCCACTGGCTGTGCGGAGTCACTCCGGACTCTGGTCAGCAGGGGCTGAGGGGCGGGGGGGTCCAACCTCCACCCAAGACTCAGGTTCCAAGGAGGTCTTGGGCTCTGGATACCCCAGCACAGCCTCCACCCCAGAATTCTACATCCACTGCTTCCAAACGCTGGGGTCCCGGGTAAGGATCAGGGTGAACAGAGGACCCCAAAGCTTACAAGAAAGAAAAACCAGGCCGGACATGGTGGCTCACACCCATAGTCCCAGCACTGTGGGCGGCCAAGGCGGGAGGATCACTTGAGCCCAGGAGTCTGAGACCAGCCTAGGTGGCCTAGTGAGACCCGGTCTCTACAAAAAAAATTTTTGTAATTAGTTGGGCGTGGTGCACACGCCTGTAGTCCCAGCTACTTAGGAGGCTGAGGAGGGAGGACGGCTTGCACCAGGGAGGCGGAGGTTACAGTGAGCCGAGACTGCGCCACTGCACTCCATCCTGGGTGACCTCTGAGACCCTGTTTCAAAAAAAAAAAGTAAGAAAGAAAAAGCAAGTTTGGGGAGCACTGGCCCCGGGCTGGGCCCCTGCCTGGGAGCCTAGAGGTGGGGTCACCCCATCCTTCCTCGGATAAAACGTGAAGCGGTGGAGGGAAGAGACGGGCATCAGGGAGCCTCCCAGATCAGACACTCTGGGATCCTAAACCGGAGTCAGAGTTCACATTTTGGGCGGTGGTCCGCTTCCTGGAGACACCGGACCGGGTCTCCCGCATCCCCCAGGTCCCAGCACGTCCCATCTCGGGGTTAAGGCAGAAACAGGAGCAGCGTGAGGAGCTCGGGGCCGATACAGAAACAGACACCATCCTGCAAATGCTCCCGTCCAAACCAGCCCGGCGCGGCCAGCTATTCTTAGCGCACAGGGACCCAAAATTAAAACAGAGGAAGCGCCAGCTCCCTCGGCGGTTTGGGAACTTCCCTGAATATAGGTTCCAGCCACAAAAATCCCACAGCCGGGAGCGACAGGGCGTCAAGGATGGCGGGGAAACGGCTTATGCAACGCTGGGCCAGGTGCGCCCAGAGGAGACGGGAACCGCTGTGCCCTCTTCCTGCCCCAAAACCGCTCCAGCCCCTCTCGGAGGGAGGGTGTCTCAGGGGACCCCTCCCACGCGGTGACAGAGGCCTCCCGGTGAAGGCAGGAGTGAGCCGGTTCAGACAGAAGAGAGAGCGTGCGACTCCTCCGAGGAGGCTGCACATCATCTGCTCTGTGTACTGGAGTATCCCCAGCAGCACAGGAGCCCCAGACCCAGGGTGGGCACCCGAGCAATGCCCCATAGGTGCATGAATGAGGAGCTCATGGGGCGCAGAGTCTGATGAAACAGCGGCCCCAAAGACTGTGCGAACGCGCCATCCACAAAACACAAGAGCCGGCATCGCCGTGGGGCCGGGACAAGCCAGTGCCAGCAGGACACCGTGTCTCAGCCGGCCCAAGGCCATCAAATCCTTGTTCCCCGATCAGACGACGCACTCCTGAGAGGGAAACCTGGGGCTGAACTTGCTGTCCCAGCTCACGGGGCTCCATCCTAAACCGTCCCCGGGGACTCTCCCCAGGCCTGCCCTCGGGTGTCCTGGAACTGTGGCTCCCTCCTTAGGAATCACACCCAGGCTGGCCTTCCGGGAGACAGCCAAGCCCCCTAGAAGACACCAGGCCATTCACCTCCTGCCACAGCAACCAGGCTGGCCTCGGGCATGGAGTGGAGGGAACCATCCCAGGGAGGGGATGGAGGAGAGGCCGAGGACCCCGGCAACACCCACCCAGCTCACCCCCTCCTCGGCCAGGCTGGACCCCGGGACCCCAGGCCCCGAAGGAGACGGCTCGGAGCAGACGCTGTCCGGGGCTGCCTTGGCAACAAGCCCACCGCCACCAGGTTCTGCTGTGTCACCCCCAACCAGCTCAGAGGAGCCCCTGGCCCAGCGGTCAGGGCTGGGTAAGGACAGAGAGGAGGGGTGCGGCCACCCAAACCACAGGCGCTGGCTCCTGGAGGCCTCTGCCCAGCGATGGGACAGAAGGAGCTGCGGAGGAGACCTGGGGCCATAAGGGGACACCCCCAAACTATGAAGGAACCCCAAGACCATGAGGAGACCTCCCAGACCACAAGGGGACTCCCCAGACCACAAGGGAAATCCCAAACCATAAGGGGATCCCTAGACCATGAGGGGACTCCCCCAGACCATGAGGGGACCCCAAATTATGAGGGGACCCCCAAGACCATGAGGGGATCCCCTAGACCATGAGGAGTCCCCCCCGATCACGAGGAGACCACCCAAACCACAAAGGGACTCCAAACTATGAGGGTTCCCAGACCCCACCAGGGGACCCCAGACACTGTGGCAGGCCCAGAGCTTCCCAGGACGAATGGCCGCACGGGCTGCTCACTGGATGGCCCCAAACCGGCCCAGGGAACCGGGTCCACATCAGCTGTGGTCACAGCTGCCCTCAAGCTCCCATCGTGGCTCCTGTGCACTCTGACAGGGTGGTTCCTGCAGAGGCTGCGGGTCCTCAGCCTGGAGCCCTCCCCGCCGTCTCTGGACAGCGCCTCACTGCCCCATCCGGGAAGGCCTCCTCATCCACACACGCTCCGCAGCCTTGACCCAGCCCTGTGCTGCTGCCCGACCCGGGAAGGCCTCCTCATCCACACAGGCCCCTCAGCCCTGGCCCAGCCCTGTGCTGCTGTTCGTCGGCCCTCGCGCTCCTGGGCTGCTTCTGGCACCCGGGCGTCCTGCCCTGAGGCTCTGCTCAACGCCGCCTTATCAGGGGGGTCTCTGAGGCCCCTCCACGGAACAGCAGTACTCCCCCCCCACCACTCCGTCCACCTCCACCTGCTTCTCGGCTTGGTCCTTCTCCACAGGCATCACCCTCTGGGGCTGGGTGTTCACGGCCGCCTCCACCAGGACAAGACTCCAGCTGCCCTGCCTGTGTTCCCCACGGACCTGCACCCAGAACAGGGCCTGGCAGGTGGGGTGTGTGCGGGGAGGGCGTGGAGGGTCTCCTCTCCCTGGAAAGGGTCCTCCCCAGGCTCCCCACGAGCTCACCTCCAGGAGCCCCTGCAAACACCAGCCGTGGCAGCTGAATCGGCCCATAGCCCCTCGCCGCCCACAGCAAGCACAGGCATACACACGCGTGTGCACACAACACACACGGTACAGGGTACGTGGCTCAGAGTAGATCTGGCTGCATATAAGAAAAAAAGCTAAAAGCCCAAGAGTCAGTCCCCACACACAGGAAGCCCGTGGCTGAGCAGCCACCGTGTCAGCAGGGAGCCATGCTCCTCACACCTCTTTGCTCCACCACCACAGTGAGTGGGTTTCACACTCATAGTCACCTCTTGGCCCAATATGGCGGCTGGAGCACCAGCCATCACAACCACAGTCCAGACAGTGGGAAGGAGAAAAGGGAGGACGGTGAAGGGGCCTCCCCAGCCACCTGCCTGTCTTCTAAGAAGCTTCCAGAATCCCTCCACCCCTTTCCACTCCTCTCACAGGCCAGATCTGTCAGGGAGGCTGGAAGTGTCTTTTCTCCAGGTGTGCCCCCACCTTGAATAGAGCTAGGGTTCCCAGGGATGCCTGGCTGAGGGTGGGTGTTGGCCCTCTCTGTGCTTGGGCACCAACTCACCATAAGGATGCGCCGGTAGCTGTCCCGGTCGATCCCCCAGAGCTTGAGGTCTGTCTTGGCTTTCACAGTCGCAGCCCTGGGGGTGCCGTAGATGAGCGCCAGCTCCCCAAAGCTGCCTCCCTCGCTGATGTTGGTCACCCACTCTCCGTTCACATACACCTTTGGGAAGCAAGAGAGAGAAGCGTCACGGGGGCCAGGCAGGCTGACCTCCTCTGCATCCCGTACAGAAAGTCCCCCTAAGCTCTCTCCAGAAGGGGGTCCCTGCAGGGCGGGGCACAAACCCTTTTGCTTGTGGGTAGAACCCTGCGTTCCCCAGCAATGGGCCTGTGGACCCCAGTGCCCACCCCACCCCCAGCCCTGCTGAGAGCTACAGTGGGACAGCATCAGACCTCCACAGCAGGAGGGCCAAGTCGCCAGTGCCAATGAGACAATCACACCAGAGGCGGAAGCACCCGGCCCCTGCTCTGCGGCACAGCGGCCCCAGCCTGCCTCCCAGGCAGTGTCTGATTCAATTCATCAACTTCTCACTCAGCCTCTCTGGGCCTCAGTTTCCCTAGCTGCACCGTGATGAGCTGGAGCCTGTGATCCCCACGGGGCTCTGCTCTGGGGACCTGTGTGCTTCCTCTCCACCCCAGGCCATTCCTCTGTCCCCACCTCCATCAGCACACACCACTGGGCCCCGATGGAGCCGGGCGGCCTCAAGCGCAGACCTCTCCTGCCAGGGCCTCCCTCCCTACCGGCAGCGCCCGAGCTCCTCGGGCTGGAGTCTGAATGGGCGCCCTATGGCCGGGGGCTGCGGCCGAGCTGTGCCTGGGAAGGAGCCCAGACAAGATTCCCTTTCAGCCCGCGTGGGCCGCTGCCCCCGCACAGGGTGCCTACTATGCATTGACCATCACCACGGTCGGGGTCCGTGCAAGAATGGTGCAGATTGTTTATTATGCAGTGATTATGCAGATTCGGTTACTATAAATTGACACAATACACGCTTTATCCCCTCTGGGTGTCAATGAGCTTAAAGAATAGTTCCCATTGGCAAAGCAGTTCCCATTGGTTGCATATCGGGAAAGAATGGATTGCGATGAATCATGGAATCAATTCTTACTGAAATCAATGACTCATTATCTAGATAATAACTGAGGCACAGAGTCTTCTATCTGAAAGAAAAGGCCACGCAGGTGTGACTCCACAATTAGGTGCAAGCGAGCGCTGGGGAGAACCGGTTGACCACGAACTTTCGGGGGCACAGGGGCGACCGTTGTGCAAAGGCAGACTCCACCTGGCGGGGATGTGGGGATCATCTCCACCTGGCCCACCAGGCTCCCCAGTTCCTGGAGGGAGGCTGGAGCAGGATTACGGGGCAGAAGAAACACCAGCTTCCCCTCAACGATCCCCTCCAGGAATCAGAAGACGGCCGTCCTTCCACGGAGCCAGGGAGTGCCCACCCGCGCATGCAGGGATACGTGGAGGAGGCAGCAACTCCAGTGTTTTCGGGGCGAGGGGACCTCAGATAATGCCCTCCAGAACCTCTGCCTCTTGCTTCTCAAAGGGGACCCAGAGCTGGGGGAGCGCAGGTGATGAAGCCGGGGGAAGGGCCTGTGATGGCCGAGGCACAGCCTGGCCTCCCGCCCCGCAGTGGACACTCCCACTTTGCCTAAGTTTTTGTCAAAACCAGTTTATGGAGGCAGAACTTGCAAATAGGAACGTGCCCAACTCGTGCAGCACAGTGAGTTTCACGTCGCTCAGATCGGGGCCTCACAAACTCCCAGGGAGCTCACCCTGTGGGTCTCACGGTGTCTATCCACGCTGCGGGTGACAGACTCCAGGGTCCACAGCACATCGTGCTGCCAGGAGCATCCCTGTACGTGATGTGCATGCCTGGGGTGGCACTCACTACTGGCTCAGCTTCAGGAGGCATTCTGCACTGAACACCGTCCCCTCCAGCATCCTCTGCACCAAACACCATCGCCCTCCCTCCAGCACCCTCCATACTAAACACTATAACCCTCCAGCACCCTCCACACTAAACACCATCACCCTCCAGCACCCTCCACACTAAATACCATCACCCTCCAGCTCCCTCCACACTAAACACCATCACCTTCCCTCCAGCACCCTCCACACTAAACACCATCACCTTCCCTCCAGCTCCCTCCACACTAAACACCATCACTTTCCCTCCAGCACCCTCCACACTAAACACCATCACCCTCCAGCTCCCTCCACACTAAATACCATCACCTTCCCTCCAGCACCCTCCACACTAAACACCATCACCCTCCCTCCAGCACCCTCCACTAAACACCATCACCCTCCAGCTCCCTCCACACTAAATACCATCACCTTCCCTCCAGCTCCCTCCACACTAAATACCATCACCCTCCCTCCAGCACCCTCCACACTAAACACCATCACCTTCCCTCCAGCACCCTCCACTAAACACCATCACCCTCCAGCTCCCTCCACACTAAATACCATCACCTTCCCTCCAGCTCCCTCCACACTAAATACCATCACTTTCCCTCCAGCACCCTCCACACTAAATACCATCACCTTCCCTCCAGCACCCTCCACACTAAATACCATCACCCTCCCTCCAGCACCCTCCACTAAACACCATCACCCTCCAGCTCCCTCCACACTAAATACCATCACCTTCCCTCCAGCTCCCTCCACACTAAATACCATCACCTTCCCTCCAGCACCCTCCACACTAAACACCATCACCTTCCCTCCAGCACCCTCCACACTAAACACCATCACTTTCCCTCCAGCACCCTCCACTAAACACCATCACCCTCCAGCTCCCTCCACACTAAATACCATCACCTTCCCTCCAGCTCCCTCCACACTAAATACCATCACTTTCCCTCCAGCACCCTCCACACTAAATACCATCACCCTCCCTCCAGCACCCTCCACTAAACACCATCACCCTCCAGCTCCCTCCACACTAAATACCATCACCTTCCCTCCAGCTCCCTCCACACTAAATACCATCACCTTCCCTCCAGCACCCTCTGCACTAAACACCATCACCTTCCCTCCAGCTCCCTCCACACTAAATACCATCACCTTCCCTCCAGCACCCTCTGCACTAAACACCATCACCCTCCAGCACCCTCCACACTGAACACCATCACCCTCCAGCACCCTCTGCACTAAACACCATCACCCTCCCTCCAGCACCTTCCACACTAAACATCATCACCCTCCAGCATGCTCCACACTAAACACCATCACCCTCCCTCCACCACCCTCCACACTAAACACCATCACCTTCCCTCCAGCACCCTCCACACTAAACACCATCACCCTCCCTCCAGCACCCTCCACACTAAACACCATCACCTTCCCTCCAGCTCCCTCCACACTAAATACCATCACCTTCCCTCCAGCACCCTCCACACTAAACACCATCACCCTCCCTCCAGCACCCTCCACACTAAACACCATCACCCTCCAGCTCCCTCCACACTAAATACCATCACCTTCCCTCCAGCTCCCTCCACACTAAACACCATCACCTTCCCTCCAGCACCCTCTGCACTAAACACCATCACCCTCCAGCTCCCTCCACACTAAATACCATCACCTTCCCTCCAGCACCCTCTGCACTATACACCATCACCCTCCCTCCAGCACCCTCCACACTAAACATCATCACCCTCCAGCACCCTCTGCACCAAACACCATCACCTTCCTCCAGCACCCTCCACACTAAACACCATCACCCTCCAGCTCCCTCCACACTAAATACCATCACCTTCCCTCCAGCACCCTCTGCACTAAATACCATCACCCTCCCTCCAGCACCCTCCACACTAAACACCATCACCCTCCCTCCACCACCCTCCACACTAAACACCATCACCCTCCCTCCAGCACCCTCCACACTAAACACCATCACCTTCCCTCCAGCACCCTCCACACTAAACACCATCACCCTCCCTCCACCACCCTCCACACTAAACACCATCACCCTCCCTCCAGCACCCTCCACACTAAATACCATCACCTTCCCTCCAGCACCCTCTGCACTAAATACCATCACCCTCCCTCCAGCACCCTCCACACTAAACACCATCACCCTCCCTCCACCACCCTCCACACTAAACACCACCACCCTCCCTCCAGCACCCTCCACACTAAACACCATCACCCTCCAGCACCCTCCACACTAAACACCATCACCCACCACACTAAACACCATCACCTTCCCTCCAGCACCCTCTGCACTAAACACCATCACCCTCCCTGCAGCACCCTCCATACTAAACACTATAACCCTCCAGCACCCTCCGCACTAAACACCATCACCCTCCAGCACCCTCCGCACTAAACACCGTTCCAACAGGGGAAACTCCCTCCAGCACCTTCCACACGGAACACCTTCACCCTCCCTCCAGCACCCTCTGCACTTCTGTTCCGATGCAGAGGCCTCTTGCTGAGCCACGAAAGCAGTGTGGACTCAGAAGATGTGGACCTGAGGTCAGGAGGGTTTGCTTGACATGGGAGAGCCAGAGGCAGGTGACATCTTGTGCCCAAGGAGGTGAGTGAGCCTCTTGGCCCCTTCAGGGAATGAGGACACCACCCCCTCGAATGGCTGCCCAGGGAAGTGGCAGGACACCCCCCTCCCTTGGCAAAGAGCATGGGGATCCCGGGAGCAGAGAAGGGTGAGTCTCCACAGAGCCAGCCCGGGACAGCCGCACCTCCCAGCTTTCTGGGGTTCTGCCTCAAACGGGGGATCCGTGGCTGCTGCCGCTGCAGGCAGGACCCAGGGAAGCTGGACGAGGACGCGCTGCCCGTGAGGCCGGGAGAAGCCCAAGGCCTCCGAGAGCTCCCTCCACAGCCTCAGAGGAAACCATTGTGCGGGTCCCACAGACGGCCAGGGCCACACTGTGCTCGGCCGCCCAGAGGACAAAGGGGCCATCCTTCTCAGGACACTGGCCACTGTCACCACTCCCGGCGCAGTGCGGGCCCCACCCCAGCTGGTACGCAAAGGGGCTACTTCTTGTTGTGTTTCATTTTTTTGTTTTCTCTTTTTTTTTTTTTTTTTTTGTGAGACAGAGTTTCGCTCTTGTTCCTCAGGCTGGAGTGCAATGGTGCAATCTCGGCTCACCGCAACCTCTGCCTCCCAGGTTCAAGCGATTCTCCCGCCTCAGTCTCCCGGATTACAGGCACCTGCCACCACGCCCAGCTAATTCTGTATTTTTAGTAGAGACGGGGTTTCTCCACGTTGGTCAGGCTGGTCTCAAACTCCTGACCTCAGGTGATCCACCCACCTCGGCCTCCCAAAGTGCTGGGATTACAGGCGTGAGCCACCATGCCTGGCTTCTCTTCTTTTAAAAGAAGAAACGATGGGGGTCCCCCGCGGGGCAGCATTTACACCCCACCATCACTGCAGCTTCTCTGGCGCCGAGCCCACACTTGGCTCGGCCCTGCCCCCCTCCCACCTTCACTCACTCACCCTCTGTGTTTAGAAGTAGATGGTGGGGTGGGGGTGCCAGGGGCTGGGGGAGGCGCACGGGCAGGCCCCCCTCCCACCTTCACTCACTCACCCTCTGTGTTTAGAAGTAGATGGTGGGGTGGGGGTGCCAGGAGCTGGGGGAGGCACACGGGCAGGCTCCTCGCCCACCTTCACTCACTCACCCTGTGTGTTTAGAAGTAGATGGTGGGGTGGGGGTGCCAGGGGCTGGGGGAGGCACACGGGCAGGCTCCCCTCCCACCTTCACTCACTCACCCTGTGTGTTTAGAAGTAGATGGTGGGGTGGGGGTGCCAGGGGCTGGGGGAGGCACACGGGCAGGCCCCCCTCCCACCTTCACTCACTCACCCTGTGTGTTTAGAAGTAGATGGTGGGGTGGGGGTGCCAGGGGCTGGGGGAGGCACACGGGCAGGCTCCCTCCCACCTTCACTCACTCACCCACCCTCTGTGTTTAGAAGTAGATGGTGGGGTGGGGGTGCCAGGGGCTGGGGGAGGTGCCCGGGCAGGGAGTGTGTAATGCGGACAGAGCCTCAGTTTAAGAAGACAAGAACATTTGGGAAGTGGACAGTGGTGACGGTTGTAAAACAACGTGAATATGCTTAATGCCACCGAACTCCACAAAATGCTTAGAATGGTCAGTGTGGTGTGTCTTTTACTACAATTAAAGTAGGGCCGAGGGCGGTGGCTCACACCTGTCATCACAGCACTTTGGGAAGCACAGGTGGGAGGACTGCTTGAAGCCAGGAGTCTGAGACCAGCCTGGGCAACACAGCAAGACCCCGTCTCTGCAAAAAACTTTAAAATTAGCTGGACATGGTGGTGCACAGCGGTAGTCCCAGCTTCTTGGGAGGATTGCTTGAGCCCAAGAGTTCAAGGCCGCAATGAGCTATGATCACGCCACTGCACTCCAGCCTGGGCAACAGAGCAGGACCCTAACCCAAAAAAATAAAAAACGAATTTTAAAAACACACAGAACACAAGACACACCCTGAATAACATCTGATCAGATTGCCAGGCCGAGGTGCCCTGCTCCGGGATCACCAAGCTGAGGCGCCCTGCTCTAGGGTACACCCAGCTGCCCGGCAGTGCTCCCCAGATCGCCAAGCCGAGGCGCCCTGCTCCGGGGTACACCCAGCTGCCTGGCGATGCTCCCCAGATCGCCAAGCCGAGGTGCCCTGCTCCAGGGTACACCCAGATGCCTGGCGGTGCTCCCCAGATCGCCAAGCCGAGGTGCCCTGCTCCAGGGTACACCCAGATGCCTGGCAGTGCTCCCCAGATCGCCAAGCCGAGGTGCCCTGCTCTGGGGTACACCCAGATGCCTGGCGGTGCTCCCCAGATCGCCAAGCCGAGGTGCCCTGCTCCAGGGTACACCCAGCTGCCTGGCGGTGCTCCCCGGCCCCCCAGAAAGAGCTCTTCCCCCAGACGTGTTGTGTGAAACCAAGGGAAGCCCGGGACGGCCAGTGTCAGTGGGGATGACGTGACGCCTGGGATGGGGAGCAAAAAGAGGGAGTTGGGATAACAGGGGCCCGAAAACAATCGGGGAAGAGTCGAGCCCCAAACAGGGCTTGGAAGGGAGCTACGTTCCTGGGCCTGTGAAGTCAGCAGCTGAGTGTCCTTTTAAGTAGAAATGCTATGTTCCATGAATAAAATACATTGGAAGATATTTTTATACTTAGAAAAATGGATTATAGCTCTTGGCAACACACAGACGGCAGCAGGCACTTTGGGAGTCTCTGGAAAACCGTAATTCAAACCGAACCTGGTGCTCTTGGCATTTTGTCACCTGGCCGTCCCCCTGGACGCGGCTGGTCAGAGGGCAGTGTCCACCCTGCAGAAGTGGGTGACGTCCACCTCCAAGCTCTGCTGGCTTAAAGGGCCAGGGCCAGGTCCTTGTGGGGATGGCTTCCTGCTGGGCCTCGGGCACTTGGCTGGGTGCAGTTAAATGCCCACAGCAAACGGCCGTCCCTTCCCGCCACCCAGAATAAAACCAGGGAAAACCGCTAGCCTCAGGAACCCACTCAGACCCCTGGGTAGCCCTAGTCCTGCAGCCCCAAACCCGGGGAACATCCATCCCATTGCCCCAGGGAGGCGATTTACAGAAACCAGCAAACAAAATGCAGCACCCAGGGTTCACACAGCAGCTGGACGGGGCTGCCTGGGGCTGCCATGCGGCCATTTCCCCAGGCGCTGTAATAACAGTAATTATTATAATACATATGCCCATAACTCACCCGGGCTACCCGACATGCCACTTTTTCATTCCAGATTCCTTACTGAGCATCCTTTGATTCCCTCAAATGTGGCCTTCACCCACACGGGCCCTGCGGATTTACCCTGCACGCGAAGGGCCTCCCACATCACAGGAGAGCCCCTGCAGGCAGCTCCTGTGCCTGGCCCCACCCGGCCCCGCCGGACACTCCCTGACACCCACCCCTGTCCTGGCTGGAATATCTGAGATTGATGGAGGTGCTTGGTGTTCGTGCTCAGCCGCCCGGGACCCGCGGGACGGCCCCATAAGTCACTGCTGGTTCCCGCAGGGGGCCCGGCCATCCCACGTGAGCCTGTAGCCAGGAAGCGGGCATCCACCCACGGGGCTCAGACATCCTGGCTCTGGAGGGCCGGGTCCAGCAGGGGCCTTAAAGCTGCCTTTGTGCCTGACCCGGGGGCTGGGGAGGGGCAGGGACGGGTGGGGGAGGGGGAGGGGGAAGGGGAGGGATTTGCCAGGACAATATATTTGGGGAACTCCAGTTACACAAGGGTGACCTCACTCTTTCCTTTCTCAAAATTGCCTCCCAACGTCCCCGGGCCTGGCGAGAAGCCAGGCAGGACGCCACGACGCGTCATGTCTGAGAGAAAACCATCTCCCCTCCACTCAGGCTTCAGCCCCGACCCCACGCTAACTGGGCCAGGGCAGGGGCTGGGCTGGGAGGGGACCCAGTGAGCTCAGGGCTGGAGGAAACTGTCCCTGCTTTGAAGTGGCTCCGGGACCGGCCTCTTCCACCGCCCTGTCATGTATGAAGGAGTTACAGACGGCGGCGGGAGGAGGGGGGTCTGTCCTGCTGGAAGGACGGAGGGAAGGGAGATGCCTCACTGAGTCCAAAGGTCGAGAGGTGGGTGGGGATTCTGCGAGGAGGAGGAGGAGGAGGAGGTCCCGCCAAGGTTGGCCGGGACAGCAACACCTCCCGGCCCCTTTGCCGAGGTCCTGGCCCAGGTGGGGCTCCCAGGAGCCTGGAGGCCAACAGCAGAAAGACAGGGACCTGATCCCTCCAGCAGTCCCAGCTGCCGGCCCCTCACACCGTCACCTCTCCCAGGAAGTCCTCAGCATGCTGCCGGCTGGGGCCTGGCGCTGGGGCAGGAGGGTGGCCACCCGCACTGAAGATTAGGACAAGCCTGGGGCGTGGGTGGCGGGCGTTTCCTCTGTGGGGTGGACAAGGCTCTTGTGGTGCGTGTGTTGGGGACATGAGATGGGGTGGGGCAGCTGCCAGGCGGCCAATGGGTTCCTGAATGAAGAGGCACAGGAGCTGCGCAGACAGAGGCCCCATCACCCCACACCAGGTACCAAGAGCAGAACCTCAGGAGGGTTATCTCAGTCTTCCCGGCAGCAGTGAGCTCTGTTCGTTTTTCTGAGTAATATGGAAATGGCACGGCTCAGTCACACAAGGGCCTGGGCAAAGGTCAGGGCCAGCAAAGAACACAGCCGGGGTCCTCTGAGTCCCGAGTCCACGCGGTCCTGACCCCATCCACCACCCTCCTCGAGACATGACAAGTTAGGTGGGAACATAACCTGGGAGCCCCATGTTGGTTTCAGGCTCCACAAGGGAACTCCGGGTAAAGGGTTTGTCTCTTCCACATCTGTTCATTTCGGAGAAGCAAAGAACGTGGAAAACAGAATTCCTGGGGGTGGCCTTAACTCCAAGCTCTGCTGATGCAAACTGGCACCTTGAAGATGCCTTTGGAATTTAATTGGAAGATTTGAATGACATGGGCAGACACAGAAGAGGGAGAGGCATTCCACAGGGGAGGAAAGGCCTCAGTGGGGACCTATGGGGCTCCCAGGCCCACTGCAGGGAGGCAGGTCCTCGGTCATCTGCTGAGGCCAGTATCTATTAAAGCCCAGGCGCAGATAGATGAGCTGGGCCTGGCGGGGTCTTGTGGGATGTGTAGGAGTTCGTGAGGCAGAGCAGGAATGAAAGCAGAGGGGATAGGAGGGGCAGAACCAGAGTCAGGACATTCATTGGCTAATTTCCTGTTCTTGGTCCCTTTCCCCCATTAAGCCACAACCTCCCCCACACCAGAGCAGGCACCAGGTCCTCCCCGTCACAAATGCCAGGCATAAAGCAGGCACTCAATAAACATCCAGGAAGGAGATGGCAGGGGGAGGAGGTGACACCAGGACCCAGAGTGGAGAGGGTGGGGGAGGAGGTGACACCAGGACCCAGAGTGGAGGGGATGGGGGAGGAGGTGACACCAGGACCCAGAGTGGAGGGGATGGGGGAGGAGGTGACACCAGGACCCAGAGTGGAGAGGGTGGGGGAGGAGGTGACACCAGGACCCAGAGTGGAGAGGGTGGGGGAGGAGGTGACATGGTGACACCAGGACCTAGAGTGGAGGGGATGGGGGAGGAGGTGACACCAGGACCCAGAGTGGAGAGGGTGGGGGAGGAGGTGACACCAGGACCCAGAGTGGAGAGGGTGGGGGAGGAGGTGACACCAGGACCGAGAGTGGAGAGGGTGGGGGAGGAGGTGACACCAGGACCCAGAGTGGAGAGGGCGGGGGAGGAGGTGACACGGTGACACCAGGACCTAGAGTGCAGGGGATGGGGGAGGAGGTGACACGGTGACACCAGGACCTAGAGTGCAGGGGATGGGGGAGGAGGTGACACCAGGACCCAGAGTGGAGAGGGTGGGGGAGGAGGTAACACGGTGACACCAGGACCCAGAGTGGAGGGGATGGGGGAGGAGGTAACACGGTGACACCAGGACCCAGAGTGTGAACTGGAAGAGGGGCTGTGAGTAGCACGAGATTTGGGGCTGGGATAAAGCGGTGGGTCCAGTCAGGAACCTGCCCATCCCATACCTCCCGCAGAGGCGGCTCTGCCCTCAGCACTGCTGACCACTGGGCAGGCCTGGGCTGCCAGGGTCTCTCTGGGATCAGCCCTGCCCCATCTGCTGGGGGCTAAGCCCCATTCCCTGAAGCCCCCCATCAGGCCCTGGTGTCTGGATACCAGGCACAACGGGGCCACCTCCTGGGACGGGCCCAGGCCCCAGGACGATGCCCGGCTGGGACGCTGGCCGCATCCTCCTCTGTCTTCTCTATTTCCTGGGCTAGGCTTTTTTTAAACTCGAAGCAAAGCCAGCAGGAGATGACTCTGTGGCTGGCAGCCGAGCCCAGGGTTGACCTGCCAGTGCCGCCCTCCAGCCTTCCCCCCCACACTTCCTCTGAGGCCGGGCAGTCCCCGGGACCTTTGGCACCTGCCTCAGTTTCCGTCCCTGGGGGAGACAGGAGCACCCCCACTCCCTGACACAAAGGTCTGCCCCAGAGGCTCGGTCTAGGGGCCCAGCCCGTGGGTTCCGGCTCAGGACAGAGCACACCAGGGAGAAGAGAAACCGGCTCTTTTTCCGCCTGCGCGGGCCAGGCCCGAGGCACGTGCCCCTCGCGGGGAGGTGGGACCCCTGAGTCATTTCCTGTGCTATCAGCTCCGGAAGCAGAGTGGGCCTGCTCAGGTTCCCAGAAACATGGCGCGATGGGGGACAGACTCCGCGGCTGCCACGGAAACAAATGAGTAAATGCCCTCCCCAGAATAGTGTGGCCTGGACAGAGGCACAGCCACCGGAGGCCAAACCTCGAAATAGCTCGTGCTGGGTAGCCGGGGGTGGCGTTGCCTGCACGGCAGAGTGAGGAGGCCGCCTCTCGGGGCAGGTGGACAAGGAGAAGGGCAGGCAGGCATCCCAGACCCAGAGATGACTCAGCCAGCCTGGGAAGCAGTGACCGTCTCGGGTAGCAGAACCCCCAAAGCGTCCTGCACTGTGGGGGCTTCCAGTCTGTGTGCAGAAAGGCCGTAAAGAGATGGTCTCATGAGATGTCATCACCACGAGCCGCAGAGGGTCCTACAAGGGAGGCGTGGGACATGTCTGCTGATGCCCACTGGGAAGTGACATTTAGCAGAGAGCAGAAGGAGAAGCAAGAGCTAACGGGGTTCCCGGCAGAGCGGGGGACACACACCAAGGCCCTGGGGCCGCCAGTGCAGGCGGATTCCAGGAACCGAGGGAGGATGGTGTCACTGAGGTCTTTCCCGCTGACTCCGTCAGGGGCTCGGGCCTGATTCAAAGGGAAACAAACTCCTAGCGGGTGTTTTCCCAGAGGCTGCGCCATCAGCTCCGCACCGGCAAGGTCAGGCCGCCATGCGGGGGTCGGCCTGCGGAACAGGAGCCCAGCAGGGGAAGAGGGGGCCTCAAAGCCTTCATACCAGAGCACCCGGGCTCTAAACTGGACGGCAGAAGAGATGGGAACCAGAGGCTCTGGGCAAGACTGGGCTGCGGGGCCAGGGGTGATGTCATATGCCACGTGTTTTATACATGTATGTATCTATTTTATACATACACATACACATGGCCTGGCCATGGGGCACGAGACAGGGTCTCCAGAGGAGGGGAAGCTTCTCCTTCCAAAACAGTGGGAGCATCTCATAAAAGACGCTCTTGAGACAAACGTGGGAAGATGACACAGTGAGATCCGACTCACGGCTTGGACGTTCCAAGCTGGGAGCCCAACACAGGCGCAAAAGGCAGCCATTGTTTGAACGTGAAGTCGTCGGTCCTACGGGGTCTGTAAGCACATGGCTCTCCCACCCACTTTGAGATGTTAACGTCCCATGTGGTGGGTGAGCCTGGGTATTCACCGGCCTCGGATCTGGAGACGGCGCTGGGTCAAACAGAACCGCCCTGGCCAGCACCCAGCAGTCCCAGCCCAGGGGCGAGCGGAAGACAGCGGCCCTGGAAGACCTGAGGTCGCTGCCGGCACCTGCCAGCATCATCCTCGTTTCGCTCTGCACTTCTCATATTCCCATATTCTCTTCTAAGAGACAGCAGTTGCATTTCTGGATTAAAACACTAGAAATACGGCACTCAGCGCAGTGTTTGTTGGGGGCCTGGTGCTGCCTGGAGGGCAAGTCTTCACACCGGACACGCAAAGACGCGCTATTTTCCAAAGACAGTTAGCGACACTCACATCCACTTCCCCTTGATCAATGACATAGAAGTTGTCTCCTTCATTCCCTGTAACAAAAGAAGAAAAGTCAACAGATACAAAGTACATCAAGACATACAAGTTACAGTTTCTCTTGCAAACAACTTTTGCAACACTGTTGCAGAGACCCTCATGGGCAACATCCTGGGTGCTATCAATTCTTTTAATGACAAGATTATGGAAACATTGAGATAACTTGTTAAAGAGCCTGTTCTTAAGTTTCATTAGTGAACTTTCTCTAAACAATGACAGGTGTTTTTCTTTTTGTTTGTTTTTTGTTTTTTTGAGATGGAGTCAGGCTCTCGGCTCACTGCAACCTCCACCTTCCAGGTTCAAGCGATTCTCCTGCCTCAGCCTCTGGAGTAGCTGGGATTACAGGCACCTGCCACCATGCCCAGCTAATTTTTTTGTAGTTTTAGTAGAGATGGGGTTTCACCATGTTGGCCAGGCTGGTTTCGAACTCCTGACCTCAGGTGATCCACCCGCCTTGGCCTCCCAAAGTGCTGGGATTACAGGCGTGAGCCACCGCGCCCGGCCTAACAATGAGTGTTTTATACATGTATGTGTGTATGTGTGTATATATATAATATATATATATAATTTTATATTACTTTAGTTTTATACATATATATTTTATTTTATATTTACTTAGTTTTATACATACATGTATCTATTTTACACATACACACATATGTATATACGTGTACATATACGTATACATGTATACAAATATGTGTGCACATATACGTGCATATATAGGTACGCATATACGCATATTATATGTGTGTATGTATGTATAAGTATATATATACTTTTGAAATTTGAGACAGAGCCTTACTCTATCACCTAGGCTGGAGTGCAACGGCGCAATCTCAGCCCACTGCAACCTCCGCCTCCCAGGTTCAAGCGATTCTCCTGCCTCAGCCTCTGGAGTAGCTGGGATTGCAGGCACCGGCCACCACGCCCAGCTAATTTTTATTTTTAGTAGAGACAGGATTTCACCATGTTGGTCAGGATGGTCTCGAACCCCTGACCTCAGGTGATCTGCCCACCTCAGCCTCCCAAAGTGCTGGGATTACAGGCGTGGGCCATCGTGCCTGCCCTTATACTTTTTTTTTTTTTAAGTGCATAGTCCATTTTTCCCCTCTGGGCTTTGGCTCAGAGGAGCAGGCAGAACATACCTTGCTGTATAACGGTCTCCCCAGCGATGTGAGTGACAGGGAACATAGCATCGAATATGTCACTGAAAAGCAAAACACGCCAAATTAGGGCTGCAGGCGGCACAGGGACATTTAAGCCCTTCCTCCCCTCATTTCACAGTCTTGTGTAAATCGCTTCACAGTCATCGGGGAAAATGAGAAAATCCATGAGAGTTCAAAGAAGAAAACTGAAATCCTTCATGACCCGAGGGCCGGAGATGGCACCGCGAGCCCTAGGCACACAACCTCCCAGCCCCATTTCTGTTCCGTGCACAGACGCAGTTTGCTGTTTTGGTTTTTACAGAAATGGGGTCACACCATACACGCATTTTGAACTCCATTTAGAAAAACAAAAGTAACAATAGATTGTGAACATTCTCCCGTCAGTAAATACAATTCTACTAGAATACAACCAGCAATGTTGATGACATGTTTTCTGCATTTTTTTTCCTTTCAGGGAGAACACTTTCAGTCGAAGGAGAAGCCTGGGACCCTTGACACAGAAGTGACATGTGCATTCGGAACCTCTCTGTGGAAAACACAGACCCTTCGTGACACGCAAACTCGAAGCCGGTGAGGACGAGTCTCGGGGCTGCGCCAAGCAGGAAGCCTGGCTGTCCAATGTTCCAAATCTGGATGAGAAATGGACCACGCAGACAGGACCCAAGGGGCATGGGGGAGCTGGCAGGGGTGCCCGGGAAAAGTGGGGAAGCACCCATCAGCCAGGAAGGTAGAGAGGCACCTGCCCCAGAACACGGTGCCAGCGTCGCACTCTTAATAATAGACGCAATAACCACCTTCGGAGACCGGACTTCTCAACAAGCACTCAGCCCACAATGTGACACAGAGAAACCAGAGACCCAGGCAGGGAGTGCACCCACGGGGACACTCCGAGGGCGGCCTCCTGCCTGCCCTGATTACTTAAAAAGAAGATTCTTGGAAACCTTTGCGGGCCCACAGGTGCACCCTGACTCCCAGGGATGGGGGCTGAGCCACCCAGGAAACAAATAGGAAATCAAAGATCCAGACAGCCCTGACCCTCCTGATTCCAGGGTCCATAAATAAGTCATTCTTAAAATAGTGGTTGTTTTCTCTCTATTTAAGAATGCTTCTTTTTTGAGTCCTTGTTCCCAACTTCCCTGGCAACTCAGTTTCCTGTTTCCTCCGGGAGGGGGGCAGAACTGCAGGAGGGGTCAGCGTGTGGCAGGGCTGTAGGGAGGGCTGGGGGCCTCCACTGTCCTCCCACCTGGGGAGGGGTCAGTGGGTGGCAGGGCTGGGGGAGAGCTGGGGGCCCTCCACTGTCCTCCCACCTGAGGAGGGGTCAGTGGGTGGCAGAGCTGGGGGGAGAGCTGGGGGCCCTCCACTGTCCGCCCACCTGAGGAGGGGTCAGTGGGTGGCAGGGCTGGGGGAGAGCTGGGGGCCCTCCACTGTCCGCCCACCTGAGGAGGGGTCAGTGGGTGGCAGAGCTGGGGGGAGAGCTGGGGGAGAGCTGAAGCCTCCACTGTCCTCCCACCTGAGGAGGGGTCAGTGGGTGGCAGAGCTGGGGGAGGGCTGAAGCCTCCACTGTCCTCCCACCTGAGGAGGGGTCAGTGGGTGGCAGAGCTGGGGGAGGGCTGAAGCCTCCACTGTCCTCCCACCTGAGGAGGGGTCAGTGGGTGGCAGAGCTGGGGGGAGAGCTGGGGGCCCTCCACTGTCCGCCCACCTGAGGAGGGGTCAGTGGGTGGCAGGGCTGGGGGAGAGCTGGGGGCCCTCCACTGTCCGCCCACCTGAGGAGGGGTCAGTGGGTGGCAGGGCTGGGGGAGAGCTGGGGGCCCTCCACTATCCGCCCACCTGGGTGGTGGGGCTTGGCCATGCTGCCCCAGTCCCAGTCCCAGGCACCTGGCCCCAGTGGGGACATTTCCTGGCCACAGCCTCCCTAGTGCACATCTGCAGGAGCCGTCCTGGCACTGTGCTCTAAACTGCATTTCTTCAAAACCACAAAGTATGGGTTCTCAGAATGAACAGATCTTTAAGAAATCATTTTACAATTCCTCCCTCTTTTTTTAAAAAAAAATATTTCAACTTATAATGGTAAAATATTCCATTAAATGACTTAAGTAATCAAATGGACACTGTGTACCCCCCACCACCCGGCTCAGGACCATGCTGCCTCCACCGCTCTCTCCTGGAAAGCCGTCCAGCATCACAGCTGTGGCTCCAGCGTCCTCCGGGCCTGGGTGTGGAGGGCAAGTGCCGCCTCCACCACGCTTGCTATGTGTCACCACTTCACACACGGGCATCCGTGACCACACGTGTGCACCCGTGAAAAGCGTGCATTTCCAGTGGTGTCTGCATCATTGCATATCACTGACAGAAAGATATCCTTTCACAATTCGATTCTCCCTCCTGACGCATATTTTCTGAAATGCACCTGGGTGAAAACACAAATCTGGAAGCTTCTTTGCTCCTTTTACGGCTGCCAAGTATTCTTTTTTTTCTTTTAAGAGATGGGGGTCTCATTTTGTTGCCCAGGCTGGAGTATAGGGGTGCGATCACAGCTCACCGCAGCCTCGAACTCCTGGGCTTAAGGTGTCCTCTCACCTGAGCCTCCCGAGTAGCTGGGACTACAGGCACATGCCACCACACCTGCTTATTTTTATTTTTTATTTTTTAATAAATGGGTCTCGCTATGTTGCCCAGGCTGGTCTCCAACTCCTGACCTCAAGCGATCCTCCTACCTCAGCCTCCCAAAGTGCTGGGATTACAGGCATGAGCCGCTGCACCCACCCTGCCTGGCATTCTCTATATGAACACCCTCGCTCCTTCACCCGTTCCTGCCCAGATGGATGTTTCCAGTGCTTCTGGTTCCTGCCAGCACACACTAGGCCACGATGGACATGACAGAACTCCCCAGGAAGAGGGGGCAGGTCAATGTGGCCGCACCCCGATGACTCAAGGCTCACGTTCCACTCACGTGCGTCTACCGGAGCCTGAGCAAAGGCAGGGGTCGGCTGAAACCTTTCCTGGGAGGTTTCTGTCTCCAGACCAGGCTGTTCAGTCCTCGGTATCAATGAAAGCCGACTTTCCACACACCCAGGTGCCTGGGCGTGGCCTCGCTCAGAGCAGCCCCT